>NC_064882.1:16967101-17272504 GCF_929443795.1 Astur gentilis
TGAAACTTCCTTGTTCAGTAGTGCCTACGAGGACTCACAAGCCATGTGCACATTCCTCTTAGCATATACAGCAGACAATACAGTATACTGTTTCTTGTAAAGCGTATGTCTTGGTATGATTGCCTCTCATTTTCCTTTCTTGTATGCTTTTAAGGCATTGTTTCGGTGTTCTTTTAAATTGTTCATTCAACATGTAACCAGGTGAGCATGATTAATTATCTCATATTTCATAAAGAAGAGCTACCCAACTGCAAAACAAAGCAGACCTTCAATGGGAATTGAATACTTTCACCACGTTTTTACTGTGTCTATACTTCATTTTTCATCTCTTGGCATGACAGCAGTCAGCTGTAGTATGCTCAGCCAGCTGTATGAAATCTACCTACCTGAAATGTTGAGAGAGGGATATGAATCCCTAGAAGTTGTAGTAATTGTTTAGCTGTGGATCTCGATGTGGATTTGTGTTCAAATGCATGCTGTCAATTTTTAAACAGGATTTATAGGCTGGCTTATGGTTCAGGCAATAATTCCTGGTTTTCATTATGCATGAATCTGCTGCTCTTGCAAAATATATACCCTTCTTCATGTATTCTGTGGGCCAGCTTGTGATTCACCTTTGCACAGATAGATTGAAAGTTGTAATTGCCTGAAAGAGAGCTTTGTGTTGAAGGTGAGTCACAGTGTTGCTGCCTCAACTGTATTTCACTGCCTTCTAAGTTCAGGAATTCAAGCATTTTCTGTAAACGGGATCACAGAAATGATTCACATTAAGTCTATCTATTTTTTAACCTATGTTGTTTTAGTGAGCTGGCTTTCAGCAAGCCACGCAAACAGTTGCCCCAGTACTGAATGAGAGAACAGTTTGGTGCAATGAGGGACACAGGCAAAAAGACTATGAAGAAAGAAATGAGCTATTCCCTGTGGCAGCCTTCTGCTGCTAGTGTCTTAGGAAATAAATGCCTTAAAGAGGCTACACAAGATGTAGACAGACATGGAGAATTTGGCATAGAAAACGTACTTAAATACTAAGAAGATGCAATTCTAACTGACCTAGAATTAGGACTTAACGCAGCCATACAGCCATTAAGAAGCTACTACAACAGTCTGGTATTTAACAGCAACTATGGAGTCCCTTCAGAGATTTGAGACTGTTACAGACTGTCTGCAGACTAAACATCCCCCATTCTACCCTTGTGTTTGTTCTGCTGGCATGGTCATGAGGTACATATGTGAGCTGCATAGCCATCCTCATCTGGACTCCCCTGGTACAACACACGTGACTTGCCTCAGTCCTACTGCCTTTGGGGACTCTCCCACCTGTACAGTGTCTATTGCATTAGTCCCTTAATCTGTTCCTGCTGAACTGAATTTCTGTGGATCCTTTAGTATTTCCAAAATTATGTCACACTTTCACAATGCAAACCACGTCTTTACGTAGCTTGTTGATATATTGCCATGCTCTAGTCCTTCCTCTTCTTGCTAAGGGCTACCGTTCCTAACAGAGGTCCCCACCATTAACATCTTTTATTTCCTGCCAGGAGTATAAAGATCATGTAACCTCTGTGCGGAGAGCGCTCTGCTGGGAACTGTAAAAGCAGTGTGTGTTTACAGTAACACTAGACACCATTTCAGAACAAGTCAGCATTTTTTGCCCAACAGGAATCCAGCACGTTGGTTCTCAGGCAAGGAGAAGCAGAATGGACCTAAGGTCAGCATGTGCTTGCTGCTAATGCACAGTTCAGTTCTTTGTTTCAAGCTTCAGCCTCACACTTATCTAGCCTGTTTTGAGCTTCCTTGCTTGGTAGATGTTAGGAGTCAGCAGCTGGTCTCCCATTATTTTTCTGAGAGCTCCTTTCATGATAAACTAAACATAGTAATTGCAAAAGTTTGCGTGACCTTCTCTGTGTTCCACACATTCATTCTTGTCTTTGCACACCGTGCACAACAATGTGAAAGTCACAAGGAGAAAAAGTCCCTTCTTCCATAAAATGGTGCAGAAACATCTGAATATGAAATTTTGCAACAAGCATGAAGTTAGATGTGACAAGTGAGCAGGGCATTTGTGGAAGAACTTTAAGAAATTACAATATTCAAAAAAATGGATATAACCTAGACTTCCTTGGTAAAATAGGAATTCTTTCATTTGGGATATATTTACATTTATTTTGTATTGCCTCGTAGTGAGAAAAAAATATAACTACTGAGGATCAAAATATACAGGGGCTTTTGGTGAGATATATGTTTAATACTTCATAGGTAGGTATGAGAACTATATGCAGACCATGTTTTGGTTGGTGATCAGTAGTACTTTGTAGCAAGGGCATGTGCATAGATGTGTAAGTTGCGTATAAAGGTTTTAATCTGAAATCAGAGTGCAAACACTTTTTCTGCAGTCTTCTCACCTCCAAGGCATGGTAAGCTTTAAAAAGGGCATGATTCCCCTAGATGAAGACTAATAAAAGATCTTTAATCTTGCAAACCCAAAATCCAGGATCTGACTAATGTATCTTTGATCTAAATTAATTTTCAATATCTGCCAAAGACATATCTGAGAGCTTTTTTGAAAGCTTATTTTAAATGCTACATCATTCTTAATCCTACCTGCCAAAATGTATTGCTTAGTACTTTGATTGTCCAGATGCTGAAATCTTACAGTTCTTATGTAGGGGAGGAGGTTTTCAACATCAAATAACTAGGTTATTCAGGTTGAAATCAGGTTAATGAGTAACTGAATCTAATCCTATTAATTACAACTCAGAGCTGTCATGACTTTGTAGGGACAGAGCCTTTCAAAGCTTGTTTAATATTGAAGGACTTGCATTAAAACCTGTTTTTTAATTGTCCCTTTGTTTTTTCTTATGGATTTTCATGTACAGTATACATTTAAGTTTTGACCTTTTGAAATATATTTCTGTTTTATTTCTGACTCTCATGAGCAGTTAGCCAAGCTCAAATTTGTTATCAGTACACTGACAGCTGCTCATTCCACTGTCAACTTCAAATTTCAAACAAGCAGTATAGAATCAGTCTTTTAAGAAGAGCACCCCAAGAAAAGGAGAGTATACTTGCTTATCGTAAAAGAGTACACCGTTTTCTCCTGTAATTTATGGTGGAAGTTTTCATTGAACATAAAGAAGTATTGTATTTTGGCCCATATATGAAACCTTTTCTAGCACTTGACTAAAGGGTAGTATGTTTGGATTGAAAAAAACCTAACCAACATCCTTGTAAAAATGCCATCCTTTCATATAGTTTTCTAAAGAATTTTAATGTTTCTCTTTAACTTGTTTCCTTATGCATAAAGCGCTAAAGAGCGTCACTGACATGAAAAAAAAATCTCCTGGTTTTCCTTCAAATGTCACCTAAAGACTCATTCTATAGTAGTGTCTTTAGAAAGCTGCCAATATGGGCAAACAGGGCTGAGATGATTTAGCCCATGAAAAAGCATCCAATGGTGTCTGCTGTTTCAGTTAACCTTTCAGTTATAAGGCTGAAGTTTTAATAGGACAAATATTATGTCTGAATAGCAGGTCCTTCTTCACAGGGAAGGGGTAGCAGGTTATCAAGGGGTTGTGAAACTTTCTGAGCAAAGCAAATCTACTTTCAGGGTCAATTCTTTCTAAAGAGGGTATGAACTATGATACTGATATATGCTTCCTCTAGTATTACATTGTTCTCATTTGTCCTATTAAATCTTGCTATTTCAATTTTGATCTTGCTAACTCCTATGTTTAAATAGATGCTATATTGAGGACTTGAGCCATAGTTGATATATGCGTCTTTCTGTTTTACATTTGCACAGGTTTTTTTCCTTGATTTTGTACTCACATATTTTATTTTGTCTTTACATAAGCTCCACAGATTAATTAGTCCTAGTTTGGAGGAAAAACTCACACAAACACAACACTCTCTTCAATGTCAGGTCAGTGTTTTGAAACCTCATACCACCTTAAACACTTCCACTCTCTTCTTGGTGTGCTCACGCTTTAAATACTTGTAGCCTGTTATCATTACTCTCCTCTTGCATTATTAGCTGTCATATGGCTAAGCAGAACATGTTTTAATCTTTCCTCGTAAATCAAACTCTCCAGCCCCTTAATCATTTATGTTGCTGTTATCTGAATTCCTTCAAAACTTGTTGACATCTTCATGGTACTGGAGAGGCTAAAACTACATGCTGCATTTAAGAAGGGATTCGTTTGTGCCAAATAGAGTATATCTGGTTGTTCTTTATGGAAATACTGAGAATGTAAATAATAGTTGTTTTCTGTTATATAAAGGTAAGCAAAATAGTTAATATTATGATTTAAACATCAGGAATAGTAAAGAAGAAATGCCATACATTTTACCACACTTCTCAGTCAACCATTTGAGATATATATCTTTTCACCATTACGGCAATACTTGATTTTTAATAAAAATACCTTTAAAATATTACTTTAACCTATCAATCTCCAATGTGAGCTTTGTCTTCTTGTTTGTTTGCTTCCTCAACTTCTTTGGGGAGTGTTTTATTCCCTTCTTCTAATTGCCATATTTTTCCTAGGAATTTCTACATCATCTACTCATAAATGTGAAATAATTTCTCCATTATTTCACCAGCTCTTTAATTGTTTCCCTCACCCCTTCTTTTATGAAGTACTTAAAGAAACGCTTGTACTTACTCACTTCTAGTGTACATATAGATTTGTAAGTAGTTTTTCCATCTATGTGTTGCTGCTGCTATTCTAGATATTCACGTTTTTTTCAAGGCCTAATTTTGATTATTCCAGAGCCACTAACATCCTGCATTGAACCTGAGAGCAAGTGTCATATTTCCTATTTTCTTTAAGAACGGTATAAATTCAGTAGTGTAATGATGTCTCTGAAAACTTTAAGTTCACAGGAAATAAATAGAATTTTAGGTTCTCCTTGTAACACACCTCGTCATCTAGATATTGTTTTAACAACAAATGAGCACAGTATTTTCAGACTGAAGAAGACCAGAGCAGATAATCTTAATTTCAGACCCAGTTCATATGGGAATACCACTGTTTATCTCTTACTTTTCAAAATACTTACTTGACTTGAGAGTAAAACAATGTTAGGTCAGATACAGAGCTACAGCAAAACACAGGTCAGGGTGTCAGCCCTACAAACACAACACAAGGTTAGTTAGCTAAACACGTAATAACGAAATGCCCTCCTAAAATAATTGAGGGGAACTTGCCAGCCAATAGACTCAGGACCTAAAAGTTAGGCTAAGTACTGCCGTATCCTATCAGCCTCCTGGTCCCAAAACCACCTAGTCCAAGCTTGCTATTATTCTTCCCCAGCCAGCCCTCAATACCAGTGTAGTAACCTTGTCTCTAAGTGAAGCTTTTCCACGCACTGTAGCAATGCTCCAAAGGGCAGATAGGCCATGTCTGAAATCAGATGCCAGCAGGAACAGCAGAATGCATGCAGCAGCAATTTTGGCTGATTAGCTGTGAAGTAAATTAAGTAAAGATATGAAGAAATCCAATTCCTAGAAGAGCAAACCGGAGTGTCTCATTAAAACCTCATTTAATAGTGTTGCTAACTTCATGCAGTAAACATGAAACGTTAGCATCTAATAATAACTTTAGCTGGAGTTTTAAATTTCCTTTGTGTTTAAGGTATGCTGTGTGCATTCATTATTCACAAAGGCTTTTCTATGGATAACAGAATGTATCTTTCAGCTGATATGATGACTGCTTTAATCTTCAGGATAATTATATTTGACACTCCCCATAAAGCTTTAACTTGCGTCTGTGATGCATTAAGCTTACAAAAGGTGAAGTGAAACATTAGATTCTTTATCTCTTAAAGATTAGGCATTAGACCTTGTAATCAGGAGTTACTTTGAGACTTCAGTCAAAATAACGAACCCCAGAAGAAAGACATCCTACAAAATAGCATGCAGCGCTTAATGGAGTATCACGGTTTTTCTTTTTTATTAAAAAAAAAAAAAAGTAATATAATTGTAGCCGATACCCTGAAAAAAATTCTGCTCAGTGCAAAGACGACAATTGTTTAAAATTATGTTTATTCCATTCCAACGTTTATTCCATTTCATCAGAGCAGGACATAAGGAAAGTTCTCACTAGATATGTAATAGCTGAATTTTAATTGCCAAATGGAGGCATGCAATTAAAACTACAGTAGGTAGCAGATATACTTGCTCTCTCCTCCCCTTGCTTCTCTCCCTCTGTTCCTGCCTGTGGTTCACAAAGCTGTGTATACCAATCTCCCTCCCAACCCCAGCACAACTTTCTTGTTCTGTATTACACTTGAGGAGGGGCTGAGCATCTTCCAGCCTTTTGTGAGATGAAGCAATGGAGTCGGTAAAATCCCAGGTGAGACGGGTTCTCTCGTTCATGCAACCTGTCGCAGGGCTGACAGCAGCCCGGAGCTGTGATTGCAAAGCCTTCCCAGGCTGTACATATCCCAGGTGAGAAAATACCTTCTGAGCTGCAGGTCTCTAACATCTACCACTGCAGAACTGCTGTGAAATAGTTTCTCAGAGGCTTGCCAATGGCTACAACAAATGGACTTTCAGAAAGATGAAAAAAAGGAATATGTCTACAAAACAGAAAATTCCTGTACCAAATCATTATCAAGTATTTAAGGAAAACTTGCTAGAATTTTTCAACGTCAGAAAAATATCACATCCTTTCATTTGTTTTCCCCAAAGGACTGGATTTAAAATGAACACATAAATAAGGCACCTCAAAAAAGTTATGTCACAGACAGCCCCAGGACAAATGGTTAAAGCGTGGCAGATAGAGAAACTGAAACCCAGAGCCTGAGGAAGTTAGGCAGTGTTAAAAATAAATCCCCAATCTAACTATGCAAATAAACATTTGTACAAAAATGCAGCAAGGAAAAGTTACCATTCACAAACTGTCCAGCAGTGCTTTAATTAGTGAAATCTTGAAAGCTACTGAGGATCTGTTCTAACACCTATCCAAAAGTTTAGATTCAGTTTGGCTCCTACTTCCTATGTCATACCTTCCTACAAAAATTACAGTTTTTCTGCTGTTTTCTCTGCCACTGAGGCCACAAACCAGCAATTCGGGGCGGGGGGGGGGGGGGGGGTTACATCCTGCTTGTCTTCACCATGACAAACAAACCTGTAGAGATTGTGTTTCACAGTGCTGCAATGGCAGCAGCAGGGATGAGAAGGGAGGAGGACAGCTCAGCCTCTTTACATCACTTAATAAAACACACATTATATAGGGCAGTACTAATGAAGACAACTTACATGAGCTCACTAAATCTTCTCAGGAATGAGCTTTTTCCATCTTACCCTGCAATCACTGAGACTTTTTCTTTGGTTTAAAATTTCTTGCTGCTCTTTGATCTCTCTCTTCAGAACGATCTTGGTCCGTGCTCTGAATTATCTCCCTGCTCACCCTCTGCCTTAGATGAGTCCGGCTCACATAACACTCCCCACACTCTCATTCTGCTCACTGCTCTGTACAGAGACGCCAGCCACCACTAGATTATTTTAAACTCATTGAAACATGCTTTACAAGAAAATTGGTTTTATTCACAATCAACGTTCACGTTGGTCATTGCAGACAAGCTCAAAGACTTTGCTTTAACAACTTATTAATATTGTACTATTTAGTCCAAGGGATGTCTAAAGAGGAAGTCCTCTAATCCAAGGAACTCACCGTCTTACTATGACCGGGTAAACATGAACAGGAGAGAGGGAAAGACAGATTGGGAGAGAGAAAAAACAGAAGACAAGGAAGGAAAATTGACAATTATGAAGGGAGATTATAGAGACAGAATTTGAATAGGGAGTAACAATAGGGAGTTGTTCGTTTGGGAAGTGTTGGGCTGTTTGGGTCCTTTTCTGTTGGTGGGATCTGCAATTTGCTATTATTGCAATTTCGCATACATCCACATCTGCTTTTCCACTGGAAGGAAAGAAGTACCTTAGGCCATGTATCTCATTCTATGAAATTTTATTCATCCTGCCCTCATCCCACTGATGGGACCACTCAAGCTGTAACGTATTACTCAACTGACATATCTCAGTATGGACCATTTGCATGTCAGGTCACTGTGAATGAAGGAAGAAGAAACAATGCTGTTTAATACTATTTTGCTATGCTAAAGCATAACAGATGGCTAATGCCGAAAAGGAATCTCAGTTCACAGCCTATTGCCATCAACTATTCTGTATGAATGAGATATAACTGAGAAAGTTCTACAGCTCAAGTTAGGTATTTGGGAGTGTCTGGACACCCCTATAGATTAATAGTTCCATAAACTTCTCTAAGCAGGTGCCTCACATATGGCTAAACAGAATGAAGCTTTAACACTTCCTTTCTCATTTGAATTTTAAACTATGGCACCACTGTTCACTAATGTCCCATTTTTTTCTTATTAACACGCAGTATTTCAGAAAACAGTTGGCAGCAGGGGCAAGGCTGGATTTTCTAATAATGTAAGGATAGTTTATAACCAGTTACATTAAAAAACAGGTTAATATGGAACAATGTGCAACTGAAACTGGAAGTATATCTCCTTTCAAGTTATTTAGTTACTTCTTACTATTTTGTATTTACAGCTGTGATTAGAAATGTTTTCTGCTTTCCTGTTTTGGTTTATTTGTTATTTTTGGAGCACACAGTGATCGTGAGACAGCAGTTCAGAAACAGCCATATAAGCTTACACTTTGAAGTGCACAGAACTCCACTTAAGCTATGGGGCTATTTTCAAAGCAGGGCCATAATCACACCATGAAGTTTGATAAATATTGTGTTTATTTGGGATCATGTTTAATCTGAAACTCATAAATGTATAATAGAAGGCCACTCTACTCAGTTTACATAAACCCATCAGCATGTATTTATCAGACAATGAAAGGCAATTAAGGTAGATATTTTGACAAGGTCTTCTCAGTGTTTCACCAGAAGAAGTCTTCAATGTTTAGACATTGAAAAGTCCACAAAAGCAACAACAGTGGTGGTCTGCATTGGACTGCTGCTAGGGAAGGTGTATTTTGTGCATTTTCTTTCCAACTACTGAAACACACTTGTTCAAAAATACAGGTCTGGGCCACAGCATAAGGGTGTAAAGCCTGAACAGCTTACAAAAGCAGTGTGCACAGAGGCAATGACTGTCACCGCAAGAGAGGAAGATTATTCTTGGGGCTTCCCCACACCTCTGCTACCATGGGGAAGCAGAGAGGGCAGCAACAGCAGGCAGTGCATTCTTCCCATCCATGGAGAAAGCTCAGGAAAATTTCTCTGTCTGTTACACGGTCTACTATCTCTTCTCTAGACTGCATCCATTTAGCTCCTAGGCTGTTCAGAGGTTAACTACAGTGTGTTGACATGTGTCACAGGGCACTTTTCTGACAGCAAAATATGGTGGGACACATAGTAACATAGGGTTGAGTTGTGCACTCCCGTCGTCAGCACCTCTGCAGCAAACACCACCCAAACTTTTGTTCCTATCTTACGTGCAGCTCCTGCTGAGATCAGGATGCAGAGGAGCTCCAGTCTGTTTGACCAGTGCAGCAATACTCCCACTGGCACAAAATATTCACAAGCCCTTACCCACCCCAGCAAGGAAGAGTGAAAGGAGAAACACAGAGAAGAGCAACCAGCCATAGGAACCAGAGGTCAGATGATGGAGAAGGACGTAGTCGGGACAGGGATGAGGAGGAAACTATACAAAGCATGACGCAGCAGTCTTTAGAAGGTAGCAGAGAAAAACAGCAGCAAGGAATAACTTGTAAGAGAGTTTGGAAAGGGCTAAAAGAAATGGAGAGGCTGAAGAGGAGAGGGCATCATACACAGATCAGCAGACCAATCCAGTCTATGGGCTGGGAAGACTCCCAACCTGTTCTACACTTTTTTCTATCAATGACTAATCTTCATTTTTACTTTATTTTATCTGTATCATGCAGTGACACTTGACACAAGAAAGAATCCTAATGTTCTCCCTCAGTACCATGTAAGTGGGAGGCCAAAACATGGGATGAGAGAATAGTCTTCCTCATTATAATCCCTACCCTGCCTGCCTTCCAAGTCTGGAGGTCTGGGCTTTGTAGTGTGCCGATTTTCACTCCTAGTGCAAGAAATGAGAAAAATAATGTCATTCTGAGATTTTTATTCTTGATTTGGAACAAAAAAAGTAAAACTTGTCATGGAAGGATTTTTTCATTAAAGTGTCTCTTTGGAAATACCACAGTGTTACATACCCATCCCCTTTCCTTGCATGATGGGAAGGAGGAAATGATGATGACAGACTGTGGCTGCTGATGTAAGGTCAAGTCCTTCCACCTGCAGCCTGCTCCCCGGGCTGCTCCCTAAGGAGGCATGGGGAAAGCTGAGCACTGGAAAATGGTCCATAGGACAGAAAAATTGCCCAGCTGTTTGCACCCTTGCAAAAGGACAACCTATGCACTAAATGAAACTTCTGAATGTTTTTTACCTTATCTGATTGAAGAACAGAGACTTTTTTTTTTAAAACCAAACCAAATCAAATTGAATAAAGATGTGACTCTGTCGCATCAAGCATTTTGTTGAGATTTGTCAAGCTTCTATTGAAACTTTTCTGTTTCAACAAGTACATTTTATTTTCCTGTCTTTCCATAGGAATTTCTCTAAATCTTTGCAGTCTGCTCTGATTGGTGGCTGCTTCTTGTCTAAAGATCTGATATGTATCAGATTTCTCAGATACTGCAGATGTTGCAGTACCAGATTTTCTTTTGGAAAGCAACACATGTCAAAGTCAAAATTCAAAGGGCTCCTTTCCCAGTCTGGTCTCCTAGATAGCATTTGGAGACATCTGCTGAGAGATGAAACAATGACACGTGCTATGTGCCCAGCAGGCATTTTTAATTAGACCTAAAATTTTGATTTCAAATCATTCTTTTGTTCTGTGATACTTCTGGAGAGCTATGGCATTACCTTTCAGTTTCTGTAACAAGGGGAAAGATGGTTGCATGCATCAGATCGGGCAAGCTGCACAGACCACCCAGCGAAGATGATCTGAATTTGCCATGCCATTTGTCACAGCCCATACGGAAGTCACAGCAAAGCTCAAACTGGCAGCACATTTAAAAAATGATGTGTCTCTGACTGGCTATGCATATTTTGGATGCATACATCCTTCCAGACTCAAGGGGCCAGAGTCACATAGATGAACCAGAGATAAACATAAGAATTTGCACATTTGTAAACACTCAGAAGGGAAGTTGATGCATTTTGAGCAAGCCTGAAGAGAGTGAGGCTTGCATAACTGTTTACTTCCTAGGAGCTGGATGTTGCCAGAACTAAAAATGAGATCATCATTCCCATCCATCCTAGTACCTGATACATTCTGTCTGCTCTTTGCCTTAAAGAGGAAAAATGATCTTTAATGTTATCTTTGCAGACCAAAGTATGGACAGAACCACTAAAGGACAGAAAACAGATATGTTTGGCAAGCTTAGATCCTTCAGCTTGAACTGCTGAGGAGTGGTAAGGTTACAAGAAATTAGCCTCTGCCTTCTGCCCTCAGCTGGTTTAAGAACAATGTGTTTAAGAACGATGAGCAGCACTTCACAAGTAAGTAGATCCATCCTTGAGAGGAAGGTTGGAGAGGCACAGCTTTGCTTATATTAACAAGACATTTCTAAAAATACTTCTGAAGAGAAAAGTGGGAGAAGTCAGTGGCTGCAGCCCAGAGGCAGGCTAGGCCTGGGTAACAGGAAAGACGCTGTCCTGGGAGCAGGGGTGGTGGGGCCAGCCTTGGCTGGTGGCAGCGCTGGGAAGGCAGGGCTCAGCCCGGCTCCAAGCTGGCCGGCCGGGCGGGCAGGTAGGGATCTGGCCCCTATAAATATTTGCCTCTGGAATTCCACAAAGACTCCTCCCTGGGCGTGCGTGCTGCCCTGCACGTGTGCACAGCCGCCTCTTATCCTGAGGGTGTACTGTCACCTTTCTCCCCAAACGCTGGCTGCTGCATTCGCCTCTTGTCAGCAACAGACCCCTCTCCTTCAGATCCCCGTCATATTATTTTTAGTCCAGCACACATCTTTGTTGACCCATCCAGTTTACCTTTTGAGCGTAAGAATTTCTTTAAGTTTTTTTCATCTCAGCCATCGAGCAGAAAATACTGAATAAAGTAAAATAATTCTGGAAGATAGCTGGAGTATTGACTGCACTATGACTGTGATCACCACGAGTATTATTCAAATACAAAACCTGTGCCTACTCACGGTCTTCCTTAAGTTTCCAGACAAGAGATAGAGCTGCATCATAAAATTTACCAAGATGCTGGCTGGGGGGCTAGGACATAGCTTATTTTTGCATGCATTTTGCTGTAGTACCTGTATACAGCTAATTGAATCGTAGACGTAACATATGGAAGGGTGCCTAGGCCATTTCCCAGCTAAAGGAAGACATTTGTTTTCAGGAGATTTTCCAGTACATTTTCAAATAGAGCAGCACAACATTTTGCCATTTTCTTTGAAAACATTTTCTTTGCCAGTCCATAAATCTCACCATTAAAACGTTTTTCCTTTAATGTCATTCCCAGTGCCCCAGTTTAACTGTTTGGTTTAACACCTTTCGCCATAAATTAATCTAATACATTCACGTTGACCGACACCAGAGATTCACCCAGCTGAGGTCTGTACATGTGTACTTGGCACCGGTGGCATCCTCTCACAGTTCAGGCTGTGAGCATGAGTTTACCAGAAAAACGGAGAAAGCTTTTCCGTACAAATAATCCGGAGGTAACTGCAGGCATGTGGTTCGGGTAGATAAGGTGTCTGCTTGCAAACAGCTACACCTGCCAAGGGAGAGGGAATATGTCTGAGCTGAAAGGGAAAATATCTCTACGTGAGCAGGTAGCATTTGGGCAGTAACATTTCTCCAAACACAGAGCCGTGCCTGGGAAGGCGGGAGGAGCTTGCCTGACACGCGGTGTGGGGCTCTCAACATGAGTATCAGATAATGGCACAGCAGCCGTGGCAGCTCGGCAGCTTTGCCCTGAACGCACGGGTGTTTCCCAGCACAGAACTAAGGCGGCTGCCACCGTGGCCCTGCTGTCACCAGCTGCCAGTATCCCAGCACACTGGGTTTTGTCATGCCTTTTCAGCATCTTTTGGGTATCGAGAGGTCCAGACCAAAACTGAGTGCATTGTTCCACAAGGGGTGTTACTTAAATAACGCAAGAATAGAAGACTGAAGCACAGCTGTGCTCTGACACCTCCTTTAAACATGATTTAAAAATAATTTTATACTTTCATGTTGCATGGCAAACTCTTATCTCACTTTATGACCGTAGTGAATGTCATGCATCTCAAATTTCCTTCTCTGATTGTATATATTTGCTTTTAACTGTCCTCCCCATCAGATATCTCAGTCTATGCTTTTCCCATCCATATTTCTAGCCTACCTATACCTAATTGTTTTCCTGTCCATGGTCCGTTAAGAATTTTCTGACGTTTAATTAAATTCTTTACACAGTCTTACTTAGATTATCCGTTTATGTGTTGTAACATCAGACAAGCAGACTCCCTTAGCCATCTTCCTCTGCTTTGTAACAGTTTATCTTTACTCCTTATTTGCCCTTTGTTGGGTCATTCTGACATTTTCCAGCCCATTCCATTGAACGGGTTGCACTGACTCTTTTAAATATTTTGAGCTGTAACAAGCCTACATGTGTAACAGAACTCACAATAACTCTCAAAGAATTAAACTCTGATTAGCAATACATATATTGCCCTTTTTATTTTTAAATTTTAAAAAGTTGGTTTAGCTGCTAAAATGAACAATGGTGGGTGTGTTTTTATCAACATTTTAGCCTGGACAAGGCATATGTTTTTGAAAAGGATCTCCCAACACCGCCCTTTAGTTCATATCTCCAAGCAGTCTTAGAGCATGTGAACTGGATGGCTTTCCGATGAAACTAGGCCAGAAGATGCACCCTGGTAGCGCGCCAGTGACCTCCAGCCCCTGGTGTGGATTCGTTCAGTTCATGAGACCCAGGTAGACCTAGTTCAAAGTAAACCCACCTCGAGATGTATCAGAACCTTGGTACCATTTATTTTGCTGTATAAATCCACTCTTTCTGGGCCATGTTGTTGGTGACATAGAGATAGCCACTGGTAAGTAAAAATCTGCTAAGACTGCCTTCTTCTTTGTTGCCTTCTGTTCTCCTCTGACAGTGGTACTCAGCTGAAATACGGAGGTATACACATTCAGCTCCAGATTTAGATACTGCTTACTGCATCCTCATTTAAAAATGAACCAGTGCTCTTCTGAGCTGATGACTAATAGAAACAATGGCAGATGTCACCTGAACAGGGTGTACATGTTTCAAAGTAGGTAGACAGATAGATTACACTCTGGTCATCATGTCAGCATTTGCCTATGTAAGCATTGTCACTTGCTCTACAAGGAAGTTTTGCCAGAATAGTAATAATAATAATAAAAAAAAAAAAAAAAAAAAAAAAGAAAGTACTTCAAGAGTGTGTAATTATATTGAATTTCTCTAGAGAGTTGGCTGCTTCTTTCTCCATCCGGCCTCAAAAAGTAGGAGGAATGTAACGAGGAAAGCAACTGCAAACTGTAGAGATCCCTTGCTGCTGCTTGTTTGTTCAAAGATGTACACAGGACATTAGTGTTTGCAGATGCTCTATAAAGATAAAAGACAAAGGCCTAGATGGGAGGACATTATGATCTGCATTAAATAGATGGTGAGCCAATTCTTCCCTCAGTTACACTACTGCAAATCAGTAAATTTCTTTTAATTGTTGGAATGAGATCATGATTTGTCTTAAAGGAAATGAGGACTAGTGAAAACGAAGGGAACCAAGAAGGCACTAGGAAAAAAGTTACAACAAATAAGAAAGTGTAAAATAAGTTACCTAGTATAGAATGAAAAGAAAAACTGTTTTGTTCTTAGGAAGGAATTCAGAAGGAGTGCAAATCCACAGGCTGAAACTTGCAATTCTGTAATTTGATATGTGTGCCAACTTTGTGAGAAGTTAATCAATCGATTTTAATGATAACATAATACCTCTCAAGAACATAATGGTATCTGACTTTAACAGCTGTCGTTGCTGTAAAAATTAAGGACTCCACCTTGAATTAGCATGAAGACAACTTTTTTCAACAGTTCTTGTGGTCCCTGATAACAAAGGAGATTAAGATTTTAGGCTGGGATCTCTCACCTCCTTACACATAATATTAGGAAGAGAAAGAGAGTCTCAGCTACCCTTTACTTCTCCCTCTCTCCCTCAGGGAAGCCACAGGACACAGTAATCAATTAAAAAGGTCAAAATAAGCAAGGTCAAATGGCTTCATTTACTGTGACTATTAATCTCAGTTACATTGCATAAACTTTTTACTTATGGGAGCTTATCTTTCTACTCAGCAAAGATGTGGAGGCCTAGTTCCCTCTCCTATTTTTGGATTTCCCCTTTTCCTCTCATTTTTGTATTTCCATCCCTTCATTACTGCACTGGCATGAAGTACTACATACAGGGAACTCGGAATCAGGCCCTATTCTGTGCCACAGAGATTGTGATATGCAAGAAAAATATGGTAACGAAATAAAATATGCGAACTGCAGATACTTAAAATTACTTTATCTCTTTTCTATTTCTTACCTTTTTCATGTCAAAACATGAAAGATTACCTGAAATATCAGTTAAGCAGGGAAATATTATCCTAATAAATGAGCATGCAAGTATGTGTCTGGTAAGTTATTTGATTAAACAGGAAGCTAGAATCCTATAGATATCCACAAATAAAGCCCCAAATCTAAATGACTGTATCGTTAGCTCATTTGTAAACTGTTCCAGATGTAAGATTTTGGCAGCTTTCCAGTAGGCTGGCTGCAGTCTGAGCTTTCTGCATCCGCAGTGAGAACTGCAATGCCTGACTCTTCAAGGAAAAGCTCCACAAGGCTGATGACAAATTATATAAAGTAACAACCTGCCTGCCTGGCGAAGAGAAATTCAGACAGATCCCCAGGCAAAGAATGCCCTTTTTCCTGGGGCCAAGCTACAGCATTTGACTCTGGATGTGTGATCGATCTGCATTATGCATCACCCAGTGAAAGCCCCTCTGAGAAGATCATTTAGTGATCATATCAGGGACTCCACTGCCAGAGCCTTGGATGTTATCTGGAAAAACACGAGAGACAGACGACTGGCAGGTGAGAACAACATTACATAAGCATATTTTAAGATTCATAAGGGACCATAATCAATAATGATAATTAGTGGTATCATTTGCATAATGTCGCCTCTAAGTATTTCTCCAGCCTTTTGTTTCTGTGTCATGTTCCTTCAGTGCTACGCCTATGGTGGGACTGTATGTGCTCCTCTAACTAGATGAGATAAACATCAGTTAAAATAAAAGGAGCAGTGAGTTTTGGTCTGATGTTATGGTGCAAAGTCCTCAGACTGAAGTGTGCTGAAGCATTTTATTTTGCTGTTAGGTCAGACCCTGTGCTTTACTGCTGTGATGTGCTTCAGTGACTTGCGTTACGGAGTGTTTTGCAGCCAAGGAGTGTGTCAGTTGGAATATCTGGGCTGTGCACTGAGCGATTACTGGTATTTCCTCTGGCAAGGATTTCAGTGCTGTGAGCTCCAAGTGAGTGTCAGGTATGCCAGAGCTAGGCTTCTGAGATATAAATTAGCAGCCAACTATATGGTTACAGTTCACATTTTTATTTTGACTTGCAAATACGCGAAAACTTGAGGCAAACCATAATAGAGGGCTGGAGGAGAAGATAATTTCACTCACTTTATTTTCTTCTTCTGTTACTGTCCGTCTGTTAGATTGAATGCTTCTCATTCTCCCTACTAGGGTTGTTACTTTTATTATTGCAGCATTTAGAGGTTTCAGAAAAGGCAGCAGAAATGCACAATGGGTGTGACGTGCCAGAGGGATCACTTTGGTTTGTTTGTGTACTTACAGCGGGGATGGTTTATGGGGAAGGGGGGGGGGGGGGGGGGGGAGAGGAGAAATGTGAATAACGATAAGATCGAGGATGAGATGACCGAGAGGTAGACCGTATGGCTCACTAATATAAACTGAACTTTTACATCATTCTCCTGCAGTTATGTTTTAGAGAAATAAGAGCATCTAAGTGCGTAACAGACATTTGTGATGGCGTGCCAATTCCAAAACTGATTACATCAGGTAATCAGGCAGTGAGTGACCACGGCCTATAAAGAAAGACGGGGGGAAAAACCTGCTTTAAATTAGAGCAACTCATAAAAACCTTGTTCTGTCCACTGTGTTAGAGGCTGGATACATTCTGTGCCTGTTCCATAGATGGCAAAGGACAGTGAGTTTCCTGGGCAGAGGACCTCAGCTTTACCACTGGTTTACAGTAAAGCCTCATGGTCACAGGGACATTACATTTACTTTAGCACTCGGTAGTTAGTCACAAACATGGCAGTGTTGTGAAAGTGCTGGACATTAAGCTCTCTTCCATGGCAAACTGAACCGGGTAGACAGTCCATTTCATCTCTCAAAGGTATGTTAGAAAACTGGACTTCTTTGGTAGCTTAAAGACTGGAGGACATGGAGCAGCAGTCACAACGCAAGTCCTGATGTTTGGGACATTGCTGAAACTCCACTGGAAGGAGCTCCAAAGGGAAAGAAATTCTGAGTAAAAAGGCATGGACGTTACACAAATCTATAAAAGGGAAGCTGGTGGGGCCAAGTCAGCCTTTGTTTAATCTGCATGTTGCCTGGTCAGCTGGACGCTTGTTTACCCTGGCATTCGTTTCCATTCCACCTGCTAGAGATGTTTATGTGAGTGCTTTGAAGTAAGCTGTTTAATTTATAGTTAAGTTCAGAATGGCATTTGCATCAACAGACTCCCAAGTACCTCTGGCCTGTGTCCACATAAGACAACTACTAGCAACTGCCTTCTATAAAATTGTTTTCCTCTCATCAGTTCATATCGGAAAGCATATAATGACATGTAATTTGTACCTTGTGTATGTGACCTACATATGAAAATATGCAGGTTTTATCAGGATACAAAAAGGCCTTGATAAACGTATATATTTAACCTTGCATATGATTGTCAAATACTTGGGGGATAGACAACTGCTAATTATATTTCTTGAGACTCTGTCACATTCCTAGAAATGAGGAGTGAACGTGAACCCTTTAGCTGCTCTGATAAGGGTCGGCATGTTTTTATTCCACTTGGCAGGTGGTTATGAGCCGCCACAGTTTTTATCAATACAGGGCTTAGACGTTAGAGGACCCTTAAAAGTAGTGACAGTTCCATTTTCCAGGCTGTGCTGGTGATGTAGGCTTGTCAGTCTGCTAGTTTATTTGGGCTGCTGTCAGTCAGAAAGTCAGAAAATCATCAGGCTAAACCCACAATAAGCAGTGCAGTGTGTAACTGGAATAGACATCTGGGTGTATTCCTGAAAACACTTCATGAATAGCAGGCCTTCAGGAAGAGAAAGAAAACAGCAACAAGTTGTGTTGCTGTTCTGTTTGTTCTCCGGAATATCAGCAGTTTAAACTGCTGACTACCTAAAAATGGTAAAGAAGGGTCATGACACTGAAATAAGAAATCCACTTAGATCAGCAATTTGTGTTATCAGGACACACCTTTAAAACAGCACACGATATTTGCAAAAGAAAGAAAAAAATGTGAAATATGCATTCTTCGTGGCATATTCAAGAAAAAGTAATCAAAAAAATATTTTGCCTTTAAAAAAACCTGCTAGCCTGCACACAGAAATAGCAAATCATGCAGTACAAGCTGATATAATCATTGAACAGGCAGTACTATCTACCTCCTAGGCAGGGAAAATATTGTGGAAAATGTCTTTTCCATTAGATCACGTAGTCTTAATGACACAAAAGAAAGGTAGCATTAGTCTTAGACAAGAAGTATCAAAGAATTTAATATGCTACTAAAATTGCATGAAACTAAAAGACTGTAGCTAAAGATGCTTTGATTTTGAGTGGGTGCAATAAAGGGATGCAAATGAATATGGACTGTCCTCTCAGATCACCTCTGTGTGCCATCCTACCCTGGCCACGACAGAGTACTGCAGAACAGCATCCTCACATTGCTTTTGAACCCTAACACCAGGGCCGAGTTACTTCATGTGCTGTCTCATCACATGGCAGAGCAGCCTGTGGTTCAGCCAGCTGGGGCCAAGCACACTTGTATAAATATAGTATATTATTATACCATGTTATGGTATATTATTACTATTGTATAAATATGGTATATATTTATAAAATACCTGTCCTGAGGAGCAGTGAATTTCAGCTTGGCATAGTCACGTGATGGTCAGACTACTTTTGACGGCAGCACAGCTCATGGTTTTCCACTCAGTGTCTTTTCTCCTCTCTCTTAGTTTATGCAGACAAAGAAAATCTAGACACATGTTTGTAGTCATGGTGATCTTAAAATGTGGAAAATGAATCACTAAATAAATCACTAAACACAATGGAAGCATTTTCAATTGCTGGGACATTAAAAATGCCCAGTAGAGATGGGATACATTTTAGGGCAATGGAATGAACAGCAAAGAATAAGGGGACAGAATGAGACCCAAGTTGCCAAATTCCCTAAATTGGCAATGTGAAATTTGTAACTTTTCCTGTTACTACATTCACAAGAAACAGAAGCATTTCCTTGGGAATTCCCGGTTTATTACCCTTACTGATGTCAGGCCACATCCTCAGCTGGGAAGGGAACCATATTCTGGCTTCTTCAGTGGACAGACCTCTCAACACAGACCAGGATTTTATGCACAAGAAGGGTAGCAGCGCACAGTGAGCTTCCCCAGAGCATGCAAGCATCATTCTCAGCTCTGAAATGTACATATCCTCAAAATATTGTAGGCAGATTTCTCCTAGTGCCTCCAGTGCTGGCTGAATTATCTGCATGATAGACTGTAGATGACACAACGTAGCATTTGTCTGCATTGTACTAAGACCCATTATGTGCACCATATGACATGACTAAAAGATACTGGCTTTTTAGTTTTCACCAGCATTTTTAGAAAACATGGTCGGACACTGAGTACAACTGACTATTCATATGCCTCTCTTTTAAAATATTTTTTTTTTATGATGAAAAAACTGAATTTTCTACTGAAATATCTGGCATTATAGACCAAAAAAAGAATGTGTAGGTAGTCTGGGTTTGGTGAATTACTGCTGGTTTTGCCGCAGTGGCTTAGTCATTGAAAGTCCGGGGGAAAACATTACTTATTTGGTATTTTAAAAATAAACCTTCAACTTTTCTATTTGAAATTATATTATTTATTTACCTACTTATCATTTATCATTTTTAATTATGTCATATTTTTCTTAATTAAAGTTCACTAAAACTTCACAATATTTCATTTACCCTAGAATTAAATTCATTTTGTACCTTTTGGCCTGCTAAAAATAAAGTGGGCTTTTGCCACCCTTGTTTTTCTTGGTTTTGTTTTCTGTTAACTGTCAAAGAAATGAAAAATGACTCATTTGCAAAGATCTGTTACAGACCACTTCTCATTATGCCTACTTTGCTAGTGTTTGAATCATCTAGAAAGATTATATATGTCCTTGTAAGTTATTGCTAAAGATGTAGCCACAGAAAGAACTCTGGAACTGCAGAAAAAATAATTCCAATCAAACAATTCTTTTCCATTTAGATTCCTTTCAGAAGACTATCAGTCAGCTTTTATCTACTTTTCTTGTTTTTAATAAAGGCTGGGTCAATTTTGATTCTACTTATGAAGAGTTTCTTTGCAGACCCCTTTGAGTAGACCTTTTTTTTTTTAATTTATGATGATTCGCTAGAATTATATCATTATTTAAGTTTTTCTTACTACTGGCCATATTGATCTTTGCATGACTTGTCTAGGATCACTGGGATCATCTGCGACACACTATCTGCTTTTGCACATGGCTAATGTATTCTCCATTATCAGCATCCCTATATTTCCATTGGGTTCATAATTACTGTTTTCTCTTATACTTTCTCCTTAACTCTGATGCCTTAAAACATGCCTTTTTTTGAACTGCAAAATCTATGAGTATAGGACTTACTCATTCTTAACAATCCCCAGCAATTGCTTATACTTCCAGGCATATATATAGCTATCTATAGGAAGAAAAGGAAGTAAAGAAAGGAATTTTCATCCTTGGGAAATTTTTAAAGCCCCAGGTTAAAGTGTTTTGCATTACCTTTTACCTGTCCCTAAAATTTATACTCGTGCAGATGAGATATTACTGCTTTAAGTGTTTGCTTTGTGCTGAGCTTGGAGAAAGATTTACAGTGTGTGTAGGTGAAATAAGGTTTTAGAAAATGGATATGTTGCAGAACCTGAGATCAACTGATATATAGCTTCAGATATATCAGCGTTTGGCTATATCAGCATTTTTAGGAAATTACTGACCCCCAATCTGGAGACAATCTCCTATAGGTTTGGTGCTTTACTCAGGCTATTATAAAAATATTAAAAATAGCTACTTGCCATGAGGTAGAGAATGATCAGGCATTGATTTGATACATACTTGTAAATAGACTGTAATTTAAGGAAAAGAAACAGGAAAACAGTAAACAACAATTGCCTGGCAACAAAAGAAGCTATTTGTATAATAAAGCAGGTACAGCACAGCCAGTGCAAACATTAATAATTTATTTTGGTTGAATAGTTAAATATCTTTTTTATGTTAAAGTTTTCTCCCTTTGAGAGTGCTCAAGAGCTTTTTGTTATCCATGTAATTACTAAACAAGCCTGTGGTGTAAGCAATTTTTGGAGAAAATATCAGTTTCATTCATGTGATTTATAATTTTTTGCATCTTTCAGACATCAAATACAATGAGAAATAATACATTTCATTCACATCATATGCTTGTCTATTTTTTTTAAAATATTGCCACCCTAAATTTTGAATGAGATATATAGAGTATTATATGCCTTTTTTAGCACTGGTGTTTTTATCATGGAATGACTGGAATTCATTTAAGGCAAAATCCTTCAATCAAAATCCTCATTCAAAATGGCATTTGGAATTAAATGCATCGTTAGGTTCTTATTCCATGTTCTTTTTCTAATTTCTCACTTTCCATATGACAATGTAGAGAAGTGCCAGAAAGATCGTAGCTGCCTGTAGCATGATTCTGGTGTTGTTTATTTTCAGCTGCTGGAATGTCTTGTTTCCAACACCCTCGTGCTTCTGATTTGAAGTCTGATACCAATAGAGGTTGGAGCACTCACAGGGAAAAGAAAGTGTGCATACCCTGTCACCCTGAGCATTTGTAATGGATATTCTCATACAGTAGAGCTAAATTACACTGTTGGGGACTGTACAATTGGGAAGCTTTATTTATGACTTTCACATTTTCCTTCATTAGTGAAATTTAAAACATTTATTTCATGGAGCTCCACCATCATTTCTGTAATCAGGCTACAACAATGGCACAACTTTGTCCAAGTTTACAATAAGAGTCCACAGTACACTCAGCATATTATAAAAGTGGTTGCTACAAAATCCTCATGCATTCAAGTTATAACAGCTGGAGGGGATTATGGAAATACACCCTTTTTTTTCAGCATTCTGTTTTTCCACAGTCATCGTAGCCAATTCTAGGACTGCAGCAATCAGCCAGCAACCCCATGTCCTGTCCTGTGCCTGGGATTTTGGGGATGGGCATAAAAGAGATTCAGTCCCAGGACACTTCAGAAATTAGGAATTTTTAGAAATAACTTTGCTGCTTTCTTGGGGACTCCAAAATAATTCTTTAGAAGCATGGGCCAAGGAAGGATGGAGCACACCCAGAGCAGTCTGCAAAACATATCTGAGAAGAACTGAGCAGTTGTGTCACTCCACAAATGGAGAATGAGGACCCAAACATGAAAAACATCACCATTCCAACAGGCAGTTTGGACATGAGAGGAAGGAAAAGAACAATACACCTGGCAACCACCTGTTAGGAAACCAGCCTCATCATTTATACTTTTCAGCATGCAAGGCTTGTATGTGGTACACCTTGTCAGACGGGGATTAAAAATGAGTGAGAAAGATGAAAATTATGGTCTGCTCTCTCCAGGCCCAGCTTCATAATTCATCATTGTGGATGTTGTTAAACTCCAGTCTTAAACGCTGGATACCACAAGATAAGCAGCATTGTGTCTCTGCTAGAAGTCTCCCCTTCTGACAGACAACCAGGAGGCCTCATCTTCTCCTTCTCTTTGAACATTTGTATGTACTTCCCAAAAGCGGGGGGTCCCAATTCCCAGACCTGGCTCCCCAGACTGCATATTCTTTCGGCACCAAGCAGACATTTCGCACATCTGAAAGACCATTATATATTTGAAACATTCCTAAAAACTGCTGAAGGTGCTGAACTGCTTTGCGTCTGATTGTTTAGAAGGAGCCTTGCTCACAAAATATTTCAACTGCTACAGTTCTGCTAACATCTGGACATCTTCCTTACGTCAGAGGTGGATGATGAGATCCAGATGCTACGACTTACTGATGTTTTCATTAACTTCTTAGCAGTTTTGTCTTTGTTTTGTTTACCAACTGCAACTTCTTAACTCCAGCTCACATGAGTCTTACTGGGGAGAGAGGGGAGAAGAGCTGGAAAAGAGGGGGGCAGCCAGAGAAATGAAATTAGTGTTTGGCCTAAATCCAAAACAACTGATTTCTCTTATTACAATGTGCTGTTCCAGGATATGCAGCCTGTGGGAAGGTCAGCCCCAGATGATAGGAAACATTTCGATGAGCTGCTATTTTCAGTAAAAATGAGCTATATGATTTGCTAATTATGGTATAATTTAAGAGTAAACATGCTAAGTTACGAAGACAACAGGAAATAAGGATGTAAGATAATATTAATGGCAGCCTCCTGAACTTTGCATTTAAAATCATGCCTAAACCTAATTGCCATATAGAGAATATTTATTACTCTTAGGGAATGCCACTATTGCAGCAGGCACAGGAGGGAGCCCAGTTATGTTGTAGGCTACACGTTAGGAACTAGCTGAATACTTTTTTTAAGGAAGATGTTGGCAATAAACAGAGTATGAAAAAAAAACCACAACAGATCCAAGCAGCCATATAGTATCTCTGTGGCAATAATTCGCTAATTTTATGTGATAGAATTCTGCTTACAAGAATTTCAACCATTTCCAAAGGCTAGTTCCTTCAGCTTTTTCCCACTGAAAGTAGAATTAGTGCTGGCAGAACAGCTTCCCTTGCAATGCACATCCCATTAAGAGGCTGAAATGGGTTTTCAAAAGCTGACTAAACTTGCATTTTACATTTTACGTAGCTATGCAGTTAAATTTGGGGAGGGGGGTGAAAGAGAGAGAAACGTCAGAGCACATTGATTGATTGATACTATTTTTCACTTAATGTTGCAGCATCCTTAGCACTATGTAAGAAACTGAGATCAAGAAAGTCCTGTTTTGAAGAGATTATAACCTGTAAAAAGATCACTGTCAGTGCTCAGTGGGAGGAGATAAATTCAGAAGCCATATGAATATATTTATTACATACCCCCAAAAAACGCAGCAGTTGGTCAGACCAGCACAGGCAGGGTATTTATCAGTCCACTGAGCTTCCTCCTGCAGCGCCATGTTTACCAGCTTGCAGGGGCGCAAGGCGGGCTGGGGCTCTGTGGAGGAATAGGGGAGAGAAAAAATGGGCCAAATTCTCCCAGCTCAGGAAGTACCTCACTGCACTAGACGTTGCTCATTGGTAGCAGTATTTCCAGCACTAGAGTTTGCTCGTTGGTATCAGTATTTCCAGACTGTGAGAAGGTCAATTAGCAGTATAGTTTATTTTTGGAGTTATGGATGTGTTTGTTTGAGGGTGCTCAATGTGCACATATCCGTGTTAATCTTATACAGAGGCAGCTAATAAAAATAATAGGAGAGGAATGTTTAGGCAGATTCTACTTCCAAGGGGTAAGTCAAACATACAAAAAAAAATGAACAAAATAAGAAATGGATAGCAGTGAGCCAGTCAGTTACTTGGACAGCAGAAAAAAGTATGAGTGTAGTATAAGTGGGTAGTATGATCTGAGAAGGAATTTTCAATGTAATACATTGAAAAGTTGTGACCAGATGTGCATAGAGGTTGCAAGGTATGATTGTGTGACTTCATCCTACTTCTTCACTCCTCATCTCTCATATGATTTGACTTTAGTTGCATCTTTAATTTCTCATGTCCTCTTATGTGATAATAGAATAGAGCCCATCCATGACTGTAGCTTTTGGATTACACTTTAATATACATTAGAGTCATTTGCGTTTTGCGGTTTCTTGCGAATAGGGGTAAGAGTTTTGCACATTTCCCTGAGGGAACTTGCCCAATAGCCAATTGCTGAAAAGGCATAGGGACAAAGGAAAATCTGCATTCTGCTTTTCTCTTGTGCTTTTGCTTTTTTCAGGTCTCTGTTGTGTACCAATACAACTTCATTTGCAGAGATGTAAGACAGAACTGACACAAGACTGTTCAGCTTTAGATTAATTGTCTCTTTCTCTCTGTTGATGCTCCAAAAGGCTTTTAGCCTCTATCAGTATTCTGCGAAGCTCACGTTCAAATTTTGCAGCATCCTTTCAGAGTTTCTGCCACGTTACTCTCGCCACTTGGTGATGAAGCTCTATTTTGGCAGCTGTCCTACAGTAGTAAAGAATCTGCCACCCGACCTGAAGTAACAACTGGCCTGCCCGGGTGAGCCACAGACAAGAAGGGTTTGGCACGTGCCTTTGCCTGTCACTGCCAGTCACGGCAGAAAATCTCAAGGCATTAAACTGGCTCTGGTCTGTAAGACTGAGGAAAATGGAAATTTGTGTTGTCTGGTGTATACTTTATATAACGTTAAATGTCTTGAGATGTCCTTGTTTGCTTTTACTTGATTTATTAATCTGATATTCTTCAAGGCAGCTGAATTGTTGAAATAGATAAAAGAAATTTTCACTTTGAAAGGCTAGACAGTAAGCAGTTTTCTTCCAGCCATGATTTTTGTATAACATGTCTTCTTATCTGCACTTGTGCTTTGCAATGTCATTTGCACATCTTTGGAGTCAGTATTCAGAGTTGAGGGGACAGAGACACAGCTGTGAAGTGTTCCCAGAAGGCTGGTGCAAAAGACTTCTGGCCTCAATATTTTGTTTTCTCTCCATATCTGTCGTTTGCCAAACATCTATCTTTATTTTGCCCTCAGACAGGTACATAGCTTCCTGGTGTGTTGTGTTTGCCTTGATACGCTAGCTCTCACCATGCCTACTTCTGTTCATCCTGAACACTTTACTTTAAAGGTGGCATATTAAAGCTTCAAGCATGGGAGATTCATCTGCCATGATGTTTCTGCTGATCAGTAGTTCAGCAAATATTTCTGGGTTTTGTTGAATCCTACACAGAAATGAACTCCAGGGAGCACTGCCATACACAACCATGTACCAAAGTCATGAGAAAGCAGAAAGTTTTTCAATGCAAATGAAAACAACTTTCCTGAGCAGCCTGGTAAAGAGAGGTTTGTTTTACTCTCAATTAGGCTGTTGAGTAGTAATCAGTAATTTGAGGGAGGGGAAAAAAAAAATTTTTTTTTTTTTTTTTTTTTGGAGTGATCTTGCTGGAAGAAAGAGAGTTCAGATTAAAACAAAAGTTTGGTAGGTTTCAAAAGGCAAAGAAACCTTGGATAGAAACTTTGAGGACAATTGCATGTCAAGCAGAACACTGATTTTGTCTCCCACTGCTTTTAACTGATGATGAAGTGACAGAGATTCATGTAATGGATCTGAAGAAGAAAAACTCTAATCTTGCTCCTAACATGAGAAGGTGGTGCCTAAAAATCTCTCATTGTGCAGAACCAGGAGAAACTGGATTGTGATCAGACATTTATGTTGATGAATTTGTTTGGTTTTCTGCTGTATTTGCTGAATGGACATATTCACAATTCCATCTCTTTAATACAAAAGTGCTGACCATATTCTTCTCCACACCACATATTTTAGAAACCTAAGAACCTAATGAGACCTACACTGTTGATAAAATCCTGACATTCAATCTCGTAGCCAGAATTAGAGTTTTTTTCACAGTTGTATCAATGAAGAAAAGGAAGATAATGTTTCCATGTGATTTTTTCAGTCCAGTATATATTAGTACCTACAGTGCATACATACATAGATATATGTATGACTCGCTACGTTGATTGGCCTTTTGGATTTCTGTAATAGGGTGAAGTGAATGAGATAAGAAGCATTCTCAAGCAAAAATAACCCTGTAGTCAGAATTTTTAAGGTTCTCTACTAATGATTCTTCCTTACCTCTAGATCTAATTTTGGGGTCAGTCCAGAGTCCCCTGAGAGCTCTTTGTTGGTGGATTGTGAGTTCATCTTTTTGCTTCTCAGATCATATGGAATAGCCACGGTTCCTTTTCTAAGGCCAAAAAGACTATTATGATCAACAGCTCTAACCTTCTACATTATGAAGGCCATAAAATCTCATACAGTAACTTGCACATTATTTCAGAAAACTATGTATTTTATCTTAATTTAAAGAGTTCAGATAGCTATTTTCTGAATTTTCATGCTCTAGTAATAGCTTCTATAATTTAATTTTGAATCTTTTGTTCATTGGAAGATAAAATTATCTGGTCTGTTAGGACCCTCAAGAAAGCACTCAGATACTTCAAGCAGGAGGGAAAATGACTGCACAAATATTTATCACTGGCATCAGCACAAGTATTATAGAAACACAGACTCCTTGGCTTATTTCCCAGCCATGGCAGCTTTTAAGAGAACTTGAAGCCACTTTTCAATTTGCATCTCTTCTTTGAAAGTACTTGATAAAATCTGTTCCATTTCATATGGGCATATGTTGTCATCTGTAGGCTTTAAGGGTTTGGCCTGCAACCTGTCACAGTAAAATATTACATATGTTTGCTTTGTATCATTTCAAAAGAAACCTCCTTCTGTACCTGTTAGAAATGTAGAAGTGCAGTGAAGTATATGCACAGTTATGTTCCATGGGTTTTTAACCTTACTGAAGCTGACCAGTGTATATCTATTGTATAATCCTCCAGAGATTTTTTTCTCCAACTGGACACATATGCAGAACAGTTGAAAGAATGGACACTCAGTGAAAATTAAAAAAAATGAGAGATTAGATTAGAAATGAAACATCCCAGTTTGTTGATTGAATAGTAGATATTGCTAACTTGAACTTAGCTTGGGAAGTTTGTAAGTATCTTGTGATAGGCTACGGGAGGTGAAGCAATAAAGTTAGATGATCTCAAATGGAAATACTTTTTCATTGCAGAGAATTTAAACAGCTTATGTCTTACTAGGAGCAAGAAATTTTGCTGATGTGAAAGCAACAATAACTTCACTAAGAATGTAGTCCAACAGAAGAATATGAACAATTATGAAGATAGGTATTTTGATGAGATTTCAAAGATCAATAAAAAGATAGTCCACATTTCTCAATCTTTCCAACTACTATGAGAAGTAGAAATAATTCAGCAAGCCTACATAGAAAAGCTTGTAACTTGTACCCTTGCACTTAACTGCCATTGAAGCATTTATGGGTGACCATAAAACCTAATTCTTTCCCCAGTATCCCACTATCTGAAGTCCTATATTGTTCTATCCTCCCATCAGAATTATGTGTTTAAGAACAGAAATAACAACAATCTCCTCTCTTTAATTTTTTTCTCAGACTGCAAAAAGCAAAAATGATTGCCAAGCAACTTGTTTTATTTCTTTCACAAGTCCATATTCTTCTTCCACACTTTAATTAGTAGTATTTATAATACTTCTTTTGCTCATAAGACATCTTATATTGTAATGTCACTGGGGTTAGCATCCTCAGACAGCCCATTTGAAAGTTGAAACCAGGAGTTTCTCATCCCTGAGCCCACCACTGCTTTTAATAAGATCTACTGAAGCTGTTAGGAATTAAAGGTCATTACAGCTTTGTGTATATTTGGACTATTTGGCAAAATTAGCTTGCCATGGTGGCCTGATGGGTAATGATGAGCACATCTGGTTCCATTTCTTTGGAGCTACCACAGCAAGATGTAATTTCAAACATGAGGTTTCAGTATCCACCACCTGGGGAAATCTCCACAGGGATTTAACTCTTCTCTGCCCCCTTTATTTAAGATCATTCTCTCCAGCTCTTCCTTTGTCTTCAGCGCATCATACCATTTCATTCCCATTATTTCAGTTTTCTGCCAAGGCCCAGTTCACAATATTAGGGACAAAATTGTTCGACACAAGGATAGACAACAACCATGTGTTCACGCAATGCCTGGAACAGGTGTTGAGCACTCCCTAACTAATACATCTCTCCATAGAGTCACAGTGCTGTAGATGAAGTTTTGCTTGAGAACAGAGTTCATAGCAATGAGCAAAACTGACTTTTTATTCTGAATGGGAGAAATCTTTTATACTCTATAATGTGTTGCAAGAAAGAGATCAGAATTAGACCAGCAGGAACATTTATCTTAAAAAAATAAGAGTAGTTAAACTAATTAGCTAAATAAAAATGTTAGAAACTATGATTTTTATGTATTTTATTGCTACAAGACTGTATTTTAAAGCCAGTACAGTTAAAATGTCAACTCCAGTACCACAATAGGCATAGCAAAAAAAACCCCAACAGATTACTACAAGCATATTTTTATGAAATAGTTTCTTAGTGCTTAAAAATACATGTAATTACTTCTAGTATGAAAACAGTGTCAAATTTAAAATATTACTAAATCTACTGTTCTGTACATCTTATGCTTCTCTTATTTTGTTGTTATTTGCCCACCTGCCTGTTTTACCATTGACACTTACTAGAAAGCATGAGAAATAAAATAAAATATTATTCAGAAATATAGGAGGAAAATATAAAAAACAGGAATAGTTTCATGGGACCAAAACTAATTTATACCAGTTCTCAAAAACCAGACTCCATTTTATACCCAGCAAGTGGGGGCTTTTTACCTTTTGTTTCAATTCCTTCTAAATCACCATGAGAGCTGGGGAATGGAAACACTTTCTCCTGTACATTAAGCAACAGAACTAAAGTCGCCGCATGGATTTGTTCTGTCTCTTCTTCCTATTTGTGTGAATACTGGCATATAAGTAAATTAAAGGCAAGATCAAGACAGGCACTTGGGTGCACTTGCTCTTGAAGCAGAAAGTGAGAAGGGTCATCATCAGTCTTACAGGAAATCCCATAAACTGGATTTGCAAATTTCAGGTCGTTAATTGCCATCATCCATCTCTTATCGTACATAAAAAGCCATCTGACTCCTCCTGGGGTGTGGCAAAAACATGGTGCTCTTAGCAGAAAGGTGCCCCAACACAGCTTTTTGAAGAAAGCCAGAACAAAAGAAGACTGATAACTCTTAGGAAAAGAGGAAATGGAAATAAAAATAAAATTCCTGTACTGAGACGGAATCTCATCTGCCTGACTGAGGCATACTCTCCCATTTGCTTAAAACTTTTCAACAAATTTCTCATAAAGCATTTGCAACCTTTCTGAAAAACTACAACCTCAGAGGAATTTGTTTCTGTCATCCTGAAAACACTCCTTCTAACCAATACAAATAAAGCAGTATACCGGAACTAACTTATAACCAGAAAAGATTCACACTTCCCGCCCCCCCCTGCCACTTCAATGTTAAATTTATTTACTAGATTAATCTTTTCTACCTAAAGCCTGAAACTTTTTATAGAAATACTTATTTTATGGATACAGGATAATTAATGCTTGGAACTGGTGAATGGGGTAAGCAGGAAATAAGCTTAAAACAGCCTTGTCATTAGCAAGACACCAATTTCAATCATATTTGAATTTTCTTCAGCATTATGGAATTATTCGTGTAATTCACAGCTTAACTGAGATTGGGAACACCAAGTGTTCCAATATGTCATATCGGATATTGCAGAGAAGTCCTAGTCCAAAATATTTTTTCCTTTTCTCACAGACTCAGTCTGGAGCATGCTATACACTATACTGTGGCTGAACTGGATTTCTCATCAAAGAGAACATCATTAATTTTAATGGAGCTGCACCAAATATTCATTAGCAAAGTGATAATAACACTAGAAAAGGCCCACAATACACAAGTAAGTTTTACTTGTCTCTTGTTCAGAATTGACACAGAAAGTCCGTTCATGTTTGAAGCCCCATGTGTACTCCTGCTGCCGTTCCAGTACTCTACATGTGTACACAGAAATAACAATTCCAACTTTGAAATGCAGCTGTCCAAGGAAAGGCAAAGAAGAAAAATCTGCACATCCAGCAGTTTTGACCTTCAAAAGCTAACATAAGACTGCCCTTTCCAGAAGAGCGTTACTTGCAAACGCCATGCTGTTCACGTAGGACAGCAGGATCTCCTTTCTTAATGCTTTCCCTGCAACATGCATATGCAGTAACGTCATCCCATAAAAATTCCCCTGGCTCAATCAGCTCCCAGTGGAGGTGTGTAGGGTATGAGTACAGCCTCTGCTCCAGAGAGCTCACTGTCTCAGATGAGGGTAGAAGAAATTTTCTTAATGCTTATTTATAACTCCATCCTTTAGTTCCTGGCAGTTACACAAATTAATTCCAAAACGTTTTTGATGTAATGTACGTATTCGAGTGCACGATAGTAGAAGGCTTCAAACGTTATTCTCACTCACACTTGAGCCCTTTTAACAGTGCCTTGGTAATACTCTGCTCCTTTGAAGCGCCTTTAAATTCAATGTGATGGTACAAATAGCAATGAGACTCCATGCAGCTTTAGAAACCATCCTTCTCTTTCCCCAACGTGAGGATGAGCGCTGTACCATAGCAGTGGCATGGCTGGAGGCATGCTGCGAACCACAGCATTTTGGGCAGAGCTGCTTCTTTTAAGAAGAGGATATAACTGCTGAACCCCTGCAGCCAGTCACAGCTGTGCTCAGCTGGCAGCGAGTATGCTTCAGCTTTACCTTACTCTCCCTGTGGGGCCAGGCAAATGAAACTCTGATCTCTTGGCCTACAAGCAGGCAAGTGCGAAGGTGGAGTTTCTGGTTTTTCCCCACGACCTCAGCGTGAGCAGATGGTTTACCACTAAATTTCTCAGATGCAAGTGAGTACACCCACACTCCACTGGGTGTGAGAAATTAAAGGCGGGAAATAGTTTTGCATTAAAAAAAAAAAAAAGAGAGCAGGGCTCAAAATCAAGTTTTATGGTCAAAATGTAATTCCATTATGTGGCAACACAATAAACTTCCAGGAGAATCAGGATCTGCTTTCTGAGTTATATAACCCCTTTGCCAGTTGTAGCTTAATTTGAACTGGAGGCATGTTTTAAATGTTACTGTAGTGTTAAACAAATTGTAGTAAATTGAAATGTCACTATAGGTAAAAAAAAGAAAAGAATAAACTGTGCTGAGACATGCCTATTAAGCAGAGATGTTTGTAAATTAAGGGTAAAAAGAGAACTTGAAGAGAGAAGCTCAAAATGGCATGCTCAAGAACACAAGACACTTAAAAATGATGCAGCATTGACATTCCCTGGAGGAGAACAAAAGGACCTCACTATTTAACATTACTTTCCGTAAAATCTTGTGAAACAGCAATGAAACCAAGAATCTAAATAATCCAGTTATTTCAGCAACAGCTAGTAAAGTAGGCAAACAATAGTGTGGATGCATCTTATTTTACCTGTCTTTGCCATGACTGTTCACAGATTCTTAGCAGCTGCTACAGTAAATAGCACTCCTGGGAGAATGACCTTTAAAGCTCTGCAAGGCTCTTTAAAATTCTGAACTTTAAAATTAGCAGGTTTTAGGCACTCTCCCTTCAAAAAAGCATTTTGTATGTACGTCAGGACTGCCATGAATGTGAGACGCTGTGTGTGGTCAGTATAGGTCTCATTAAATCGTGTAACTAGGTGAGCTAACTACATGCAATATACTATACTGATAGGTGTAATAGGAGTAAATAGGACCCCCTAGACTTGTGCAAGTAAGTCAACATTAGTTTCTTCAGCCATCTGTTCTGATTTGTTTAAGTATTTCTCAGTGTGCCAGAAATTACATTTGCTTTGGTAGACTTTAGTTTTCTGTAAAAATTATTCTGAAGAATTCTGACTCATTCTGAAGAATGATTTCTTTCTTCTCTCACCTGAGTTCATTCCTTACAGATAAGCAAATATCAGCTCATCTAACAGTGCATTACCTCTGTCCTTCTCACCATTCACACTCTTTAAATATCATCAAGCAACTGTTTACAAAGATATCCCACTTATGGCCATAAGTGACATGAGTGCTTTATAGCTCTGTATTTACAAGATATCAAAGTGGTTTCTTAGAGAGTAGTGCAATTTCCCTCCTGCTCTGGGCACATGAAATCAGTGAACCTAACAAACTAGAAAAGCCCCATTAATGGAAGCAACTGTCCTTTGTGAGCGAGCAGCAGAAGCCAGCAGATCAAAGGTGCCCCACTTCCTTCAGCAGTGTCTGCACATCTGTTTTCGTTATATCAAATGTGTGGTTAAGCTTGCTGGTTGACAACAAAGCTTTTTGCTATCACTGTTTTTCTAATATATGCTGACTTCAGTTTTCAACCCATCTTTTTCTAAAAATATTTAAGCATTTTAACATGGAGTTATTGGTCTGATTGATATAAGCTGTGCCCAAGTTTAACCAGGGCGTTGAGAGATGGGATGCTCTCATCTGGCTATACTAGATGCAAATAAAAAGATTAAGACAGCACTGTGCTGGAGTTAGCTTTCCTTCAAAATAACACCAAAAGCTGGCATTTTTTGCAACTATATCCAGCTGCAAACAAGCCCAGGACTGGATCTGCCACTCTAACATTAGGTGTGCTCTCACTTTTGAAAAAGAGACAGAAATCCTATAACCTTTGTGTAGTACAAGAAAACCTAAATAAAATCCTCATTTCATAAGATCTTATTTAGCTGGGACCAAATCTGAAGAGCTAAGTATTACTTGGTAAAAATCTCACTGATTTCCATTTTGGGGAATCTGAGAGAACCAATTTATATAACAAAATGTTTTCAAAACAATGTTCTTTAACAGTAATCTCTACTTTTTATCAAATAGGAAAAACTTTACACTATCAAATTAAAACATTGCCTACCGAACAGCATTCTTACTCTTTTCTGTATATTTTTCCACAAAAGAATTTGCCGTAGGTCATTCTTATGGGTTATTACCCATATTTCATAAGCACAGATTGTCACGTGGTAGTAGACTGGTAAATAGAAAGTGTACTAGAAGCTACTTTGTGGACAAAAGTGTTAGTGCAGAAATTGGACATATACATGTGGCTGAGCAGCCCATCAAAACTGTAAGACGCTAATCTGATTGTGATGAACAGTGACAAAAAAAATGAGAGAAAGGCTGATCCAGTAATGTACTTAGCAAAATGTTGTCTGAGAGGACAATAACAGGAGTCCTTTAAATTGTTCCCTCTCTTTCCATCTGGCATGCAGAACTGAGGAAATTGATCAAATAAAATGAAAAATGCCACATATTTTTGCATAGTACTTCATGTGTGTGGAATAAAGGCAGTGCTCAGTGCCTGTTGGTGGTATGACCCAATATCCATTTGTGTCCAGTTGACTCCTTCCTCCTACTTTGGCAGATAAGGTGGAACAGTACTTATAGGATGATGAAATACTGCAAATCCCTGAGTGAAGTCCACTCCAGGACTTCATGATCAAGCTTTGCAGTGTATTTATTTCTGAGTGATGGCAGTACGTGCAAAAAAAGACTCCTATTTATTTGTGAGAATGGAGGAGAAATCTGAACAGTTTGAGAAAAATAAATCTCTCATGTAACACATGTCAAGAAACCCTTCTCTCTACTCAGGAAGGAAAACAGATAATTTTAATTCCAGTGTTTCTATTTGTAACCTAACATATTTCTTCAGCTAAAGAGGACAAGCAGTGACTTTAAATAGGTCTCCTTGTTTCCTCTTGTCCATATCACTCCCTGAAGTGCTCTCCACCCTATCCTTGTTTGAGTGATATCCTTATTCATTCTTATTTATGAAGGTTAGGTCATCCAATTCACTTACAAAGTCAACAAGACAAGTTAACCGGGGCTTTAGACCAGTAGCAAATGTTACACATCGTATGCTCTAAGTACGAAGTAGAAATAGCATAAACATTTCTAAAAATGTTCAAGGAAAATGGATGCATGGAAAATGTTTATTTGTTTGTTTATTTAGCTTTCCTTTGTTCACATGTTCACTTGTTATTTGTTTAAAAGAGAAAACTATACAGTTGTTTGATTAATTCTAACTTTAGATAGCAGAGAGAATGTGTATATATAAAGCTGAATTTTCCTCCCAAAGATGGAAATGAAAGCCAAAGACCATCCTAATGGAAAACTGTAGCTCTTGCAGGAGTTATTCTTCATAATAGGAACCAAGTATTGAAGGTAACAAGCATGTAAACTTAAATTATGCAAGTAGTGATTCTAACTGCATGTCATTTTACATGCTTGTCTCTTAATGACTCCAGAAGGGTCTGGGCTGTGTGAATTTGAATACAGAAGTTAGGTCAGTGTCTTACAAGCACAAAGCTTATCCTACAAATAAATTTCAGCATACCCTACACGTACAAGGCTGCTCACAAACAGTGCATTTAAATTTGTCAGCAGCATTAAGCCAGAACCTGAAACTATAAGATGCAGTAAACTAGTCATCTATGTCTTGAAAGCACACATTTAACAATCTGTATCACCCAATAAAATGAGTCATTTCTTTTCAGCTATATTGTGAGTATTACTTTAAATCCATAATATTTCTGTAATCGGCTTTTTCTTTTCAGAACTGATCATTCTTATTTAAACCTAAATGATGGTGCTAATGGATATTTTGTCCTTAGAGCAGACTGACAAAAAGGAAGATGTTATTTTCATGAGGCTTTTAATGTCATTTGTTTTCACCCAATTTAGGCCACTAATCCCCATGATAGATTAGCAGTCTGTCTTGGATAGCAACGTAATCATACATGAGAAAGAAAAAACGTGAAGTCTGGCTGACCTTTGGCAACTCGTAACACCTCTGTTAGATGCAGTCTGTAATCTCTAAATATTACCTTACGTCTCTTGCTGTTCCAAATAAAAAGAGGTCTCCGTGTTCATGGTAGAGTAAGACTTCACGAAGGCCAATGCCATTGAGCTGGCTTTGGTAAAGTTCCTAGACCCACACTGCTGAGCCACATGTGCAAAAAGAGGTTTGCAGCTGTTTGGGGTAGCTTTGGGGTATTGCTATAAGGTAGCTTGCATTCCGGCAGTGGTACTTAGGCCACAGCTTGGACACTTGTCTTGGAGATTTCCTTTTTTTCCTATGATCTTAAAAGAATTGAAAAACAAGAACAGAATCTGAGGGGGATCCCAAGTCATGTACTTATAAATTTGGTAATTCTGTCAAAGTGTTGAGAAGGCATCATGAAATAGTGTCAATTTTCTAGTGTATTACCTGTGGTCCTCTCTCCTCTTGATCTGGTGAACCTCTGAGTATCTATCACTTAAGATCAACTCCTACAGGCTCTTGTGGAGGACATAAGCCAAGTGGTGGTTATGGAAAAGAAGGATTCAATTATATTTCATTTAATACACTTTCAGATATTAAAGGCACTTACTCTCCACTCTGCCACACTGATGCCCAGAATCTTAATACTTTTATTGAATGGATGTGAACAGCCAGGATTTTTAAAGTGTCTCTTTAACCACAGTTACTTTTCTCAGTTAGAGAAAATTATTGCCAATATCTATGAGAGAGTGAATATATATAACTGACAAATCATTTGTTGGTGCGCACCTTTGTATTTATTTGTAAAATAGGCATGACCAAATAATGACTTTCTGAAACATAACTGTTTCTTGAAGGTCTTTGACAGAAGTATTCACCAAGTTTGTTTGTCTCATATCTTGAGAAAAAGTGTTTCGGGTTTTTTTTCTACCAAAACACGAGTGATCAGCCACTGTGTTGGCATTCCTGACAGAGTATTTGGTAGTGGGATGTGGCTGCTCCACTCTCCCAATCCTCTCTCAGCCTTCTCTGTGAAATATTATTCCAAGATAGTTTAGTTCAGGATTTAATTTTGTCTATCGGTGTGATTTAGCTACCATCCATTCTTAGCAAGGGAATCTCCATATGCCATCTTCTACTTCCGCACATGTGCCAGCCTAGATACTGCCTGACAACACTGATGTATGATGCCAAAATTTTCTGCCCCTTCTCTAATGAAACATTTCATTTGAAACCCTGTTGCACTGAAGGAAGTAGGAATTTTGCCAGTACTTCATCCTATCTGCTTTCCGAGACTACCCAAGAAAATGTGCTATGTCACGTGACGTTCCCAGCACAGTGTTGGGTAGGGTATATCCTGCAGAAAGACATCTCTTGTAAACAAGATTTAGCAATCTTGGAGGGAATTTCCTGCTGTTGGTCAGACTGTTTTGAACACCATTGACCTTGCTGCAGATTTCTATTCTAAGAGCAGCTATTCATCTGTGTCCCATCCAGTTGCTTTGATGACAGTAACTGCTGGGGAGGTGGATAAGGAAATCTAGAGACACTCGTTCCAGTTGTGAGGCCTGCTGATAACCAGCCCAGACTATGCTCTGGCTAGTCTATACCGATTTAAACACTGTTTGGAAGGAAATAGCTTCACTGAGGAAGGAAGCAAGGGAATGCGGAAAACAAACCAAAAAAATTCCAAGTATAGCATTAACCTAGACCACGTCATGTTGCCATCTCACTACCAATATTGCACAGGAAAACGCAGGGCGAGCAAGCCTCAGATTGCACCAAAAATATATTTCTAAAATACACTGGCATTCGAGGCATTCTCAGACACTCTTCAGATTGCCAGTCCCTATTAAGAAGATGAATCTGCACCATTTGTTCCTACTTTGCAAAGAATGTCACATTCCTCAACAAGAAAAAATATTTCATACAATTGGGATTGTAATGACTGATTCATGGACAGTTTCTTCTGAACACAAGGAGGAGATCTAAGCACAAAAGCCAAACCGTAGGGAGCAAAACAGACTGATTTATTCAGTTAGCCTCATGTCTTCTAACTCAAAAACTCTTCTAGCTTTTTAATCTCTCCTCTATAAAAATATATTTATGTAAGAATTATGTTTTAGTGGACTTAATTTCTGGAGAGTAATTTTTTCTTTGGTCTCTTTGGATGGTCTGACTTCACAATCCCCAAGATGTTTGTAACATAAAGTAGTTTTCATGTGTCAAATAATTCATAGCTCTCACAGGTTGAAGCCTCTCCAAAAAAAGTACCTAATCAGATCATGGAAATTTAAGGTAACACAGAGGCAATCAGAAATTGCATCTTGATCATAATGTATGAAGGGCATCTTCTTAGTAGGACTGATTTCTCCAGACAGTCTCAACATTTCACAGAAAATCTTTCCATTTTCTGTCTGTTTTACTATGTAATAAAGAACAGACTATGACTATATAATAAAGAACAGATGTAGTCTGAAATAGTCTGAAATTATTAGAAATGTTAAAAGATTTGCAAAGTCTGCATAATGAGGATCAAATGTTTAGTAAACATTCGTCATTTGATACTGAAACTATCAAGTGTATTACATCATTTTCAATACTTTAGATTCTTTTGTAAAGAATAAAACCAGATTTTTATATAATGACTTACTGAACACTTTCAAACAGCTCTAAAAGAACAGAATGGATGCTCAAGGTATCAGGTTATGTAGGTGTTTGGAACTGGAGTTCTGAGTCATATAAGCTAAACTTTAATTTAGTACCTTTTCTTTTATTATGTTTAACGAATCACTGAATGTAAATGTTTTAATACTTCCTCAGTGGAGGTTCTTGATTTCAACAAAAGTGTATTTCTTCTTATGTCTTCAACTGGTTGTGGTTTTTTAGTGATAAAACTTGCAATATCTTCAGAAGCCCTTCACCAACAGTTAACGCAATGACATCCCAGCTTTAATTTCATATCATGTAAGGTCTAGTTCAAAGGCTTACTAAAATAATTGAGCATCTTTCCACTGACCCACAATCTTAAGCTAGTGGCAAAGCTATGTCCTAAGTCTGCACACCTATGTATGCAACTTTGGCTGAAACTGAACAAGAATTTCTCACAGAACTGTGTATAGTCCCAACTGATGCTTATATCTGAAATGAAAAGTAAATTATACAAGCGAAACAGCTTAGACATATCTTGAAACTGATAGGGTACGGCATGCAAAAGGTAGAGAGAAGAGAAATTACATTTTATATTCTTCCTGAAAAGTTGTATGTTAAAGATAAGTACAAAAGGATAAGTATAAAATATTATCTGAAAGATAATTCAAAAGCAAGTATGTTGAATTTATAATCTGGACTTCTTATTCTTCTCTCACATATAAGAATATTAGAGAAAATATAAAACATAAATTCAAGATCTAAATGAGAACATGATTCAGAGGACAGTGAGGGTGAAGCTGTGATAAAGGACAGCACCAAAGCAAACTTAGCCTATTCCATTGTCCTCTTAATATTTCAGCTAAGAGTCAAACATTCAGGCTGTATAATGTTCTTCAGTTTTGATTAGAAGAGTAAGAACCAAGTTTAAACCTGTATCATGGATTTCCCAGTTGTTAAACAAACAAATTCAAGAAAAGACAAGTCTGAAGAACTCCTTTTGGATGCAATACAGATTTTCATCTTCAGTCTGCAGAATACCTGGTGACTAATGTGACCAAGGTTTCTACAGCCATGGACCACCTGTTTTAAGAAGAGTGCATAACTTCTGTCTAAACAAGTTAGTGGAAGCTAGACCTGATATAAAAATTATTGGGCAAGATTTTGTTCTGCATTTTATAAAAGCTCTGACTCCATAGTCTGGTGGGTCCCCTTATAATCCCTGACTAGTAATTCTTTTTTTTTTTTTTCTCTCACAGACAACTGCATTGTCCTATTGTAGATACGCAAGGTGGTTAGTGTATGATTTTCCTGAAATTAGTGTCTAGAAAATCTGATTATTTTCCAGCATTTTTCAGACATTTCTCTGAACACAAGCTGAGCCTGATCATAGCATATACTGGTCATGTGTTTAGCTGTCATTTTATTGCTTTCCATAGCTTAGGTTAAGGTTAATTTAATCCAAAAGAAGCGACAGTACTGTACCAAGTACAGTACTTGGATGTAACTGCATGAAGCGGGTCCCCTTCCTGACACACTCATATTTTGACCACATCTGACCCTTGCTGCATCGTCAAAGCATTTGCGAAACAGGGAATTTTCTACTTCACAAACACTGATACTAAAAATAAATGGCTTTCCAGACATATATGTTTTAAGGGACCTTCTTTATGTCCCCCAAAGTCAGGCTGCTGAACATTTAACCTGTTTTGAAATATCTTCTACTGTTAGTATGCTGCATGAGCGGGACAGAAAAAAAAACAAAAGACAGCCTGCACTTTTTTCTGTGGCATTTTCACTCCGATATAAAGCTCTCTGTTGGGCTTACATAGCAATCAGATATCACCTTTGCTTGTGTTTCTGCATTTCATCACTCAGATTCCCTCTGGTCTTGCTGACACTCCCCGGCACACCTTCCTTGCAGTCACTTGCATGTCAGTCAGCAGCTGCCTTCTCACACGTCCCAGCCCCACTGACCAGCTTGTGAAGTACTAGCAGATAGTGCTGTCTTTTTTTTTCTTTTTTTTTTTTTTTTTTTAAGGCTTTCTGCATTTTAGAAAGAAATTTAATAATACAATCAATAAAAGGTTAATCAGACATTCATACATGCATGCAATGTTCATATTGAATTGCACATAGATTAATGCCCTGTTTAAAGAATGCAAGAGGAGAAAAAGGTGAAAAATATGAAAGCTCAAAAAATTCTTTGTGATAGTACTGAGAGACATTGTTTCTGATTTTGGAGGTACCTAAAAATTACTAAGGCATAACTGTACATCTGTACTTTGACTGAGTTTAATTATTTTAATACAAACAGAAGGAATAGGAGGTCACAAGTTTCAGTCTAATATTTCTTTAGTCCTGGTAACACGTCTGAGTTACCAAATGCCTGTTCTCAGCCCTAGCTACTCTTCCCACTTTCATTTTCAAGAACTTTTCATATCAAAACTATAGCTGTCTTGCTTAAATATTTTCCTCAGTGCTGCATAATTTCTGGTCTCAAGAAAAGAACTCTTTTCTTAATATCTCCTTTTATATTCTACCATCATGCTATTATTGTCAGTTGAATTGTATCTCATAATTCTAGGAAGAATGAGAATATTTCACCCCAAAATTTACTAAAACATTCCATCAGGTTGTCAAATGTGTGCTTAAATGTAATCCAGCAGAATCAGTCTCTCACAGGGCATTTTACCCTACCTATTTATTATTTCTGCTCCTTTTGTTTTGTTTAACATAACCAGATTCTGACTTTTCCTTTAATACATTTCCTTTAATAAATACCAACTGTTTCAGCCCACTAGTCAGAATGACCAGTCTTGCCTAATGTTTCCTCAGTCTTCTCTTTCTAAAAGCTGGTCAGGGTATCTGTATACCTTCCTGCAGATTAGAAATCGTTATTTCCACTGAACAAACTGTTATGATGAGGCCAGAACTGGCAGCTGAACATGGCACACCGGTGAACATATGTTTTTGCAAAGAAAAGTCACCACCTGGCTGAAATGCAGCCAAGATCCATCCTGGCCCCATCTGCAGGTAAGAGTAGATTCCAGTGGAAGCAGCTGGTATGAAATCAGAATACTTAGTCTTGCAAGATGTTGACCTAAAACGAAGAGGCATATGTTTATGTATTACATAACACTGGCTTTCACCTTACCAGCAGACATTTATTTTATTAGAACTACAATAGTTGCTATAAATGCCATAATGGTGGGCATCCTTATAACATCTAAGATGTTTTATTCTGTGCTGTATTTGAGTATGGCTCTTTTGACAAACATAGTAGATTACAAGATTACAGGTTTTCGAGAGAACAATGATGCAGTTTAATGATGACTTCTATGGGAAGGTGTAAAAGAAACTAGGGAGTCAGAAACATACACAAATGAATTACAAATATTACTCAAGAATGTTTAAGGAAGCAAAAAGGGAGCAGAATGACATCATCTCTTGAATTGCTTCCTAATATATCCTAATGCCCAATTGCAGAAGATATGGGGACAGTTTTTGCAATAGAAAGAGAAGAGATGTTAGCTGTTCTAAGCTTGGGGAAGGACAGGACAGGAAGGAGGATCTTACACCTCTGTGGCCATCAAGGAAACTTTAATGATGGAATGAGGAAAGATATATTTCTGAAACAGCCTAAAATCCAGTCACGGAAGGATACGGAGACCACCTTGCCAGCTAACATATATGCTGAAGTGGTTAAAGAAGATTCGAAATCATAAATATAGTCCAGGGTGTTTTTACTGTCAGTGTTGCAAATTCACATGGTTTCTTGGCTAGTGTTAGCCAGAGGAGCAAGAAAGTGAAGAAATGGTCTACAACTTATGCTAGACTTGACATGCCGTGCTTCTTTAGAGCCGATTGACTTGGAAGATTAGTTAGTAACAGTGGTAAAACAAGCGCTGCATCCTTCCCATCCCACCTTTGTGCTGCTCTAAGTGTTTGTGTTGTCAGGTGCCGAGCTGGAGCAGGAAACTGAGTCAGCTGAAAAATCAGTGAGGGTTTTTGGAGGTGGGGTTGATTTTTGTTTGTTTGTTTGCTGTCAGGTTAGTTTTCAACCATGGTGATTCCCGATCCAAGCCATAGTGTGGCCTTGTGAACCTTTGTGGCAGAACAAAGGCAGGAATGGGGGTGCATAGGTGGGGATGGAAAGCAGAGGAAGAAGGCAACATTTTGGTCCCAGCTCTCATTTATATCAGCTTTAAATGACCATGAAACCACATCCACCTTTACACAGGTAAAAAAAAGTCCAGGATGTGAGCACTGCTGAGATGTTACAACATATGGTCAGAAGTGCAGATGAAGTATCCCCTCCCATCCCTGACCTCACCACTACCAAGAGACCTGCAGCAGCATTTGTACAATGAAGAATCAGGATCTCCTGTACCCCACGTCATCCTCTTCATTCCTCATGTTGTCCATATATAAGCATTACTTAGCACATCCATTACACAGGATAAAATCTGTGCCACAAGGCGATCCGCAGTTACCCTGTCTTGCAGTTAAAACATTCAAAGTAGATGTTGGTAGTTCTGTTGCAAAGATTGTCACAACGGATTTTGTGATATAATGCAATATATGTGACCTGCTGTAAGGCAGCTATGAGCCCTGTCATATGAGCCTAGGATTTTTTTTATAAGATCTACAGTTTAAAATGTTCTTAATCAAATAAACGAATCAAATAATTCCTTTCCCTTTGAGACTCCTCATAAGCCATTTTTAAGATAATTTGCCAGGCAAAAAACATGATGTAAGCAGATACAAAACAAGATACTCATCATTGAGATCCCCACCCCCCAAAAGTGGCCATTAATCCGTTGTGTGCTACACACAAGCATGCTGTGCTTACATTAGAGAAAATAATGCCAAAGTTCTTCCAACGTGCACCAAATAGTACAAGGCTCTTCAATTTTAATAAACACGCACACACAAGCACACTTGATATGCCAAGACAGGAGGCCTGGAGTATTTGAGACACGGTGGCAGCACCACGCAACAATAGTCCAGTTTGTATGGCTGGCAGTACTGGCATGCTACTGGCCAAAACTTCAAAAGTGTCCGAAAGACCAAAGGAATGGCTGCAAACAGAGAGCAACTTTAAATGCCCATAGAGTACTTTGAAGTGATTATTAACAATGCATCCCATAGCCCGAGGCATGCACAAAGTATGTCTGCACACCACACTGCTGAATGGAACAGGATTTGTTTATCAGCCCCTCCACCAAGACCACAGAGGCTCCCTCTGAAACAATTTATTCTTCTCTGCTCCTGCAGCTGTATGTGCCACAGGCATTTTCTGTGGGACGGATTCAGCTAATAAACGATCGGTTCACTGGAAGCGGTAGTAAGTCCTATTTGGAGAAAGCTGTGAGCTATCTTCCATGCCAGGGAAAAAAAGGCCCAAAGACAACCTCCTGTGTTCGTGTTCCCCTCTTGACAACACTGGTTTGAGTTTTGGTGGCCAAGTGCAACTTCTGTATAACTGCTGACTCCCTGGATGTTGTAGGTGGGCACAGAAGCACTGGGAGAGATCATCTGTACCATCACGGAGGGAACAGGAAGGGGCTTCCCCCGATTACTGTTAAGACTGGTGCAAACCATTTCCCTTCTACAGGCTTCTGTTTTCCTGCTAAACTTTGACCGGTTTACTGCTGTCATGGAAGTCCAAATCATGCCTCCATCATTTGTCTGTATGGTCGGTCTGTCTTTTCCTGGGACCCGGACAAAAGGCTTTCTGGGACATGAATGACTGCTTTGTTTCCCTGCTCTGAAGAGATCTTAGGCAAATGTAGCCAAGCTCCAACTTTGGGGGTGTGGGGGGGTGTGGGGGGGGGTGGAATTCTGGCCAGGTTTGTAGCCTTCAAAACCGTAGCTGAATACTTTGAAGTTCGGATAGAATTTGTCCCCAGATCTGTTCTCTGTGAAGAAATGACTTCAGCTGTGTGGCTAGGAAGTGATAGTCAGGCCTGAAATAAGAAAATGACTATAAAGAGAATGACTTAGGGTCTCACTCAAAGTGAATATATCCCACTTTAAAGCTCAGTGAAGAAAAGAATGAATCTAAAAACCAGGATTTATTCCAGAGGCTGAAGTATAAAAGACTCATTAATGACAATCTCTGGGTTTGTATGCCTTTTGAACATGTATTCATAACCCTGTTGCCCTATGGACAGATACTGTATCAAGATATTTTTGGCTAAAACAGAGTTGCACTGCAGATTTCAAGAGAAAGGGGACCGGTAGCATTTAGTTTGCAGCGTCCCTTTATTCTTTAAGACTTACTTAGTTGGATAGAAATAGAACCAAGACTTTTATTAGCAAACTCTAACTTCAGCTGTTGCCTATCTATTTCCATGTATTTCAAAGAGAAGTGAATAACAAATGTTTAAGATCTTTTTTTTTAATAGGAGAAGTTTAATTAAACAAATATCCTGTTTTAATCTGTGCTGCTACACTGAGTTCTGAACTACCTGAAAAGATTAGCTGAAATAAAATGTCAGCATTTGTTTTTGCACACTGGTTACTAGCTAATATTTAGGAGTATAAATTGATTTCAGATGGGAATGTCAGCTGCATGCTCTGGCTAGAAATGCAGCTCTGACTCAGAGTGGTAGAAAAGATATGGTAATCAAAATTTTCTCAAATTAATTTCTTCCAAGTAGGGGAGTGACACTGAGGTGGAATTTATCCTGTATCCATTGCAGTATTTTGTTCTACCCCCAAATAACTGCTAAGTCTTCCTAAACAGTGGCATACACCTTTGTGAAGCTTGTCTCCCCACACTGCTCTTCTCATGCCTGGCCTAAAATCATCCCACACCACGTTTTTCAGGGTTTCCCACAACCTTGCAAACTAGTAGGATTTTTAACCATCAAAGGAAAGCAGCAGGAGGATGTATTTTGTAAGAAACAACATAACAATTTGGGGAGAAATGTCTGGTGTCTGCTAAACCAGAAAGACTTTCTTCACTTTGAATCAGGAAACTGTTTCTGCTGTAGACATTTCTAACCATGCTAGTAAAAGCTTCATTTTACACATCAATCACAAGAATGAACGAAAAGAGAGGGCAGCAGTGGCATTACTCCCGAGTGCTTTCAGCCCAGCAGTTATGTTATTAATCCAAGGTAATCAAGACACACGTACAGCTTCTTGCACTGTACCACGGGGATATAGCTGCTCAGGACAGCATTGCTCACATCTCTGCACTGCTCCTCAGCTGCACTTTGTTGAACTCCCAACCCACTGAGTAGAGCACAGATGGGTGACAATATTTTGGAGCCAACAAACTCTTACATGTTTTGTGCAAGTTTCATCTTCACATGAGTCATGCGGTCTCCAGTGGGAATACCCAAGCTCACTGGTGTTGACCCTGAAAGCTACGGGTCCTAGCCCCTTCAGGTGATAGAGAGTGAACACGCGAGTAAACAGACACAATCAGGCCATCTTCATTTTAGTGCTGGAGATGGGTGCAGACGAGGACTGCTGGGTTGCATTCCCATTATTCATCTTAGTACAAAATTGATTAAATATCTCTCCTAAGATGTGGAGGACTAAAGCACAGCTAGCTATTCTTTTTCTCAAATCAGTAAGATCAGAGGGGCTATGACTTGCGTTTACAGGGAATCTGCAGCAGCTACAGCCACTGATTTTATTTGGCTATTTGGGACGATATGTAAAGAGCATGTACTTCCTCTGGCCTCTGACTGATTATTTGCCTTTTTTTTTTTTTTTTCTCCAGTGCCCGGAACAGTGTGCTATAGTATGGTTGTCATCATGGCATGCTAATGTTTAGTACCATTCACTAACCTGTAAAATTCCATGTGGGACTGACATGACTTTCCTATTTTATGTTGAGACTGATTATTTTTCCTTTGAAAATGCATATCAGACAGGTAGCAACCTCTAGGTTTGATTTGTAGCTTGAAAACAGGCAAACCTAATATCTAGCTCTAAGCAGAGATTGATCATCTACTCACTTGTTTATTCACCTTCTCCCAATCTGTTTAACGCAAGTCTCATCCCAAACTTAGCTCCTTAAAAAGCCTCTGTTCTTTTGAGTGGCACTACTTTTATTCTTGGCTTAAGAGTGGCTCTAACTCTACTAAATGATATTAATAAGCATAGGGTTTATCCATATGAACACAGTGTGTGGATCCCTTCAAAGGACTTCCAAGTCTCCTTCATTCTCCAGACAAACCCTCAAGGGCCAAGTCACCAAAAGCTGGTTTTGTCTTTCCTTCCCCACCCTTTGCCTTTTTTGCCAGTTCTAAGCAACCATAAAATATCTGCTACACACTTCTGTGATGCAGGGATAATAATAATCAGCCCTGGGCCAAGTCACGTACAGAAGCAATAGAAGAGTATTTTAACTGAGCAGGAATGTTATTTATCTCTAAACTACTTGCATTTAACTGCGCTTTAAAAAAACCCTCTTCTTTTGACCAAAACAAACCTCCAAACACAGATGTTCACTAAGTATCCAAACATGAATAAAAGATATTCAGAGAAATCTGGGGGAAAACACTCAGAACCTAAATCCCAAAATCCTTACACAGATTTTATTCAGTCAGAACTCTCTCTTAATTAATCAAGGCTAAGCAATGAGTAAAGCTTTCAGAATTTAACCATCTCCTTACATAACTGCATTTTTTTTTTTTAATTAGGCTTTGTAATCTTATACTTTCATACAGCATTGCACCAGCAAACTCACAAACTATAAATGATCTCCTAAAAGCAGTGAAATTGAAGCCAAGCGCTTTTGACTAACTTGAAATTTGCTGCTGCAAGGGATAAATGTGCCAGATCCTAGTATGTGGGTCACTAGTTTTGCCAGACCATCCAGTGTACGAACAGGCTTGTATCTCTTATCCTGAGGAGGGCAGAGAATAAATATTTTTACTGTTTTCAGCTTGGGCAAATGTACGATAATAAAAAACTGGAATAGGGAATTAATTATATTTAAATCATAGCTGTGAATTTGCTCTTTCTTAATATCCATGCTGTCAAATCCCATCCTAACAGTTTGGCATGTACATTACAACATCTACCTACTGCTAGAACAGGCACTAACTGGCTGAAGGGTATGGATCGGTAAATTGAATTACTGCCAAAGTCCATCAAAATAGGGCAAAAGACTATTTGGAGGGCATTTTGAACAAACATGCATAGCCACTGCCCCTGCTTTTCCTCTCCTGTCAACAAATACAGAAATTCAAATACCAAAGCTCTCAATAAGTTTCACAACTGATAAGAAAAAACAAAATAAATATGTTTTTAACTACTGTTCTTTCTGTGCACCACAGCCCCCCAAAAATTTCCTTAGATCACAAATCAAAGATATAATTTCTTACTCATGTGATACAGGAGCTTATCACATAACTATATGCTCTGGAAAGTGTATTCTGTGAATCTGAATCAAATAATGACTAGGCTAAAATTCTATATAGCCCAATTACAATAGATAATTTTGCTTTTTATTTCCTGTTCTCTTTAACTAATTAATTCTGAAGTTGAGCATTAAGAGTGCACCATATTAAACTCTTCCTACAGTCAGACCTTAAGAAAGCAAGAAAGGAAAAGTTGCAGAAGAATCTGTTTACTGTGATCAAAGAACAATATATGCTGTGCAAAAAAATGGATGAAATTCTATTTAGTTAAGCATATTCATGTAGCTGGTTTTCATTCTTATGCTTTGTTTGCGTGAACTTGTCCTTTATTGCCTATCATGCACAGGACAGCTGTTCAGATTAAAAGTTTTTAGGCTGTTTTATTCAGATATGCGGGGGGGGGGGGGGGGGGGGGGTTAACTGCAATGTTTCTGTGCTTTGGCTTTCCAATATGCAACATGTGATCTTTGTTAAAACCCTGCTGTGGAATGCTGACTTACACACAGGATTATTTTCCCTGCCAGGAGTTCATATAGATTTATATGAAGTTTCGAAAAATGCAGACTCAACTTTTATTTTCCATTCAGAAAGAAACACAGCTGTCATGTTGGTGACAAATAGCCTTTAATTTTAAACTTTTGGATGAGAGGAATAGGCATCTTTCCTAACCACACCGTGTCGGGATAGAACTACGTCCTATGAGCTGAGAACCACATACAGGATCTGTAGGTAACTAAACACAACATTTTACCAGCTGCTTCAGAAAAGAGCTATTCCTAAATTCAGCTTTCCTAAAAACAGACCATGGAGTTTGCTTCCTTCTACAGTGGGGATTAACTGCTGTTCTGAACCTATCTGGCATTTCCATCTATGACCACACAGCAAAAAGAAAGATACCCTTTCCCAGAAGGCTGGAGGTACAGTAAGGAAGAAAATAGAAGATTTACGCAAAGATTGGAAGTAAGACATAACTGTCTTAGTCGGAAGCCAGTAGCAATCAAATGCTTTCTTCACAAAGAAACTCCAGGCTGAGATACTGTCAGTAGGAACATTTCACTGGATAAATGTTCAAGGGAAGGAATCGCTTTCTCAGACCATGGATTTATTGCAGAACCAGTCAAGGAGCCTTGCAGAAAATGGTCTCTATAGCAGCGTATACCCTGCCTGAACTAACTGACACTGTTTCTGTAGTAATCCCCTCAAATCTTGCCCTTGCTGTAGGGTTTGCACCTGTAGAGTGCCAAATTTCCTTCTTTGTTTCTTCTTTTAAAGCCCTACCCATTTAATTTGCTGAGACAACGCAGTGGCGAGACAGCCACAATATGGCACCGGGGCATGGAAGTGAACACCATGTGTGGCCCATTTGTGGGGCGCTGGGCTCCCTGACATCTGCCGCCTGCATTCCTAGGTTATACGGCCAGATTATCTCCTGAGGTCCATGAGCAAGCTGTGCCTTGCAGAAAGAAGGGAGTGCTGCTGCCGCTGCTGCCGCTGCTGCCGCTGCCGCTGCTGCCGCTGCCGCTGCTGCTGCTGCTGCTGCCGCTGCTGCTGCTGCTGCTGGGCTTCCTCTAGCTGGGAGGCTGGATGAGAGATTTCTACCCTTCCCACCACAGGGAAACACTGTCTTTGTAGCTTGTGTCGTTTTCCTTTTTGCAGTGTAAACCCCACTTTGATGTGGTTTTAGGGTAACCGCGCCAGCAGTATCCCTGGCTGGGTGGCTCTCGGGGGCCCACAGCAAGAGGAGGCAGCTGGGCATCTGCCCCGGGACTCTGCACGGAAGAAGCCCTTGCTGGGCTCCTCTGCCCCCAGCAAATCTCTCGGTATTGCTGTAAGGAAAATTTGTCTGTTTGCCCACCTAAGCTGTCCACCCTCACCTGTACTTCAGCCTCTCTTGCCAGTGAAGGAAATCAAAGAGATTTCCTGGCTCAGAAAGTCAGTCATCATAAAATAAATGCGTTTTCTTTCACAATGCTGGCACTTTGCCAGTTCACAGCAGCTGAGACCTGTGCCTACTCCTCACGACAGATAGAAATGTTTACACTGTCTATTCCCAGGCCGAGGTTTTAAAATATAAAATGAGTCTGAATATGTTAAAAATCAGGCCTGCAAGAGGAGTCGTAGGGAGTTTTTCCCATGCTGGCTGGAAGAGATCGCTCTGTAAAAGTTGTAAATAATACTTTAGCTAGGTGGTGTTATAGATTTTTCCTGCCCGACAGATACTTGTAATGCTATTAATGAAAATGAAACTTAATTCCATTGCCACGACACCCACATTAGGGGGACCAACCGAGCACAAGACTCGGTGAAGTGAAAATGGTTTTCTTCGGTCTCTGTAGAAATGGCCTTTGCCCCTACCCCAATTTCATGTTCCAAATCAAAGCTAAAAAACCTGACTTTCCATAATATAATGCAAATCATCATAGTAGTTTGCCTACTTCAGAATAAAAGTACACTAGGCAAATTATCTACCAGAAGACAATTAAACTATCCCATTCTTCCATGAGACTAATGAATGAGTTAATAATCTGAATGACTGGATTTGGTAAACAAAGCGTTATCTATCTAATAGCACTTTTAAAGGTTTCCAATTGTCTAAAATGCCACTTGCCAGAAATTTTATTTCACTTGTAAAGTATTCTATCCGTAATGGAATAGTAGCTTCAAATCATCGTACCCTTCATGTAATAAATTTTTTTACTAGTTCTAAGAACTAAGTAGAATATCGGTAATGAGAGGAAAATATTGCTCTGAACTTACTGCATCTCTGGCTGTATATTTCTAGGTAAAAAGTCAAAGGAAAAGAGTTTGAGCTTTACCCTATCTAAACTTATCTGCAAAATATACTCAGATGTAGTTTGAAAGACAGAGACAAATAGTGTGTTTAACCTTAGAAGGTGCTTGGGTTTTCCCTAATCTCGACCTGCCACATAGCTGAAAGTGGAAGCCTTTGAAATGTTTTTACAAAAATATTTGCTTTTTATTAAAATTAGGAATGGAGAAGATTAACAAGGCTTTTCCTCTCCCTTTCTTTTTAACCTTGCAAACAGTTTAGTCATGAACCTCTCCAGGTCGGCATGTTCTGTTGTGTTTATCTGATAGTGACAGAACAAACTTCAAATATCTCAAGGGCTCAGTTTAATCTGTTGAGCATAGAACAGCCTTTTTTCTAAAGATGTCTAATTAATAGACCACTCATTCAGCAATGAGCTCTGCATCATGTTAGTTTCTGTGGGAATTTTTTCATGACAATCATGCATTAAAAAAACAGAGGGGAAGCGCACAAAATGAGTCAAGGCTGCAGAATTTAGATGTCTTGGAATCATGTGCTGTTTAAAGTCTGAATCTTTGATACACTGTCCATCTGCTTCTCTTGCTGATTTCTTGACTAGCCCTGTGAGCTTCTGACATTGAATATTGGGGTACAGATACTGGGAAAAGAAGTCAGCAGCCAATCCGGCAGTCTTAACCATATAAAACTCTCCTCAGTCCCAGCCTTGCCGTTCTGATACCCAGTGTAGATTTGCTACCAAGTCCAGTAAGGACTGGAAGAGTGAAGCCCTCAGGAGTGAAGAGGGCAGTTACCTTGGTAAAGAGTAAACTGGAGTTAGTATGCAGGCATTGTGCAACTGGATGAGGGAGTAAGGGTTTCAGCATTGGGCCACAAGTCAGTAAGGACTGTAAGACTGCTTCTTTACATGAGAAATATATACAGCTTACTGATTCTTTGTTGTGAGCATTCTTCTAGCAAAAGCTCAGCTCCTATGTAGTATACTCAACTGTTAGTGAAATCTAAAAGACCCAAAACTAAAAAGGAAAACGCAGACTGAGAAAGGGAGGAAAACATTCCTTTTTTCTTTAAAAGAAGCAAAACCTTTTGAAAGCAAAATAAAACAGAAATTTGGCATCAGTCTCTATTCATCTTTGTATGCAATAAAGACACCGCTAATTAATGACACATTGAACGTTTTTGGCTATTTCAGTTCTTTTTCACAGCCCCACTGACATTTCCATAAGCCTCTTGGCAGCAGAGTCAACTTTTCTGTGCTCCGGTTTGCCCCAATTTAAGAGTACATTTTCCTGTTTCTAATAATCTGTAATCTTCTATAACCCTCACTCATTATAGCAATCTCCCAGCTAGCATGAGCTGCTGATGACAGTGCACAATGCATGACATCTCCATGCTACTCCTAGATGCAAAATCATGTTGCATCTTAGCCAAAACAGCAGGTATTAAAATGACTGACTGAAAAACAATTGAGGAAAGGGAGGGTTTGATACCTGAGTAGATGATTGAATTTTGAAGGTGTGGAGGAGACGCTGAAATTTCTAAACAAACCCACTCAGTTTATTTTATTTAACATTTTTTTCTTTTTGAGTTAACTCCTGTTCATACATGATGATACAATTCACTGTGAAACAAGAAAACAATTGTATGTGAGGCTTGCTTTCTCACAGGAAAACTTGATTTTCTCTTCAGTGATGAACACGCAGGTGGCTTGTGAAATGATTCACTTGGAAGTGCTGTTAAGTTGGCCCACATTTCTCCTAGGACCTTGACCTGAGGACTCTCTGCTCCAGCAGTTTGAGAGGAATGCATTTTCTAATGCTGTTTTGCTAGTGTTCGTTTTGTTGATGCGGCTGTTGAATTATGGAAGACAACTTGCACTGCAACTCAGCCGTGGAAATGCTTGTCTTAAACATGTTAACTCATTCCCACAGTCTTGACAAAAGCCCAAACCAGATGCTAATCTGTATTAAATAAAGAAAAAACAGGTGGTTGGGATTTATGTTCAATTTATTTATTAGTTTATTATGTGGCTTAAAAGTCTGAGATGAAATTTTTAAAGGTTTTGTCTCAATTACATGGATTTTAATACTAAATACATTCCTTTCAACCAATAATAGCAATCATGAAATGTTTTCAAGCTTTTTCTCCATGCTACTTATACAAAATATACTCAAAAGAAACTAGTTAGTCTGGCCAAATACAGAAATGAGTATGAATTCTCCAGTATGTCATAGCAGCAACAGCAGCATTAAGATTTAATCAACCTGTCATTTGGACAGCAGGCTGTGGTTGCCAATGGAAATATTAAGAGTATACTTTTTCAACACAATTTTGTGAAGAAATGTGGCTTATGAAAAAACACTGGCCCTTCATCTGCCCATCTGTATCCATTCCTCCAACTGTAACCAAATTTGATTTGGGGGCAGATATTTCTAAGATACTAGAGGAGGCTCTTGAGCCTTGCGAAGAACAGTTTTTAGATGGAGGAGACTCCGATAGTACCCACAAATGAAAACACTGTTGCGTGAGCAGACCAGTAACCTGTCCTGTTGGCTTAGTGTCTGGCCAGTCAGCACACAGAAGGCTCAGAAGGTACCAGAACAGGTGCTGTCTTTTGCCTAGATGGTTTTGAGGAGATCTGGGAGAGAACTGAGGTAAACGGAAGAGGAGAGGAAGCAGCAGATGTCATGGGGATGTGGCAGCAGGCATGAAATACATAGTTCTCTGAAAATGCCTATTGCCATTTACTAACAATTAAGGTAGTCCAATTGCATTTGTTAAAGCAAGGACAAGTCTTCCTTGTGCCGATGTGGAGGTACCTCAGCATTGGTGTCAAGTTTGGCCAGACAGGATTGATTAAACAAGAAAAGAAAATAGCCCTTTGAAAATTAAGTTGGTGAAGCTGGTCCTGCTTTACATGCAATCCCTTCCTTCTCTCTTTCTGTATTGTAGTGTACATGCGTACAATTTCTTCACAGGTCTCTCCTTAGAGGGTTAGAAGGGCTAAAGCGGGAATTTGGCTAAATAAGCATTCTGAGCTGAATAAGGAATCCTGGACCTCTTCCTTGGCCAGTTTGGGTGCAGCATTGATGATTTTCCACTCTGAGGTTCACGTGATAACTTTGAGTTGTCTGTTTGTTTATACAACATACATTCATTCAGAGATATCCTTAGATTTAGGGTCAGCACTTGCATGAAAGGCTTCTTGGCAGTATGTGAACTACTCTGCAAGGACTAATATGGGTTTCCTGCATAGTAATGAACCAATGATGGGGCAAGGTCTTGGAGAATCGTTACCGTTAGGAAAACAAGGTTTTAAGCAAGACACAATGACAAAATCTTGACGTAATCGTTCGAAGGGTTACAACTTTGTTTTAACTGGTAGGATATTAAGCTCACAGCTTACATTCATTTTGTATATTTATTATTTTCTGTATTTAAGAAGACAATGTTTGACTCATACTCTCAGACATACCTCCTCTCTCTATGTTACCCTCCTACTCCTTGTTGTGGTCCCCAATGAAAATGATAGCCCATTTTGGCAGGTTATTTACAAACATTAAGAAATGGTTCCTCTTCCAAAGAGTTAACAGTGTGCAAGACAATGGGAAAGAGGAATAATGTGACAATGTTACTCTTTCAGAGTCATGCATTATTCCAAGGGTGAGATGGAAATAAAAGCCAAGCCTCCTGGTGCTCTGTACACTGCTCTCGCTCTCTCTCCACGCCGCCCCCCCCCCGGCAATTTTCCAATTTCTACTTTTTTTCAGTCTCCTATCTAGATTTTTCTCCCTTCCTCACTTTCCCTTTCCCTTATGCTGTGTCCACCAAGTAAGGAAGCAAAATATCTTTGGCCTCTCTCTGAACAGCACTTCTCTTCAAAGACTTTTCAACTCTCCTTGGGTGCTGAATTACTACCTAGATCATAATGCCTGAGCTCGCCAGATTAAAACTTGCCAAAGACAGCCTGCATGAGTTACAGCTACTATAGCGACTAAAATTTCAACATATCCGGAGACAGCCATTTATGCTGACGTGTTATATATTTGAATACTATTCTAGCTAGAATCATCCCTAGAGTCCCAGGATTCGATATTCCAGTATATTGAACTCAAGCCTAACTAATAAGACATTTCAGGTCTTTCACAGTACAATTTTCTGCTTTTTGTATGCTAACACATCAGATGGATAGTAGTCCTAGAGAATTAGCTGTCTTTACCACTTTGGTTGAAATGTTTCTTAGGAAATAACATGGCCAATACTGCATCTGAGGAAACTCTGTCGAAGCTGTGGTTTGTTCGTCTAGAAATCTAAAGCAAAGTTGGACTTTTATTTGTAAAGGAGCAGCATTGTATTATTTTGGATAAGTAGGGGATTTCTTTCTGCACTTGTGATATCAATGTGCTCTGTTTTTTAATTAATTCTGTTTTGCAACGTTAGATAATAGGTAACATTCACGAAGAGCTCCAAACTCTCTGTTGGCTTTGAAACATGGAGAGCTCCATCAGCATATTGGTCTAGTTCCCAGTGTGACCAATTAAGTGGGAGGATACAACAGTGGGAAGATACAGAGGTTACTTGAGCAGTTTCCTTCAGGCATTGGGCAGAGTTTATTTGGCAACCCCTCTTAGTGCACGAGGAGAAAGTTGGAAAAACTTGGCAACCGTGTGCCAATAAACAAAGAAAAGTTTAGTGGCTGCTTCTGGTCATGGTTGGCTGTGGAGGAACAGGGAACTCAGCATTTTCAAACCACTCTGCAAATGAAACTATCTGCTGGTAATAGCTAGATCTGAGCTGTGGAATGGGCTGTGCTGGTTTGCACATACATAACACTGCCCATTCCTACACACCCCAAGAAAAATGTTCTCAGTGGGGTTTACATTACCTGTATGCTAACTTTGCTGGTGTTACTGCACCATACTCTGCACTAGTATCCTTCTGTAGAGATTGGAAGCCATTTTATTTTAAGGTCAGAAAACCGACATGATTTGGTGGACATTTCAATTCTTCTTTGCTGTGGAGTTAAAATAAATTCCTCAGTTAAAATTATCTTTCTGCTTTGTGTATATTAAGAAATTATGCAAAAAAAAGCATGGGCCTAGCCCTGCAAGCCACATGAGTTACTTCCTTAACTTTATTGAATTACTTACAGGAATACATGTTTGCAGAATGCGGTCCTACTATTGATGAGAAAATGCTGCTAATTAAAAAAAAAAAATTAAAAGACTGTTTCTTGCCAAAAAAACTAAAGAGTTTATTTGTATTTTTAAAGTAACATTTATTATAGTTTTCATAAGGAAGATTAAAGTTACAGCTAAAGCAAGCAGTGGTTTTACTTTCTTATTGCACATCTTTTGGGAAAAGAAAAACTTTAGGTCATGAAACATTCCAATAGTGTCTTGTATTAAAAGCGTTAAAACCCGAATTAAAGAACATAATTCAGATGGAGTTCTGGCAACTGTGCCAAAGATGACATCGTTGGCTGCTGACTGCATCCAGATTTTTAGAGCAGGTGTGTTGACTCATTCTCTGAGAAGCATGAGGAGAAACTCTGGCCTCGCTCCAACCCCATAACACGGGGCTAACCCAGCTCCATCGCCACTTTGGGACTAACCACCCCTGTCAGACAGAGCAATCTGCATGGAAATGCAAAGTACTGCTTTAACATGATATTCCGGAGAGATTAGCAATGCTCTGTCCGAAGGCTAGGGGATGATTCTCAGCCGTACATTCCCATCCCGAGTTTAGTCGCTCCACTGCTAACGCAGCTTGTGTGTTGGGAGGTTTATTGTGATTGCAAAAGCAGCAGTCCCTCGGATGGCCATTTTTCCTGAGAAAGTGGCTGGATGCTTGGCCTGCAGCTCCTAACTGGTTTTGGAAAACACATGTCTTTTCCAACACATTTTGAACGTTGTTGCAATTTTTATTGGAAGCTTTAGTCAATGCTTGCTTTAGTATTTAACACGGCCTCATTTAGGCAGTGTATCGTAAACATCATGGTATCCGTCATCTTGCCGTAGCTTCCTGGTTACCTTTTTTTCCCCCAAATGATGTGTACTGTAGGACATTTATAGGAGTATATTCTAAAAGAACTCGCCGTATCAAGGATGAGAGATTAAGGATTTTACTTTACAATTTATTTCTGTTTAATAAATATATAACTTTTTAGAAATCTGAGAAGCGGATTGGTACACATGAGAGTGAGTTCAGAGAATATGTCTGCCTCCTGCCCCCTTCTGCCTTTCTTTCAATCTCTCACAGAAAGTTTAGAAGAACCCATAGGCCTTGCAGAGATACCTCAAAGTGAACAGTGAGCAAGGAAAAGAAGATGCCTTTACAGATAGCTCTTTTCCTACAGCTCCCACATGATTAAATGCAATGGCTATTAGTGTTGCTGCCTTAATTATTTTAGGAAGTAACAGCTGCATCTGACAGGAGTGCTCACGTTTGGGATATCCAGTGTGACCTCAATTAAAACCTCAAGAGTTCAATGAGCATGTCCAGTTGCCCAGAGAAGTACAATAGAAACCAGAGAGCCACTTTCTGGATTAGTTGAAGTTCATGGAATATCTTTCTGCCCATTTGCAAAACACAGTCAGGAAGTAATGAAACCCCATGTCACAATGTTGTTTACTTTTCTCTATAGGTGACAAATGCATTTATTTGTGTAGTCTGTTGGCAAGTGGCAGAATAAAACTGGGAACTTAATCGGCAGATCTCTTATGTTCACTGATAGCAGTAGCTGCCATTTTTGTTGCTAGTATCAAAATGCTCGAGGGAGGCCGGGTCAGCTCGATGGTTTCAGTGCAAATATGGAACACCTCTGTGAAGTCAGGTGAATGATGGCAGCCTGAAAACTAAATTTGCTTTAAATAGGAGAAGCTGTTCTAGCAGCCTCATGATAGGGACTGATTAGGATTGGGTTTTCTGGGAAGGCTTAGGCAGCCATACCACACCTGTCAGGTGAGAAAACAGGACTTCCTGCAGAGCTTGCAAGCACTCACCTTTCACAGACCCTTAATATTGATTAGAAAAAATAAAAGTATCTGGAAATATGTCACGGTAACCTCCAGTCATTCATTTTGAGAGGTTTGAATTTCATAGTGGAAACTGTCTTTTGAAATATATTTTTAACTGCTGAATACCTGTGATTATTTTATTCAAGGCGTCTATTCATTTAAGCAATGCTTTCCTGCAACATTTTGTATTATTTGTGAAGCTAGATAAATGAAAAAAAGATGTATTTATTTAACAAGCTGATTCTACTTCAGGTTCACCTTAAATGCTGGTTCTGAGTCTCCTCTCCTTTGCTCTCTTTTGCTTCCACAACTCATTTTCTAAACTCGACGGGGATATTTGAAATGGGAAATCAAGATGTGAAGGAAGATGCTTGGTGTGGTTACTGCATGGCAACCCACATTCCCACTCACAGCTAATTACAGGCAATGCTGACATCTGAGACCTGGGAACAAACTGGGATGTTAAATCTGCTTATTTGTACAGTAAAATCTTTTCCACAAAGTATTATTTTACTTCACAGAGCCAAGGGCAGTCTGCAACATCAATGTTAGTAGAAATTTAATGTTGTGTTAATAAGGGATAGTAAAAGACAATGTAGGTTTATTAACTTAGCATAGAGATAGACCATGGACCAAAACATTAATCATAAGCATTCCTCTATTGACCTCCCGAAGGGCCAGACTCCTCCAGCTAGGCTTATTAATCACCATGGGAATAATAATATCCCATTTCAACAGTGAGAACCAAACACTTGTCTTGGTTTTAGTTGATGGATGGCCTAACTATTTTTATTTTTTATTTCTTTAAGAGAAATAACATCCCTCTCCTTTTTCAAAATCAGACAGCATGGTAACAGGCAGAGTCTGAGAATCTCTGCTGGATGGGATCATCGGTGATGTACTGAGTACTCCCTCTCATAAATACCAAGTTTTCTTTCTCTGGGCAGTTTCTTTTCATGACGCTATTTCCAACATATGGAAAGCTCATTGCTTAATATAATATGGCCAATACTTCCCTCTCCTGTATGTTGTATCCAAAAGTGACCTAAACATGGTGAAATAATAACCCCACATTTAATAATATTGTAAGACTATCAGCCAGCTGCAGCAGATTTTCCAGAGGGTATATTGACAACTTGCATATGTGTTTGCAAATATACTGTTTTCAGCTTCTCTAAATTATATGCGTTCATGGCTAAAGCTCGTCAGAGAAAATACTCATGGCCTACTTATTTTTGCCAATGTATAAAAGGAGTGACTTCTTGGCTTTTCTGGAATAATTTGGATGTAAAACTAGGAGAATCAGGCTCTGCTTCCTCTAGAGCACTTACTGATATATCAGCAAGGAATGGGCTGGCACAAGTCTCCAGTAAGTCATTTTCAGTTCACTTTTTCCAGCACCTGTCTGTTTCATAAGATAAGAGAACAGAGCTGTGGAAAAAGGATACGTGCTGAAGCATTTCCCACCTCAGGTTTTCATTAAAACAGTTTCCTTGTTTGCTTTTATGGGATCTTTATTCCAGAGAAATAATTTGTTTGTTTGTTTGTCTGTCCCTGCTAAACATTTCTGTTTGCTCTTACAAAAACAGTAAAATGGAGCATACGCTACAGAATACTATTAAGGTCAAGCTTTTCTATTAGCAAGTGTATTCGGTTCTTTCCTTCTGAGGTGAGTAAAACAATATGAGCTAGATCCTCTCCCAAGCCAGTGGGACATAACAGGTACTCTAACTAAATCCCCTACTTCTGGACTTTGTTTGGATAAATTACAATTATTAGTAAGCCCACGTGCATTTTGCCGTAGCCCTCAGAAGTCCACATCACTGTGATTCAGCGACAAAAATGGCTACAGGAGATTTCTTCTCTTTCCCTGGCCTGTTACCATGCAGTTTCTAAGTTGTGGCCATCTTTTGGCCCGTGACAAGGGTTTGATGACCTTTCCCTGCACTTACAAAAATCTCCCTTTTAATGTTAATTGCATTTGGGCCTTGAGTGGAATAGACAATTCAGGCGCTGAACCCAGCATGTTGCCCTGAACAGCAGAATAATAACTGCATGTATTTTATTCACTCTGCCGTTCCCCACCCATTTATGTATATGCCCTGTGCTGCTACATCCAGTCGGAGAACAGACATACTTGCATCGATTTTCTTGCAGGAGCTGCCACACAAACCCGGCTGTGCACCAGTCCCAACAGAGTCCTTAATTTTGTTCTCTCCTTAACACAGGAGGCAACATTTTTAAAAGTATTTCGCTAGGTGCCGTGAAATGACTTCATGGAAGTTGTACGGCTTCAAATACAACCCTGAGCACATACACAGTAAGGGAGAAAGGCATTCCTCCTACAATCCAAGTTTCGGGAGGGTGGAGAGTGAAGGCTGGAGGTACAAATCCAAGGTCCAGGATCAGTAAATCAGTCTGCTGTGCAATCACTCTGCCTCCTTTCTACGCAAGTCTTCTGGCTGAAGTAGTACCCAGAGCTCTCAGCCAGTTGCGTGGGTCACAGGACCCCGTGCAATGTTACAGGCTCCTGCAAGGGCTCTAGGGGAATTGCAGGCTGTCAACAAAATCTGCTTGGAAAACAAAGCAGAGTATGATTAAGCCGCTTTCCCTCTGACAAAGGAGAAGGCCAGAAATAGAGAAGCTTTTTCCAGCAATTGGGCTGCAAGAAGACTCGACAGAGACAGCAAACATGGCTGGAAGGCAGCGCCTGGAGGGGAGGGCACTTGGCTTTGGAGCAAATTAAAAGCCAGGACCTGAAGTCCATGGTAGATCACGGAGGCGAAGGAGGCAGAGCTTGTTGTTCTCCACTTAATTTGAAGGCAAAGGGTGAAAGGCTTAGCAAAAAAAGCTCTGGTTTGTCTGAACTTCCTCTACGGTTTGTTCCGTTGGTGTTTACAGGACACATAGCAATGACACAGAAAACACACAACCCTTGTAACTGTAACCTCCCCACTGGCCTTTTCTTCTGGGTGTCTCCTAGGTGTGCTCAGTGCAGGTGTCTGACCCAAGAAAGTGTTGTGCACGCAATGTGCGTGACTGCTGTCCGGGACGACCCTCCTACAGAGTCTCTACGGGCAATGCAAGTGCCATTGACAGAAAGCCCTTTCCTCTGCTCGTGCTACAGGAAACGCTTTCAGCGTGCTTCCTTGTCTCCTTTAAACTGTCATCTAAAATGCCCTCTGTTGTTTCCGTCATTTCTTTACCCTTTCTTGCACCCTACAGAGTTTCTGCAGTATTGGCTCTGATTGCTGTATTTCTGTTCTGGTACTGCATTAAACGGCTAGTTTCATTTGTTACCCCACAGTGCTTGATGCTTTTGAGCACAAGTTCAGGTCTGAGAAAAATTAATTATTGGCATTTTCACTAAAATACATGCGATTTCTTCACTCGTTTATTCACATGAGATTGGTCCTATCAAATACTGTAACATGAAAGGAAGTAAAAGTGGTTCTGCTTGGAAATCTTACAGAAAAGTCAAGTCATACGCTGTCTCCTTGAACAAAATAACAGCTGCAAAAAGCAAATGACACAGGCTTTAAAATGTTACCATTGCAAAATCATGAGGAAATTGTAATTTAATTATGTGTAATTATCTTCCATTAGAAGAAAAAAATCTGCTACACAGCATTTCAAATGTAATTGCCTCAGTAAGGCAATCTTTTTCTGAGTGTCAAAACACCAATTACACATTGATACACCTGTGCTGAAGAACGGATTTATCTATGCTTAATCATTCAATAAAACGTACTATACTGTGTGTGCAAAGGAGATAAAATCAGTCAAAACACATGAAATTGTTTTACTGTCCCACTCTTGCAAAATGGAACGGTTCCCATTTTCCTAATATTTGATACCACTGAAGTTGTTACTAAAAAAACTACTTCTGCAGCCTGTGCTCTTCACAGTTGACGTGGGTGATTAGTATATAATAGGAAGTCTTCTCACACTTTAAAGACTTCTTCAGCCAGGCCTCAAATGAAGTCTTTTCTGTTCAGTTGCCTTCCTGAGAAATATTATGATCAAGGTAAATTTGAACTCTGTATGTCTCAGACAATCCTTTTTATATTTCCAAACAAGTCCTTCACACCGGAGTACGCATATAGGTACCATTACCCCCACTAGATAACCAGTCTGGTTTTGTAGTCTGAGAAAACTGAGCTCTAGGAATCTGAGCTCTGGATATTTAGTTTAATCTAAATGGACCTACAAACCATTTGGAGATTTACCCATCACTGAATGCCAGAAAATATGAAAGTGATCTATCTTAGAGTACTTTGTGTTCCTGACAGGGAGTTCTGGGGACTCACTGTCTTATTGCATAATGTTTGACACTAGTAACAAAACATCTGTTAGCGGAGAATGCAAGCTGCAGATAACTGTTTTATTAAAATGACTGAGAAATACATATCCTTGAATACTTAAAATTACTTCGGTAAAACGGCACAGAATTGTATAGCTACACTGGCAAGATTATGTCTTGCATCAAGGATTTCAAATAACATAACCACAAAGGTTATTCCTAGCCAACTGGACTATGAACGTTAGTGATAAGGGAAAAGTAACCTACATGGGATGTATACCTGAATACATACCATACACCAAATACAAGCCCATACCTCAAACGCAATCTGTATTTTCTCCTCCTTCTCTAAAACACAGAACTTAATTTCTTTCATGGCATCCTAGATAGAAACATTATATTTAATGACACCCTCAAGACACCGACTTACGTTAGGAGCAATGTGCAGCCACCCAGGTGAGCTCTTCTCTCTGAGATAAAGCAGATGCTCCCTTTTCTAGGCCCCGGTAGCCCTGGAAGTGTGGTAGAAGTAGTCAGATGCACGCAGAGGACAGAAACTTCCAGCAATTTTGGGTCTTGTGCTGGGACTAGTTGAGCTTTTTCCTCTTGCTACAATGGTGCAAAAGTGGGGCATAAGCCAGCTGGGTCCTGGGGGGTTATGGGATGCTGTGAGTGGTGCCTACGGGTAAAGCCCAGGAAAGGGGAAAAGACTTGCAGGGTTTGTTCACAATTTTCTCAGCCAGTTCAGAATGTAGCTGTGGAAAATGCCCATAGCCTTTCATGTGCTTCAGTCTCTCTAAGTATAAAATGAGAGCTTGTGCATTAAAATTACTTTGAGACTAAATGCATTGTTAGCAGCATGCTTTGCGAACTTCAGCTGAAAGTATCACAGTAACGCAAACAAGTGTTTTTCTTCATACAGTATTGCAGGTTCCGTAGTCCAGTAATAGCACGGACAGACATGGCCTTTTTCCTGTAAGTTCCTAATGTACAGTCAAACACAGAACTGCTTCATTTTATGAACTCAAACTATAACTATAAACCAAAAAAAGCTATTTGGTTTTTGGTTTTCTTTTCCCTAGGAAATACTTAGGTAGGCTATAGCAGTTCGGCTGTTAATGATCTCTAAGAAATTACTGGCAGTAATTAAAAATGAATGTTTTCCTGGATCATATAATCAGTAATCGGAAACTGCTAGGAAAAACAGTGGTGATGTGAAATCAATCACCATAATGTGTTTTGACAAGTCTCCTCATTAAGAAAATAATTACCCAAACCACTAAATATGTAGGAAAAATATATCTTGCAAGTCTGGCAAATGATGAGCATGTTCCTTCTAATTTTCATCAATTTTTTCTATGAAATGGAAGAATCTTCTGAAACATATCTGTAATTGCAGCTAACCCTCCAAAGGGAGGTATCCAAGACTGTTATTTCTAGTGCCAAAACAAAACAGAGAGTTGGCAGTCGAAGCGCACCCGCCCATAAAGTACATTTTGGTCAAAAGTAGGCAATTCTATTTTGACTCCAAGGCTCACATCCCATCCTTAGCTCATCACAGATGGGTGCCTCATCACTCACAGCTGTCTGAAACACCCAGATATCTCAGGCACCACAGGGAGTGAGGAGATTGCATTGTTTTCTGATCCGTATGAACTTTTTTTTTTTTTATATCTATTTTCCACCTTCACAAAACACTGACCTGGTTTCCAGCATTATTCAGGATTACCCCTTTTTAAATCTCTAGTGGAAGATAATCTCTAACTTTCACTATGGAATCAGTCTCCAAGCAAGGGAAGGAGGTCCACGTGGTTTAACATTCCTTTGTGCCACTCCTTCACCTCTTCCTTCTTCCTCTTCTCATGGGTTTTTATCTGCAGAAGGGATTCCTCACATTATTCTTCACTTCTTGGCATCAAAAAAAAATCAAAGTGGTTATAATAGACTTGGTTAATCCTGTCCTTGAATTGCCCAAGCAATCAGGAATGAATAAAATAGAGGTCAGTGTTAGCAACTTGGAGCTGCTCCTCTTCCAACTGCAGATGCAATCAGTCATCCATATCCACCCTTAGCGTGTTTCAGAAGATCTTTCACATGCACAGATGTGATGTATCACCAGGTCTGCCTCTTCTTGTTTTCTTCTGGCAACACTCAGTCATAGGAGCGCACAGCAGCCCTATCACATGAAGTCTCCCTCTGATCTCCCATTCTGAGCAACTTCATATGCTAGTAAGGAAGAGCTGAAAAACCTGCAAACCCACAAGCAAAATAAAAGAAAGTAACAAATCGGAAAGCAATAAAAACTGGTAACAAACAAACAAACAAACCAACCAAAAACCTGGGATCAGACCTTGATCAGGGAAAAAAAATGCCAACAACCGTGCCAAGGTTCTGCCTAAAAGAACAGAAAGACTCCCATCCACCAGCTTGCCACTAAACAGAGCTCCATCCTGGAAGAGTTTAGAAACTGAAAATTATTGCACTGCTGAAAAAAAAGGCTATTTCTAAGGAGATGAGATGTTCATGCCCAAGTGTGAAATAAACACCTTCCACCCAAGGCAAGGATTGATCATGGGTGGAGCAAATGCAAGACCTCAGGAAATGCATAGCATGGCCCTCTGATATGGATAGCCTCCGGCAGTCCCATGGGTATCCTGCTTGTTGCTGCTATGAGGGTCATGGTAGTACACACACATTTTTTACACTTTTTCCTGCCGTTTTGGTAGGGGAAAAGAAGAAAGTTGTAATCACAACTTGTCACTTGCCTGACTTGCATTTTAGACACTTTTCACATTGGCTATATTTAAAAGTGCTAACGGGGGACAGTTTTGCGTAAGTTAGACGGAGAAGGCCTACGACATTGTCATTTCCATTCTCCCAGCAGTGAAGGATCATCTCTCTTGCTCATTTCCTAGCGACTTAGCAGGTATCTTGTCCAAAAAGTGTTCCTTCCACTTTCTTTGTGAGTTTATTCCACACTTCAGTGACTACCATTGTCAGGAAGTCAAAGTGAACTCAAATTGAACCTACCGAAACCTTTTTCGTAGGGCTCAAAATAGTTCACTTGTTTAGGTTTTCTTTAATTTCCATGCATCTCTGACTTGCTGATATCTTCCAGAAGCAGAAGTTCCAAATTTACTTCTGAGAAGACTTTTCCTAGCCCACCAAAAGAAGAAGATACAGGAAATGATATGAGAAATGTCCATGTAGCTGTCACCATGATTTCCAGGCTGGAAAATAAGAAGAAACTCTCAGGAAATGGAGTTGTGTCTCTGAAGAGATTCTTCTCAGTCTCACGCATGAAAATGATACTCTAAGTAGTTTTGTATGCGAGTTTTGCAGTTCAATGTTACAAAGGGGTACTTTGACATTTTTACGGTCTGTTTTAATTAACTGAAGCAAAATCTGCTCTTCTGAGTGATTAATTTATCCTATCAACCTTTCTATTTTTGTAAGATTAAATCAGGAAGTTCGCATTAAGCTTCCTTTCCTGGAATTCCAGTTGAACATTATTACCCTTTGTTTAGACTGTATCACTTATTCAGCTGATAAGAGTAGACTATATTTCACTGGAGATACAAAGATTCAGCAATTTAGATCTTTTAAGGAGCATTCTGTATTTTCCAGTAAATGAGTATACCTCTACATGCTTCAGGAAGCTACTAAAAATTATTACATTTTTAAAATCTGCAGACATGAAACTGTATACTATTACAATGATATGTCTCAGCAAAGCATACATAATTTTTATTTTTGTCCTTGACAGTAGGAGGCATGTTATAGCTTTGCATCATGTAGTTCTCATTGCAATCCCACAGCTTGATCATGATCTTCAGGACACTAAAAAAGAACCTGGGTGAAAGGCTAGATGCTGATTCTAAGAGAATAAAAATTTGGAATAAAAATTTGTTCTTGAGCTAACACCTGAATTTCTTGTTACATTTGCACCAGAAGCAGGTAACGCTCCAGTTATGCTTCTGACATAGCCCAGCTGAATCCCAAATTCTTATTTCCCAGGATTTCCTTTGGTGACTGGATCCAATTTGTCTTTCAGCATTAATTAGAGCAGCAACTCTGCTTCTCTCTGCAGCCAAAGGTATCTGACATCATATTTACCTATACTCATAACTGAGGGCACTAATCTATAGCCTTATGCAGGGGACAGATTTTGCAAACCATCTAAAGTATATGGGAGCACAATGTGATAAGTATTCCTAAATTGCCCCCCCCCAAAAGAAGATGATAGATATATAATTCTCTATATATTTATACAACAGAGACGGACAGAAAATAGATCTTTATATCTTTTAACGTATTTTTATGTTCCCACATATTTGTAAAATATGAAGTGAAATTAAATCTGCAGAAAAAATACTTTTCATCTTCCCCAAATCTATCAATATCTAGTTCACCTGGGTATTAGGCAAAATCTCCACAAACAAAAGTAAATCATAAAAAGTTAATTAAGGTGGTTGTTTGCAATGGACAAATAACTCATATTCATATTAACTTACAGGGGGCTAAACCTAAAAGGGTTCATAAAATAACTTAGTGTCTAACCCTAATTATTGCAAACAAAGATCAAAAGAGGAGCTTATCAAAAGTGGAGACAGTTTATTTCCATCTTGGAACAAAGGACAAAAGACACAGTGTCTTGTCCTTTCCTTTGAGGTTTCTCTGTCTGCCTCTTTCCACTCCCTTTCCTGATAGGCTGCAATGTCTTGATGGCTGATCTGTTGACTAAAACACAATAATCAATTCTGTGGAACATGTCAGCTACTTATTTTTATAACAGGAACAATGGAAATAGCATCACATTGTTAATAGAGGTAAAAGTGATTAAAAATACCCTCTTGAGTTTTCCTTTCTAGCTCCCATTGTCACAATGCACTGGAATTGATCCAGAACAAACTATGACTGTAGAGACACACATTTTTACAGGAATCAGAGAACTTTGATTCATCTTTAGCCTATGAAGGAATGCTTCTCTTTTAAAACTGCTCTTATATGAACCAAGAATAACTAATTAGTCTTTTAATGCATACATTAATTTTTTCAGATTACTATTTCAAATCTAAAGCAAAATAGAGGTATTCATTTCTAAATCAGTCTTAGAGAGTATATTTGTTTCTTTACAGTATATGCATATGCAGTCTATGTCGAACTACTGCAAAGAAATCTAAGACCCTTTATTTGCTAACACTGCAAGTTGCAGAGCCACGTTCACAAGTTTGTGGCATTGCATAGAGTTTGCATAGTAGTATGTTCTGAAAATGGTACTGAGTGAGTAAGTAAGTATAGAATGAAAAGGACATCACACTCACAGGTAACATCTTTAACAGATATAATAAACTCATGCATAGAGAAAGCTGCATAATATTTGCCTGGCTTAAAAAAGTAGCGTAAAGTTCTCTAGAATTTTAAACAGGCACAGAAAATTTTATTCCTGTCCAACGGAGAAACATTATTGAGCACACCAATGCAAATATCCCCTAGTGTGTTTTTATTTCCTTATTAAAAAAAAAAATAAATCCCTGTGTTGATTTTGAGGTTATCATATCCAGTATAAGCTTCTTGATACAAAGATGGCTAAGACAAAGATCATTCAAATAGGTGAAACCTATTTCAGTGTTACAAAGATCAGATAAACAGTGCTTCGTGCACTCCTTTGAGACAAGCCACTCATTCAGTGCCAAGAATTATTAGAAATTCATTTTCTTAGCTGACACATGGACTTTTCATGCAGAGAGACCATTATGAAAAGCCTTGCTGTTCTGAGAATCTGTACTTTGATTTCTGGCATAATCAGCCAGATCAGAAATAGTAGGTACAAGTGGCCAGAGGATAAAGCATCAGCTTTTCATTCTTGAGAAGCTATTCTTAATGGAATGAGTATAAGAGTTTCAAATGAAGTGTGGTTGAGATCACAAAAATGGTTTGTGAAAGAGCCTGAAAATCCATCACCTAAAAACTAAGGCCATGATCCTGCAAGCGTTTATGCACTCAAATTTCAACATACCCTTCAAACCAAATAGAGTTGCATACATGAATTTGTAGGAACAAGGTTTAAATTCCTTTTTACCCTGAAATAAACAAAGCCCTTTCTAATCTAGCAAGGACATCATGCAAGATGACAAATATTATTTCCAAGACAAGCAGACCAACCCATTGTAACTATCTGATCTTTCCATTATGCTCTGCACTATGTTATAGAGTAGCTATAAAATGGTAGGTAGCTCTCAGATTTTTTTTTACATTATACTTTGTGTGCTCTGATGATTTGTGCCCTAACATAACTAATTGCTATATAAAGCAATTCTAGCAGAAATTCAGCAGGATACTTGTAGACCATTCTCTCTCTTGTCTCATTTACTATGTTTGTTCATATCCAAGGGTTCTGGGCACTGGGTATCACCTGGCTCCATGAAAGCATTAAATTAATTGCTAGATTTGCATGAGCTGTACAATTGCAGATAGGGTTTGCTCGGTCACAGTTCACTCAGACTAGCAGTGATCTTGTCTCTGTCTTCCTATATTTTTCTTTTGAGTTCTAGATTCCTAGTTCCTCCTAGAAACTAGATATATTATTCTTTTGATGTGTATGCTTTTCCCTTTTCCCTTGTTGGGGAACACTGTTCAATAGCTCTGGATCTAATATTCCACCTGCTCTTCACTTGCATTGACCAAAGGAAGAGGAGATGAGGAAAAGAACTAAGGAGGGCACTTCTACCCCTCGCAGTCGCTACTGGTAGTGGCTAGCTACGAAGAGCGAAAAGAAGAGGAAGAGAGAAATAGAAGGAAAGGAAATGGAAGAAAAGAGGTGAAGAAACTGGCAGCATGTGAAAGAAATACCCAGCATAGGTGCTACAGATGTGAAGATGAGAAACTCTAATTCCAGGCACAGAGCTCTTTACGTGGCTTAGGGGGGAAAAGGAGTTATCAGAAGGTAATACAGGAAGCTGTTCTGCCCTTTAGAAACAGATGGAGCACCCAAGAATCCTAGGTTGGCTAAAAGCTTGCCTTGGTGGGCAATAGCTGACTATCTCAGAAGCAAAGCTAAGGTTGAATTGTCCCTGTTCTCATTCTGTACGCTAGCCAGGAAGTTTCCCACATGGCCCAAATCTCATGATGAAGTCAGCTAACTTTCTGAAATGCAACAGAAATAGCAAAGGAGATAAGCTACCGATCTCTTCAGATACCTGTCTAACACAGAGGTGAACGCCAGTTTGGGGGTTTAATTCAGTTTTTACATATTGGCAATCACATAAAATTCTTGTCTTTGATATAAAACCAGAAAGTTTCTAAAATGTATGTTTGAAACTTATTACTTTCAAGACAGTCTATGATTTTGGGGTATCTGGCTCATAATTTTTTGACATGTGGGATTCTTGCACTCTAGGCCAAGTGGGATGTGGCTTTTACTTCCAAATATTTTCCAAAGAATTAATTCACTTAATCAGCTGAGAAATGCCGTATTCTGACCTGTTAGAATCAATGTTTTCAGGATGTTTTTTTGTTAGTGCTTTTTCTTAGGGCTGTCACTAATTTACATTAAGGAGCTGAGAGGCAAGCATGTGGTTTCTTAGAGCTTAGGTAATTAAGTTTGTAAGGTCAATATGACATGCATGACGGATTCTAAAGAGCTACTGGTAAATCAGATGGAAAGTTCTGCATATACACCTTTCAAGTCATTGTTTATACTTCCTGACTAAAAATCAGATGCCAAGAGCACTGTTAATCTTGAGGTTTAATAGACCTTCTGTATCTGGAAAAAATAAAGATTCCTCAGCAAAGAAAATTGAGACTATTTCTGTACCCTAATGCTGCTCATGAGAAATGTAATTCTACTGAGTGATGTAAAGGCTCTTGTTTCAAAGGAGAGAAAGTTCTGGTTTGAGCATGAAAGGTGCAGGACGTCCTATCAGTTTTAATCACTTGCCCTATTGATCCTAGCACAGGTATGTCCCTGGCTGCCTTGAACAATCTAAAGTTTTGATCAAACAAAAAAACAGGTTAGCTGAATCAGACTTTTTTCTCTTCCGTTACTTTTCTCAAAACAGATCCTTCACATTTTAGAAGTACAAGACCAGAAATGATCCATACCCTTCTTGGCACCACATCCTCTAAATAATGTTGTTCATACATTTAACTGGGGTCCATGAAGAAATAACTAGGTTCCATATCTATTTAAGGCTTATTGTTTTGTACCACACATCACATATGTTAATGAATCTTCAGGAAAACCATCAGAAAAAAAGACCCAAACAATCCAATGGCAAAAAGATTTTAAAAACATCAGAGCTATATCTCTTCCATGTACGCAATTTGTCAGATCCCCGCAGGACACATCACATTACCAGGGCAGCTGGACACTTGGTGGTGACAGAGGAAGAAAGAGGTTCTTCAGGATCCATTTGATGCTATACTAAAGGTGTTGTACAAAAACACTCATCATTTGCTATAGAATGTCTGTTATCTGGAAGCTAAAGCTGCATTACACAGGTTACATGGATAGCTCCTTAGCTCTTGCATATTACTGTGCAACTACAGGCCTCAAAAATGACCATCTACAACAGTAGAGAATCTGCTTCATTGCATTTTTTATTTAAATAATAGAAAGCGAGTGAAGGGTTTGTTCTGTTGCTTTAGTGACAGAACAGTTGTAAATAATATAACAGCCAGGTAAACTCAGTTTGTCAGGTGTACTGGACAAAGAGATTTAGGTAAAAGCATTCTCCGATCACTGCTACCTATCTTTGCATTTTGAAGTCTGATGAAGAAAAAGGCATTTCAGAATATGAAAAGACCCTGATTATTTTATTTTTTTTTTGCTTTAGTAGAAATAATGCTCTTTCATATATTCCCAGTAATAAGGAATAGTAAAAGCATCTTTTTTTTTTTTTTCTTTTTACATTCAGAATTTAGATATTTAAAACCTGCTCTGGGCTGAGGTTAGATATAAGAGATTTGCTCTCTCAAGAACAAACTAATTTAGCATTTCTCTTTGTAAAATGATATAAAGACAAAAGTAGAAGCTCAGAAACAAGCAGAGTAAAAAAGGTAGCCTTTCATAATGTGACAGTGTTGAAATATGAAAGCAAACTAACCACTTTCCATGTTTCTTTTTCTTGTGGTCGTGTAACAGAATATGTGTCTTTGTTTTTAAAACATGCAAGCTCCTATTAACCTGTCAGTCACTTCTATGTATTGTATCATGTTCACAAATAATATCATATAGTACCCTCTGTAATGTGCTGGCATAAAAAGAGAAATGTAGCATGGAGGAGGAGGAAGCATTTTTCAGCTAAACTGGCCATCCATTTAGAATTCATAATCCTAAATTTTAGAGTGACGAATGAACACTCCAACAATTCTGTTACTCCTCCTAATCCCCGTCAGGTCTCGAATCTGTTGACGAAGGCCAAACAGCCACTTCTTTCTGCCTGACCCTCTCCCCTTGCTATTGCTGGCTCTCATTCAAGTCAGGATCACATTTATCTGGGTAATATACACCTAATAAATCTTCTCCAACTCAGTTTGTTCTTGCTGGCAAGACAGCTAGCTTCCCCCTCCACTTCTCTCGTCTTTCCTCAGACATCATTATGGGTGTTGACACTCCAGCAAGTTACTTAAGGTGCCCTTAAGTAACTGTCTGCATGTACGCATCTCCCAGTAAAGCACAAGGTAATTGCGGCTGCGAGCTGTTTTTCAGTTACAATAAGCAAAAGCATGGGCATGGACAATGAAAGAAGCAAACTGGCAATCTGCAAGAGAATTTTTATTAGACTCAGTATCAGCATAATAATCTCATACAGCACTTCCCACAGTACATCTCAAGGGCTTTGCAGAAGAGGCAGGTATCATTCTTCCTATTTTATCTAGGGAAAAATGAAGTATGAGAAAGGGAATGGATAGACCAAGGCTGCCCAGTAAGCTAAAACTGGACAAGACTGCAGATAGGTATTTTGAGTCTCAGTCTAGTGCGCTGTCAAGAACAGGACCAAGCAGGATTATGAATCTATCCTGACTTATACCAGGCCTGACTTTGTTCACTGGGCTTATTAACATGTGGGTTCCTTCTTCCCTGTCTCCATAGCTTCACATTACATTAACGATAGCTACTCTCCACGCTATAGTATCAAGCTAGTACCTCCCCTGATGAATGCTGAGGTGAAATTAGCCATCACAGTGTATGTATTCCAGTTGCCATAGTTATCGTGCTTTATTGAGTCATGGGTTTAAAATGATTTCCTGAGTCCTGGAGATTCCCCAAGGCTAAAACAGCAGCAGTCTTTCACATAATGGGTCAACTGGTCCAGGTGGATGCATGTACCTATTTCCTCCAGAGGAAATAAGTTTAATGAATATAGTGTTCATTTAACTAAAAAGACTTGGACCACACAAGATGGAAGATGGAAGTAAGAAAAAATTGGTTCTTGAAAGGAAATTTTTCATTGTTCATAATTTTTTTACTTACTATAATAAAAAAAAAAAAAAAAGAAAAAACAACCACCTTTCCTTCCCTTCTACTCCTTTTAACCCCAGCCAGGCACTGCATGGCTGACATGGTCTGTCCCAGGGTATCATGCTGAAAAGCCTAGCATCTCATATGTATTAAAACAACACAGCTGCTTCATAAACCAATTTTTAACCACTATTTTGACATGTTTAAGGCACCAGTCTTTCAGTTTTCATCTACTTTAGCGGGCAACTTGCATCTTACATCTTGTTTTAATGAAGGTTACTGTTGTCTTTCTGTGAAAGCTGACCTTTTTTCTTCATCAGACTGGAGGTCATGCGTGAACACAGAATGAGGTTTAAAAAACCCCGCATCTTACCATCGGAATGCCCTGGAAACTGGTGGTTTTAAAGGTGGAAGGTAAAATCTATTTGCTTAAACATGAAGAGGGATGAGCTGGTTGATTTAGTATTGATATAGCTGCTGTCACAAGAATAGAGAGTGAAAACAAGAGCGTTGGTCCGAAAAAACCCTCTTCTTTCCCAAGCAACACAAAGCTGACATATATATCCTGCCTCCATTCTACGCCATCATCGGGTTGCTCATCTTTTGATCATTCTGTAATATATATTTTGAGTAAAAGCATCCTTTGTACTGTCTTCCTCTCCCACTTCATTGCACACCGTGACTTGTAAGCACAGAGGAAAAGAAGCAGGGGTGCGAATGACACACAAAGAGAAGAGGGGGGCCAGGGATGACTCCTGGTGCCATGGGGCTCTGCTGCCACACAGCCATCAAGGCAGTCACCACAGCTAGACCTAGGGAAGGTGCCTTGGCAGAGCCAAACCTTTGTTACGGCTTCCTCTAATGGAGTGCGTTAAGAGTCGGTCCCTTGTGACCCGTATATCCATTAGGTCTCGCCGACACAACCACTTCCACCAGATACATGCGGAGGTTTTAGTCCTGATAACTTCAGGTTCAGATTCCTTATGGTGAAGCAGCGATCGATTATGCATGCTGTCTTTATCAGTAAAAGGACAGTTATTCTGAATTTTTTAAGTATAAGGAAGCAGGACTTCTTCTATGTGCCACAAGCTATATATTTACTCTGGATCATCTCTGAGCCTTCATCACAGGTTAGAAATTCTAACTACCCTCCTATACCACTTCTTCTTAATAAGGTTTAGTTTACCCAAATCTGCTTTCCCTACTTTCTTGAAAGTTAAATTCAGTTGGTTGTTTTTCAGAACGTGGATCACTTTTTTTAATGTAAAAATATAGCTTTCAATTGAACGGAAGGCAGACCCATTAACAGCAGAAAATTCTGCAGCCTTCAAAAAGTAAATCACCACCAGTGACAGCATCTTAAACACAATATGGAAAAGATGCTCTACACCTCCACCTATTTCCATAGACCAATGGTATGCCATGTAGGCTAAGGAGGTTACCTTGGAACCCTCTGTGTTTAAAATGGAATGAAAATACTTATTTTCTCTCCTCCTCCTATTTCAGTTTATTTGTATTTGTATTTGACCAAATTATATCTTTGTCAAACTATACAATCAATTTTTATTTCTCATCCTTTTGTGCATCCATATAATAGAGCCTTTCTTAAGTACAGTGTGGACCTGGTAATTTCATTTTCAGCCTGAACTGTTGAACTTATGGTGTTTGAGGACATTCAAAAGCAGACAAAAACATAGAGCTCATTGATCCCTTCTTTTAAAATAGTCACTTATAATGCACCACGAAGAATAAGGCAAGGTTAATTTTCTTTATTGTTTACTGTTAAAAACCAAACAAACAAACCAGAAAAAAAAAAATAAATGTTGCCTGGGATCAAATACAAGCAAGAGACTCCTATACATGATGAGCTGGTAATATTTTTAACTGTTTACTTCAAAAGGAATATTTCTAGAGCAGAGAGCCCATCAATTACAAGCAGTGGAGTGGCACCTATGTTAATGCAATATAATGATTTTACTATGAATTTCATTGAAAAGCACTTTGAAAAGATGCTTTCTTTCATTTTGTGATTCTCTAGTAGGTGAAACAATAGCTTTCCTTCTCTGAAAGCAAGGCGCTCTTAATACCGCTTATCTGTGAGAAGTGATAGTGCAAACACTCTTTGTCAAGAGGCCTGAACAATTACAGACTCCTTTGAATAATGACTTTTCAGTAAAGTCAAGTGCTAGAAAATGCAAAACTTAATTATTTCACTGACAATGGTTGGAACAGGAAGGTCCTTTGGACCGTGGAAATACTGCACACAAATACCCCAGTCCACAAGGAATCCAAGCCTAGAGCCAGAGGCCTGGAAACTCGGGCTGAAACTGCTCTATAATCTATCATGCTGTTGCTAAGAGGATATTAATACTAGCGTTTAGAATTGCAATGATGTGTCTGACAATCCTGTGTTTGTACCAGCAGGTCAGTTGACTAATTACGAATTGGGACTTCTCTGTGTACTGCACTATTTAGAAGAAGAGGGATGACAAGGGTACAGTTAACCATTAAGGCATTCGGGCCTGGGAGGGAAAACAGAGGACAATCAAGTCCTTATTATTAGATGCCGTCCTGCGAATCACTCCCTTATGCAGTTACAACAGAAGGAGAATTCACCTTTTAAAGTGAATAATTGTGCCTGTCGGGCAATCCTTTACAATGACTTTACCATCCAGCAAGAGCTCATTGATTGCATTAAGGATAACAGTACTCCACTGAAACAATCCTTTTAGGCAGGCTACTTCGAAAATCCTGTGTCTCTGTCAGGCAGCTGCCTGCTCTTTGAATAGCCAGAGAGATAAAGAAATAAAAATATTAAAGGCCAAAGCTCTACCGATTTCACAATGCTCTTTAAAGCCAGATGAGTGATTAGGGGGGTTGTAGCCTGCTGAACACCCATGCCTCAGGTGGAATGCTCCTCTGAGCACGTTTTACAGCAAATGAGAGACTGGTGCCTTGCTTTTCAGCTCCAAAAATACGCCTGCTTAAGCAGCCCTATAGAATTCCAAGTTAAAATGCAAGCCAGAGAGACTGCATGTCTTCAAGGGTTGATAACAAAACTAGAATCAAAGCCTTTCTCTTTCAGATTACCAGCAAGAATCTAATCCAGGTCAGTGATAATCCTCCAACATCTATTTAGCGATGATCCCAACAGACAGACTGCTCCATCACAAAAGTCACTGGTTCTGGCATTGCTGAGGGAATACACAAAGACTGAACGAGGATGAAGATTCCTCCCTTACGGTGGGAGCTGATTAGCTTTGCAAACAGAACAGGAGAGCTGAACTAAAGCACAAACATAGTGGTTTATCATCAGCATCATCATTCATTTGCTGTTTGACAAAGTGGTGGAGGTGAGAATGACAACCCTTGGATTAACTACCGAGAGAGCTTCCCATCTTCTGTGTCTGGGCCACATTTGTTAGGTATTCACCGATCTCGTCACTCGCCCCTTTCAGAATCCTCAAACAAAACTCTCTGACTTCAAATTCTTGTTTTGCATCTATCACACAACCGTCTTGCTTTGGATTTTACTTCACTGCCACACACATCTTCTCCTCTCATGCTCAGCTTTTTGCAGTTCCCTTTCACACTGCTGAGTCCTCCAAACCCTTCCCCCCCCCCTTTTTTTTTTTACAGAGTAAAACTCCATTCTCTCCTTCTTCAAAAGCTTCCTGTGGGTCCTATACAAAAGCTTCCTATACAGAGATGCAGGCTTGGTCCAGGAAGCAGCCTAGGCAGTCCGTGTTTACAAGAATAAACCCTGCCATTTACCGAGGGTATTAACTTGACCCACGGTGGTCTTCTGGTTCCAGCGTTATTGTTGTGATGGAAACGCCCTAGTAGCAGCATGCTTTCCTACATGTACTGGATAAATATTTTTTCTTTTCTTTTTTTCCCCCTTCGTTTTGAGGATGCTTCTTGGAGAAACAATTTCTCTCTTTTTCAGACTCTGAAAATCACACACAATGCGCAACCAGCATTTTCCATCTCAACATGACTATTCTGTCATTTCCGAGTCTACCAACTGCATAAAACTATAGACAATACAGACAGAAAGCCAATTAGGCTGGGATTACCTTGTCTGTTCAACAGCTGGGGCATAGTGTGTGTCTGTCTTCCTTGTATTAGAGACGAGAATTCACATTTTACGGGCCTGGCCTACCTTGTAAACATATGTCCTGTTGCCTTACAAGAAGCATTTAAAAATGCAGGTAGATGAGGCTGTGCCAAAAAGAGCTGGAGCGAGTTTAGATATGAGGAGGTAATTGATTAAGTGGGTAACATATGTAAAGTCAAGCTTGAAGATATAGTGCAGTTCCATCCTCTTCTGGGCTATTAAAGTAAATTAATGACCTGGAGCTGTGTAGGGGTTTCCAGAAACAACACTATAATAGCCAACTGGCCACAGTTTGCAGCCTAAAGAAGGGGGAGATGTTTATCCTTCAGCAAATTGCCTGCTCAGGCACCACACTATATATACTGTATATCTGACAGATCACAGTGCAGAAACGACAAAGGAATCTTACAATAACACCAGTGGTATAACATACGATGTTGGCTTGGAGGAAAATGAACCAATCATAATCTTTGATGGGACCCAGATATTTTCAAAGTTTCACAGTACTCTTTTGCATGCTGATAGTCTGGCGGCTGCTCAAAAGTAGCTATTTTAAAGTGCCATTTTAAAGCCCTGAATGTGAGCGTCGACCAAGAAACAAGCATTCGAACAATCTCTGCAAAACATACAGGGGAATAAAGGGTGTAGGGAGTGACTCCCAGGTCCAGAGCTATGAAGCCAGGCTTTGCTTCGCTATCTGCAAGCCATGCCTATGGCCGTGCTGTGGTCCCCACAGGGAAAACACTTGTTGGTTTCCATCCAGGTCCAGACGGAGATTTTGATGGTGTGCTGGCATTAACGTTTCGCAGCCCTCTTCGACACGCTGCCCGGGGAGGGAGGCACCAGCATCCCTCGGCCACCCTGCACGGCTTGTTTCGGGCTGAAGGCTCAGCATCCCCCGTCCCTAGGGCTGCTCAGGCCTTCCCAACCCTCGCCAATTTGTAACACCAAGGAGCCACGCTGCCTTCTCTATGCGCGCTCTTCTGCACGTTTCCTAGTAAAAGTATTTAGAGCTTTGCCGGCCGCTTTTTATAAACCTCCCTATTGCCTAAAAGGCCACGGCGATAGCTGACAGCCATTGCAAATCACAAAGGAGCAAAGGGGACAGACACCATTAGATCGTCTTTGACCGCGTTACCTTTGGGTTGCCAAATTCCCCTTGAGCCCGCAGGCGTGCAAGGGGGCGGGGGTGCGTGGGGGTGTGTGTGCGTGTGTGAGAATCGCTTTCAGCTTGTCTTTATGGGTCATGACCAGGTAAGCGCTTCCGCGGGGGCTGCGCCTGCCTGCGCGCAAGTGACCTTCCCTGCGCGGCGCGGGGGCGCGGAGCGGGGCGCGGAGCGGAGCGGAGCGGGCTGGGCGGCGGGGCGGGCCCTGGGGGCGGGGGCGCATGAAGGGGCCGGGCGGCCGCGCCGCTCCTCCGCGCCGGGTGTCAGTTGCGAGCCGCCGCCGGGCAGGCAGGCAGGCAGGCAGGCAGGCAGCCCCGCGGAGGCACGGCGGCGGACCATGATCCTCACACGTAAGCTCGGGGCTCGCCCGCCCTGCCCCGCGTTGGCGGGGAGGTGCTTCGGGGGCAGCGCGGTGGGGTTTGGGGGGGACGGGGGGACGGAGGTCCCTCTCCTGTCACATCCCGCAGCGCCCTGAAAAGGCAGCGCTGGCAGGACCGCGGGAGGGCTTCCCGCGGGGGCGGCGGCGGCTGCGCTGCCCCGTCCCGTCCGGTCCCGTCCCGTCCCGTCCCGTCCCGCGGTGCGGTGCGTCCCCAGCCGCGGGTCTGGGCCCCGCCGGCCCGTCCGTGTTTGCGGGGTTGATAAGCGCCCGTCGGGGCGGGAGCAGCCCCAGGTGAGGCGGGAGGGCCGCGGGAGCCCGGAATGACTTTTGTGGCTGGACAGCGGCGGGGTCCGTTGCGGCGCTGGTCGGGAGGGGCGGGCCGAAAGGGTTAACGTCCCTGGGGCCGAAGGCGCGGAGCGGCGCGCAGGATGCGGCCTTGCTCTGTGGACGGCACACGGTGGCCCATCTCTTCTCGCTCTTTTTTGGTGGGTTTTCCTTTTTTTCTTTTTTTTTTTTTTTCTTCTTCCCTTTCCTTTTTTTTTTTTTTTTTCTTTTTTTTTTTTGGGGGGGGGGGGGGGAAGTCCTTGCGAGACGGGAACCGTCGAGTTTCTTTTGAAGTTCTTCGTAATTAGCCCGGTGGCCTCCAGGAGCCGGGTGGCTCCCCCCGTGCGGCGGTGGCCAGCCCTGATGTCACCCCCGGAGGCTTTGATCCCCGCGGAGGAGCAGCACCTCCTGCCAGTCGCCGTCACCCCCCCGCCGCCCCCTTCTCGAGGCAGACAGAAAAGCGGTGCTGTTTGTTGCCCAGCCGGGCAGTTTCACCTTCCGCATCGCCCTCCCCTTTTCTGCAAACAACCCCCAGTCACTTACTTCCACCGTAACTGTGAAGTTGTTGAGCGATGTGTTGCCATCAGCCTAATGAGCTCTAGTGCCAGTCAAGGGCACTTACTGTTGGTACAACGGTCTTTTTTTTTTTTTCTTTTTTTTTTTTCTTAAATTCCCTTGTTCTCTTTGGGAAAATTAGAGTATTGAAGAAAAGGCTACATTTGAACAATGTATTTAACTAGGTCAGAAGGTTCTGCCTGATGTATCATAGTACTTAACACATGTGAATTGAAAGACCGAGGAATGTAATTTTATCTTAGTCATCAATTGTAGATGCTTTTATTTTTTTACAGGAGTTAAGTGTGATCTGTTTGAATTGCCCTGCCCTGATCAAGAAATTCCCAGCAGCAAGTCAGTAACAATGCTCTGAGTCAGGTTATGTTTTAAGGCTGTTTGTAGTGAACTTAAGGAAGATAATAGGCAAGCAGATTTCATACGAGCCTCTGAGTATGAATCTATCAACAGCTCAGCGCCAGACTGATTCAGCATCCATCTGGCAGCCAGGCTATTGCCGGTTGACGGCACACGGAGTTGGTATTAGGCACGTCTGTCGATTGCCCAGCTGTAGCCTGCTATCTTGTCTTCCAGGTATCCTTACTGGTGTCCTGTAGGCAACCTGATCTGCGTCTCCAGCAGAAGCAACACAAAAGGGAAAGGCTGAAGTAGTCAGGAAGTGGGATGGATCTCCCTCTAGCAAATGGTTTTGGATTACTACTTCAGTTTGCCTGTGGGATCCTGATCAGGGCTAAGATTCTTTCACTATGGAATATGGTAAAGGCAAAAGAAGATGTAGATATTGTTTTGAGAAGGTTCCTTTCATCTACAAGTTCATAGAAATCAAAGGAGCTGGAGCTACCATTTGTAATCTCTAGGACTTCCTGATCTCTTTATCTTCTTTTAAAATAACTTGGGTTTGTTAATTGATTTTTTTTTTTTTTTTTTTAATCAAAAGGAAGTGCAGATACATTGTTTTAAACACCATGGAGCTATTGTTAAATTTCACTTCTAAGAGCTAGTTAAAAGCAAGAATACGTCTTGTCACGTTTTTATTTGGGGTTTAAGTCTCAGTTGTACGGATTCAGTCTAGGATTTTTAATTCTTGAGTCAGGGTCTTCCCAGCCGGTTCTGCAGCTGCCCTTGCTGGGCCAGAGAGAAAGACTGATGCTAGTCCTGGAAACTCGCAAGTACCCTGTGTATTTTGCCTCTGGTGGGAGCAGGGAAAAGGTACTGCAGTTGTCCTTATGCACTAATCTCGAATGTTTATATTAGGATTCCTAGAAGAAGGAGATGAGAGGTGACTTGGTTTTACTTCTCTGGTTCTTCTAATTCATTACATTCTAGGCAATGGTTTGTTTGAGGCATGTGAATTTATGAGTTCTGCAAATATTTAGAGTTGCAGTTTGCACAATAGAGCTTTTTCTGGTCAGAATACCACAGTATGTTATGTTTGGGCTTCTTGAGAGATTCAGACTTCTCTTCCAGTTCCCCTCTGATTGGAGTTGTGCTGTTGGCTTCAGCCTAAACACAACTGCACCCTTGCCTGGTTAAAAGCAGATGGAGGAAGAGAACTCATGTGCTTAACAGGATGGTCCTGTACTGTAAACAAGCGCTTTTCATGCTTAACTATCCTTCCTAGCAACAGGAAGAAGGAAATGAGGCTATGCAAAAGGACCCTGACACATTTCAGACAATGCCAGACCCACCCTAGCATTCATACAGTATGGCCAGAAGACTTGGGGAAATAAAAATAACTTCAGATGTTTCCCCTTCCTTCTTGTGCATATTATAGAAATACAGCAATCAAATGATCTGAAGTTCACAGAAAACTTGCTGGTTTGATTGCCACTAAGTAAAGAGATGATGCCCCTATATAATTTATATATCTTCATTGGGTGTCATATTGTTTGCTTACAGCCTGATCCTCGATGTTTCAGGGCGAATGAATTACAAAACATTGTATCCTCTCCAATGATGTAGTGAGTGTAGCTATCCAGTAATTTGGGTAATTTCAGCAATTCCAGGCATATTTCTTGCTTGTACCTATGCTATTCTGGCTGGTGCAGGGTATCAAGATTGTCTTGTGTATTTTTTGATTTCCAAAGGTTTTTTCCAAGTTTTTTTCTTTTTTCTTCTTTATTTTTTCTTCTATTTCCCCCCCCCCCCCCCCCCCCCCCACTTCTGTTTTAAGAAAGAAACAAAGTCCAGCAGTGATGAGCAAGTCTCATGAAAGGGTCAGAGGACTGGGCTGTGATTGGAGCTTTCTGGTTCTTTTCACTGGACACTTACTCTGCCATACTTGCTGACACTGAGTGCTACCCTATCCCACACAGCGTACCTTTGAAATCAGTAGGTCTGTTAGTACAGTGTACCATTGACCACAACTGGTAGAAGTAAAATAGTCAGGAATGACCTAACCAGCTAGCTTTAATTCACTGAGTTTCATTACCTGAAAGTTGCAGGTAGTGCTGCATACCTTTCTGAAGTACTTTGGTGTCTTTAGAAGAGCATGGTAAGCATTGTTATTTGTTAGGATTAATATTCTTTCAAATATTGTCTAGTATTTATTTCCCTTGGGAAATAAATGTGTGCTAGATAAGACTGGGTCAGGAAAAAATATTACCTGGTCTCCCTTCTAATGAAGACACAGTGTGATGGCTCTCTTATTGCTGGTGGGGACATTTTAATGGTGGAGAATTCCTTAGACTTGGTTTTAAACATATTTATTTTATATTTGCCTAAATCTCTCTATTCAAATGCTCATCTCAGTCTGTGCAAAGAACGCTTCCAGAGGAAAGGCATGAAAGACATTTGCTGAAGCCAGCAGTAGACACAGTTTGACCTTCCCAGACCTATTCTTGTCATTTACTGAAGATTCAGGATTAAGAAAAACATGCACACACACACACACACACACACACACACCCCGCATTCTTGCATTTTGGGGATGTTCCTTCTGTGACCCTGTGGACCCACAGAACTGGATGCTTTGCTGGCCACCTTTCCCTCTGTTCTCCATATGCGTCTCTGAGACCAGATTTCCTGTGCGTTATAAGATACAAGAAACTTTCTAGTGTAAAGCTTTATGATGTGTTTTAACTTCCCATCTTCTTTCCATACGTAGTCTCTCTCGTTTCCTTTGCAGTGCTGCACCAGCATTGCAGTGCTACCTTGGCTTTGCTGTGTCTAGACCATTCACTCAAGGTGTGACTGTTAGATCAAGTACTGAGAAAAGCATTTTCAAGCATGCGGTGCACAGACAGAATATTTTAACTATCTGTAATATCTGGAAATCAGAACTTCATAGTAATATTTCCTTTGGGAAAACCCAGGTTTGTGTCTTTAATTCCAACTTAGAGAAAGAGGCATTTGGCTGGGATGCTACCAGCTTTATGCTGGGCTGTTTCACTGCCACTGGTATTTTGTATCTAGTGTTGTATCATCCATACAGGGTGCAGTCTGGGGACTGCGTCATCAGTGAGGTAAGCACTAAATGGTTATGATGCAAAAGTAATCTTTCTTGCACGCAGTTCTTCCTACGTGTGTGTGGATGGTTTTGAGGTTGAGGCGTAACAAGCTAGAAAAAGTAACTGACTGCATAAAATCTACTTTCTTTGTATGAACCACTGAGACAGCTCAGATCAGCTCTTATACCATTGTTATTTCCTAGATCTGAACAGGTAACCCAGACTTTGGGCATTTTTAGAGGAAGTACAGGACCTACTCACTTTTGCCTCCCTCTGGAGCAAAATGAGCCTTCGATTTGAGCTTTGCATACAGCGTGCAAGTTTACTAGCTTGCAGACAGGATGCAATGGGAGAATATTAATGCTGGATTTGGGACTAGCAATGGTTAACGTTTGCCCTTCAGCATGTTCTCAAAGGTCATTCTAACCAAGTAATTTCTGAGGGAAGAGAAGGTTAAAGTCATCTTCTGTTTCCCAGTCTTTGGAGGAGGATCCATTTCTCACTCTGGAATCTGTCAACATGACCTCCTTCAGAGGATTTGACTAACTGCTTTCTCTGCCCCAAATAATCCTCCTCCAAGACCACCCTGTGTTAATCAGGCCAGATAAATAACCCACGTGCCCAATTATTTCTTGAGGTTTTTTTTAAGTCACTTGACATCTTGTTCCTCTTCATCTATGAACCTTCTTAAAAATGAATGGGAGAAGAGCATATTTAATCTTTAAAAAGAATCGTTCTTTGGCAGGAGAAGTGCCACATGAGGCTTTAGTTTTCTGTTTAAACAAAGTTAGTTTTTAACTTTTAATTAATTCTTAATTCAAAATGCAAAAAAAACTATTTAGGACTAAATTATGATCCTGATTTACAGTGTAAACCAGGAGTTGTGGTGGTTCTTTTGTGTCCTAGAACATGCTTTCCCAAAGTCTTCAACAAATTAGGAAGTAATGCACCTAACTTTGAGCAGTTAGAAGCGTATTTAATAGCGTGAAAATAAGCAGTAATTGCAATCTGTTACAGAGTGTACAGGGAAGGTGCTCAGCAGAGACATGGGGAATATAATTTATTCCAGTAGCCCTGTATTAAATCCTGAAATGGTGCTGATTTGATGCTTTTCAGAGCATAACAGTTGCTCCAGGTCCTCTTGACAGAGGGGAGGACCTCTCGCTAGCCAGGGCATGCCCTGGGGGTGGTGGTTGTGCCCCCCCTCTGCCCTCCTGCCATCAGGCACTGTCTTTCCTTGGGCTCTGATGAAAACCTGGGCTGCTCGCCATGCTTGGGATGGGGCTTGCAGCACAACTGGACTTAGAGAAAGCAGAAGTCCCATTTACAATATTTTTGGAGTAAAAATAACGTGGAGAACTGTTAAACTGACCCCCTTTATTCCTGAAAAAGAGTGCTGTTGGGTTTGAGAGACCTATGGATCCATGTTGGGAAGGGCTTAATTCCGCTGAAATTGATGGAGGCTCCCATTGATTTTGGCCACTGTTGTCTCAATCCCTAAACATTTTAAAAATTTTCAACAAGTGCGGTTTCTCTTGTTAAGTTTTGAGCTGAAAGACTTTTGAAGTGATTTCAATATGCTGAAGACTACGAAAAGGAGATTCAAGTTAATTAGGTTTTGGTTCACAAAAGTGGAATTTTGTTTCCTGTGCTAGCCAAGAGGATTGGCAGGCAATTAAAACTACTATATTGTGTAACCTGTTACAGTTGGTAGGGAGGGAAGTTGCATACAGCCAACATACACCTATGTGGATATTTTGGAAACCAGTCACTTTTTTTTTTTTTTTTTTAATATAATTTATTTAGCTTTCATCATTAAGGGAATAAACAAACTTAAAACCCCATCAGTGGAAGTAAGCCATTTGCTCTTTCCAAAAGTTCTGCTGACAAAAAAAACGGTGTTCAAGCTTCCTGATTTTTTTCAGAGAAAATATCAATATATGATCTTAAACATCTGTTTCCTTACTTCTTCTTCATCTGTTCCCACACAAATTCCAAACATACTCTGTTTCTTCTCCCAGTGTCCTGTGGTTTATACATAACATCAGCAGCATAGTTACTGTCTTGCTGCAAGGCTTCGTAACTTGAAAGAGCCAGTCCCATGTTTAACCCAAAGCCAGCAGGAACATAAGAGTGTTTCTTCAGTCATCATCATATAGTTGAGAAATATTTGAGTACCATTCCCCACCATCACCTCTTTCTAGGGTTTTTACGATTAGAAAGCAGTATATGTATTTGGTGTCATATATGATTTCTTTGAAGAACTTGCATTTTTTTCCCCCAAGAAAGTCTTTGGAGAGAAGTATTTTCTTAAAAATTATGTGTACATCCATATCAGCAGCGTTAAGTGGAGATCACAGCATATATCATTTGACTGTGGAAGGTAAATTGAAGCACAGTGAAATACAGGAGCACATCAAAAAAAGGCAGCTACTATTGCAAAATATAAGTTGCGCTTTAAAGGTGAAGGGAGAAAAGGGACCCTCTCAGGAAGGTTGTTAGCTTTCACTTCAAAACCTGCCAGCTCGTTATCAGTTCAAAAGTTATATTTCTTATTCTCTTGGACTCGCTGGTTCTTCCAGAAATAAATCCTTCATGGGCTGAATGTGTCAGGCTAATATTTTAGGACAGTTCTATAAGATTAGATAGTTCTCTTAGAATAAGAAGAGATTCAAAATGTGTTAGAAATTTGGCAAGAGCTTTTAATGGGATTGTCAGAATTCTCTAGCTTTTAGTGGTTGAGTGTTTATTGACAAACTTACCAAGTTTCAGTGTTTGAGGGCATTATCCTTATAAAATGATGTTCTTCATTAATTACATTTTTGCTTTCTTTAGTCCTTGCTACGTGCTGCTTTCTTGAAAGGTGTGGAGCACTGAGGTAATGATACTCCCTAAGGACTATTTAACTATATAGGTTTGAGAAAAAACAGATTTATGAAAAGGAATTTAATTATTTTCAAGCTACAGTCACGTATCTTGAAAGGGAAAACCATCTGAGGCCATGGACACATAGCAGGCTAACTCTTACAAAGTCATACTGTCCCAGCTTTAAAGGGCTGCAGGCATATGACGTTACACAGAACTGATTTATCATTTTCAGTGCCTGGCCTGCTCATTCATAGACAGCTGCAGTGCAGTTTTTTCCCCAGTTTATCTCAGATTTCACATGCGTGTTCATGTATCTGTGGACTGAGTGGTTGGATAGTGTGATCAAGTCTAGTGTTGGGACCACAATTCACATGTCAGGGATGTAATTCAAGCACTTGGAAAAATGATTGCTTGTATTTGGCCAGTGGAATTCTATTTAGAGAAGAATATTTCTCATATATAGCACAGCTGGTCTTAAAAAATATTATCCTGAATGATTTCAGGCTTCTTAATAGCTCAGGACAGTGTTTTGGAGTTCAACACAAACTTTGCAAAGCACAAGAAATTTCAGAGGGACACAGTATGTCAGGACAGGTAATTTCTGATACAGACAGAAAAAGAGGATGCACTTCTGAGCTTGCAAGCCCCTTGGCAGCCATTAAACTGGAGCGTCAGTCTTGCATGGGAAATAATCCTCTTTGTGCTCTGTCTGTGCCTTAGAAAACGTGCAAGTAGTTTATAGAGTTTTATGCATTAGACTAAGGGGCAAGCAGGTTCATCTCTAGCGTTGATGGTGAGAAATCACATTCTCTGCATTGCATGGGAGAGGCTTTCCTGCAAGCTAATTCAGGAAGATCATTTTGTATTCAATTTTGACTATTTTTCTTCTTTTTCTGAAAAAGTCAAATAGTGAATTTCAACTGGAATGACCTGGTCAAAATTAAGACCAAAACCAAACCAAGTTTTGGTATGGTATTGGAGTGAACCTTGAGCAACGAAGCCCATTTTTTGCTGAAATTTTATTTTAGTAGCATTGCTTTGACCAGTCTCGCCACAGATTTTTACAATCTGATCTCTTAACAGAGCCAAAAGGTGAAATGAGTTGAACTGATGTATGGAGGTGCTAATATGGCTATAAAGGTGTCTGCGTTGAGGCAAGAGGAAACCATCTGCTTGGAAGAACTGTTCATATGATGTTTAGCACTTAGGTGAAAATGGAGTCAATGCACGACTGTAGAAAGATATATCTGCTTTGCACCTTGTCCTGAAGACCCTGAAAGAGCTGGTGCTTAACTTGCCTGTTATTTCATGGAAGCAAAGAGAAAGGAAGAATAAAAGCAAGTTATCTTGCTGCTTCTAGCTAGACTGCTATGATTATTTTTTTCTGAAAGGACCTTATTGCAGCATCACACTGTGTGGGTTTTATTTTCTATAGGAAGGAAGGTATCATCCAACAAAAGACTATAGACATGTTAGAGTTCTGCCTTCTGCAATTGTGGTATTAAACAAGGTGTGAGTTGAGGTGTTTTTGCTATAAAGTTTTAAAATTGCAGGGCCATGAACCAAGATTAACTAAAGTTAAACAAAAAGGAAGCTAGACGTTTCCATTTTCACTTACCAGTTTGGGGAAGAATTGGGTCCTCCTAACCCCCCAGGAAGTGGGTAAATAAGGACTAATGGTTCCCAACCATACACAAAAGGAACTCCTACCCTTGATTTGAGCATGGAGGCCTGCTTTGTGAAACAGACTAACAAATAAAGCTGTTTCCAATAAAAATTTCCTGTTTCCTCTTTAACACATTTGCCTGCTGTTTGCTTACACGACACCAAGAATAAAGACTTCATTGTACTCCTTTTTGGTGGGTTGGGGTTTTTTGAGGGGGTTGGGGTGGATATTTTTTTGTTTTGGTTTACTTTCTAAGAGATTTTCTTGTGTATCAGGACATTTAGAAATAATAGCGCGATTTCTTTCTTGCCAGCAGTTCTTTCGTACAAGAACCTCCTGCTGCTGGGGGAGGGCACAGGACGCACATCTGAAAAGCTGCACATACATTTCTTGCTTGGAATGTATACTGAATTGTAGTTTATTGTAAAGGTTTTAACTGGCAAGGATGTTTGATTCAGAAAGGAAATGGCACCGCAGGGATGGAGCCCGGGGGTGGAGGGAGTGAGACCAGTCTCTTGCCCACAGCAACTCATACCAGCTCAGCTGCCAGGTCTTCATCAGAATTTCCCGCTGTGAGCGGGAAATTGCTTTGCATATCATGGCAGATTAATTGGGGCTGAAGTGGGGCTTCCCTAAGATGGGTTGGAAAGCAGCACAGAGTTCCTCGGCGAGCTCCCTCTCCTTCCTCCCTGTGGCTCTCAGCTGGTCCCAACCAAGCGGGTGCTGTGCTTGGCAGTGAGTTCGTAGCTCAGGTGATGATCTGTACCCTAGGTCCCCTGGGACACTGAACGAAGGCTTCTCGGTGCACTGTCCCTTCTAAAACTTTTTAGAAGTAGTGGGAAAATCTGATTTTGGAAGCTGTGGTGTTCTCTCTTTATCCCTCATTATCCTGGTTGCCATTGATCCAGATGACAAGGACTTGCACATATTCCAGTGTCCACCTGGATATGAAACTGTGGCAGCTGGCAAACCAACAGTCCCAGAGCTGATGCTGCTGAGCTGGATGAAAAGCTGGTATTTGGAAAGTGCGGGAATGAGCTTTCTCCTCTAGCGTAGTTTAAATGATTTGGCCAGAACCTCAGGTCTGTCTAATGTATTTTATTCTCAAAGGCAGATTCCGGTTAAGTTGTGGCAATGAACTTTTTACCTGTACAAGCTTTCAGCTGTTTAAGTTTGTATCTCTTATGTGAGGAAGCTTGTTCTGTGTTCTCAGCTTTCTGTGAAGCCTATTCAGCACACCCTGGGCTGGATTCTCCCTCCGGCTATATTTTGATCTGCCTGAATTTCACATACATACACAGTTTTGTTCGTACTCTGGCTCCTCAGTAAACCAGCAGGGTTGAGATGGGGGAAGCTGGGTTGGAAATGACCTTTCCATTCATCTGGTCACAGCGCATCGGTACAGTCTAGGAGCAATCCTGGGTTTGGCCAACTGGACTTGAACAAAAGGAGCTGCTTTTTTAGGTCCTGCCTCTGCTTTGTCGCCCATACCCCCGCCACGTCCCTCTCTGACGCACACTTTGAGTGGAGGGAGGTGACACGGAGAGAGCCCTGGCCACCGGGGACTCGCTGGCCCCTTCTTCAAGACAGCTCTGCAAGCCCGTCGCCCTTCCAAGGACTTGTAACAGGAGCCAGAGGCTAGAGCCGTGGCTTTCCCAAAATGTTTGAGACGGAAATGGGGCAAATATTGTTTTTAAACCCTCGGTGCTGTTCCTGTACCCAGCCCTAGGCATTTGCCTAGCCTAATTGATGAACAGGTGCACTGGTGTTTTATTATTCTCTGCAATTCTTGTGGCCAACCAGGAATAACTCAGGTGTTCATTGACTAGGTAGACTTCTTGGGGGATTCTCAAAGGTATTATTTTGAAAGCAAATATGCTCTGAAAATCCCAAAGGCACCTGACACCTGGGTGCCCATAAAATATGACTTCCGCATAACTTGCATATATATTTGCAGAAAAGATACACAAAGCTTCTATAGAGAACCTTTTCAAAAGCCTGATAAATGCATATTCATAATTTTCTAGCTCTAGAAATATTTTACAGGTCATACACCTGAGGTGCTCAGTAAAGGACCTGTGAACAAATATTAAAACACATTTGAGAGCCACTGTAGTAGTAAGGAATCTGACACTTTTTTCAATTGCACTACAAGCATCTACCTGCATTTTTTGGTAAATACTGGTTATCAAGGAATCTTTTTTTTTTTTTTTCAGTTTTAAATCAAGTAAAATTCTCATTCAATCCAGACACTTCTGCAGGATGTGACCTATAAGAGAGTGCATTTTATTTTAAGTACACTTATAAATTAATTTCAGGGGTTTTAACTTTAATTTAATTTTCATTGCTTCTGAGATAGTAATATCCTGTTGTTTGTTCTTACTTTAGCAGTACAAGTTTTAAATATATTTTAGATTCTTTGTTTTCCTTCTTTATTAACTTTCCCATGTATTTCCTTAGGATACTGAATTTAAAATACTACTTTAAGCAAAATTTTACAATCGCTTGTGATTGGAATTGAAGAATGCTTTTTCTTAATGAGTAGCTAAGTGAATATGTCTGTACGTGCTTGTTCTCATGTGGTCCCATAACCCAAAGGTGAAGCAAACACAAGTTACACAAATGCCTGCTTGTCCTGACTTCAGTGAGAGTGGATTTTTAGCTGTTTATTTATCTGGAATGTTGTGCTTTGGCTCACCTTAACCCTTTGGTTTGGGTATGTATCTTAGCAAAGTAGTCTGGCAAAGTACAAATATTTTAACCCTGTTGGAGCAATTTGGAAAATTAGAGGGGGATTGCTGTCATTTTGGAGATGCTAAAAGGTGCTTGCCATTTCATCCGATTTTAATTGTGTACCTATATTGCACTGGGAATATTTCATAACTTGCCAAAATCTTGAGATATTTTACTTATGTTATGTTTGGCTCTTCATGCCCTATATGCAGTAACTTGTATTCTGAGCAATTCTGAGCAAAACCCTTTGTGCAACGTTACTGCAGCAGGTAGCTATAGTATCCTCTCCAAGTAGGTGGCAAGATTGTTTACTGAGTTGTACATAATGAAGCTTTTCTTTTCTGGTCCATCAAGAACAGTGAATATAATCAAAGCCAGATGAACTTAAGAGTTTCTGATTGCTCACTGTCTGTTTGAGCAGTTCTAAGCAGGGAGCTAAATTCCCAGTAGCACTTTCTTGAATTTTTAGAACAGAATTAACCCAATCTGTTGCCTGAACACTCGGAGAATACCCTAAATACCTTTTATATTTTCCTAGTTTGAGATAAGATAACATATTCTTCTGCTTGTATTAGGTAACAAATGAATTTATGTATAATTTATTCATAGATTAATATAACCCATGTTCAGAGTGTTTCTTTTGGTGTCATGTATATGTATGTGAATAATTTCATTTTGCGGCATGCTGGTTTGGGCAGTGTGAGGGAAAGTTAGCTGAATTTCCTGTAATATACCAAGTAACTCATAAATGCCTTGAAGACCTCCAGTGAAACTAGGTTCTTTTTGGGTAGTAAATAACACACTTGAGTGAGCTGCAATACAGTGTGTTGGTTGTTCTTGGGCTTGGGTCTGTCAGTACTATCTACAAGATGTTGAAGTGCCCAGTATCACGAGCTCCTTTGTGCCAAGAGTATCGTAAGATTGTTGAACAAATGCTGCTCATGTTGGTTGTGGTGCTGGTTTCTCTAGTGTTAACAAAACCTGTATGGAATAATCCATAACACCTGCGGTTTTCATCTGTGCCTGTTTCTCTAACTGTTAAAATGATGAGCTGTTGATAAATCATGGGTAAACACTAGTGACTTTCCAGAATCTAAGATATGTTGGATCATGAGAAGAAAAGCAAACTGGGAGAAGCAAACCAGAAGTGTCTCAGTTCAAAGTTGCTGAATACCTTCATGCTTATTTTGTAACGGGAATAGTAGAAGTGGTGGAGAGGAACTTCTTGCTTTGCAGATCACTAATCGGAGGGTGTCTTGTTTCTGTCCTCTTCCAGAAATCGAGGCTAAGGAAGCTTGTGACTGGCTGCGGGCTGCCGGGTTCCCGCAGTACGCGCAGCTTTATGAAGGTAGGCACCTGAGCTTGCAAGTCCATCATCCCCTGCCTATTTTTGGACAGTAAGGTGTAATATTCACCAATAAATGAGGTTCAGGGGCACAACTGAAGTGCCAGTACATAAAATGACTTTCAGGCACTGGGCTGCTCTCTGCTACCCACCGCACACATAGGGGTACCCAACCCAATGAGACTCTGAAGCACTCATGGAGTTTTAAATTTGTTCCAGGTTTCTGTTTTAGTCTGAATCTTCCAAATGTCCTCACAGCACAAATGTTATGTTAGCACCATCGTACATTCCCTGTAGTTAAAACACAAATGAACTATATTTTCATGACTGTAGTCATCCACTGCTACAAGCCCAGCCTTAGAGAAACACAAAAGCTGTGTCCAGCTCCGCCGGCCAGCTCTCCTAATGGAGCAGAGGTAGGAAATTCTGTGTGTGCGTGGATATTATCTCTGCACCTCATGATTCCCAAGTCCTGTCAGAACAGTCTGGGTTGGTGTTACACGCAGGCTTACTATGAAGGGAAAAAAGAACATAAAAGCCATTGTTGCACAGGTGTGCGAGGTGTTCCTCGAAGAGACTCCTGCCTCCTGCGCTCACTCGTCCTTCTGTGGGATGGATTCACTTTGCCAGTCTGCTTTTACAAAGGTTTTGTTCGGTTAAAACTGTTGTCTTCATTGCCTCTCTGACCTACTAGGACCTTCCAGTTTTGGCATATAGTTCTTACACTCTGATGCACCGTAACCTACAGAAGTTTGTTTTAAAGTGTGACATCCTTTTTATATATGTATATTATTGTTCAGAATTTCACCACCACCACCACTTAAAATTACTTGCATTGTAGTGAAATTATTATGCACTCTTATCTGCCTCTTCTTTTTTATAAAACAAACTCCAGCTGCTGCTTGTAAGAATGAGCATAGAAAGTCCATTATTTACAGTGAATAACTGTTGGAAATTACAGCAAATGCTGAGCTGACCTTCTTGAAAAATGATCTCGTTGAGCTTTGATTTGCAGCTGCATTGGCAATATGAGATGATAATAGCACTTTCAAAGGCAGCACTTGGCAAAACTTTTCTTTGCCTGTTCAGAAATTAAATTTCCTTTTATTATTTCTCTTCCTTTTTTTTTTTTTTTTTTTTTGTGCTAATGGAGGTGCCAGGATTTTCTTGGGATGCAGAGCTGGGACTGTACTTCCAGTCTTTGTTAAAACTGGGGACGAGACTCTCGACTGAATTTGTGGGCTTGTGGCTTTCATGTTATGCTGATCTGTAAATCCCCTCATAAATTACTTGCCTTCAGAAAACATGTCCCACCTGTAGTTATCATTGCCCTACCTAGAGACTCTAAATTTATATAAAGTTTCTAACATAAGACCATGTCCTGCCTAACATCAAAAGGACCGCAGAGGTGAGAGCAAGAGGTGAGAACAAGGCCAGCCATACCCATTGAAAAGACAGCTGTCCTTATATGAAAACAATATACCATTGTCCTTTGCAAGCCCCCCTGGCAGCAGCAACAACAAAAACAGCAGCAGGGTAAATTAAGCATAAAAAAAAAAATTGGACTCATGCAGTCTATCAACTTCTTCCAAGTCATCTCTCTCACTTAAGTTCTCCCATATGTTTTCTTGTGGGCATTCGAAGGTACTAACTTTCTCAGTAGAAAAACTTAGATCCGCACTGGTGAAAAATACCGGTTGAATGTACTCACCCTCTTTACTTGCACCTTGGATTTAAAATACTGAAGGGGAGACCTATGAATCAATTGGGTATATTACAAGAGTTCTGAGAAGTCACCTGTATGGCCCCACGCAGTACACATTTAAAATGGAGGTTAATCGGTGAGCCTTTGTCAGTTGCTTTGCTAAAACTGCAGTTTTCTGTAGAAAAGACAGAATTTCTTATGTTTTGCAGAATACATAATAATTAGTTTATTCCTGAGGCAAAATAAGACAAATGGTTTATTTGAGAGGTTAACTTTTGGTATAGAAAACCCAGAATATTAACTACCTTTCCACAAATTAACACCAGTCCTACTCTTTTCATCATTTCAGATCATTCTTTCCTAGTCTCTGGAAAGTAAAATACTTTATAGACAATCACTTGGACCACGGAATGTATGCAACTGCAGCAGTATATTTGTAGTTTGCCCCTGTACTGCTGTGAACACCCGGTGGCTTTGGTGGGAGTTTTGGCTGTGCAAGGAATGCCGGATCAGGACCCGTATGACAGTCAGGAATCTGTGGAGGACAGTAAATAATATATGTATGGTTGCTGCTTCAGAGCTGTAGTAAATTTTCAGCTCTTTGCCAACATTGTTTCCTCCCCCTCGCTCTCCCAGTTGTTTACCTAAATAATGAATGTCCTAAGGAAAGGAGGCAGTATGGGCTCTGCGGAGCTTGGCTTGCTTTCATTTCAGTCCATATCTCATTAATGTTGTAACAGTGTCAAACTTTTAAGCAGCTTGATTAACAGCCAAGGAGATTTGGGGTTTCATTCTTTTCCAGCGATTTGGGGTTTACCGACCTTTTTTCTTTAATGTGAGATATTAGTACTTCAATGGAAATTGTATATTTATTTTAAACAAAGCTAGCCTGAGTCAGTTTATGCTTCTGATGTCGGGTAGGGAGCTCGCATTTGCCTCTCTCCCTCTCCTGTTGTTTCATCTCTGCTTTGCTCATTTTTCCTTCGTTTTGCATATGAACTTTCAGTTATCAAAGCTGCACGTCAAAAACTTGTACATGAAAAGGAAGCTTCTCTGGCATTTGAGGTGATAGCGTGTGTTTACCTGAGACGTGCCAATCACTGGCATCTTGGAGAGCTCAGCTGGAGGCAGCTGGTTGTTCTGAAGTAACTCACCACTGGGAATAAGAGTTATTTTGATTCCATCTGTCTCTCTTCCTGCAGATCTCCTTTTTCCAATTGACATCGCTCTAGTCAAGCGAGAGCATGACTTTCTGGACAGAGACGCTATTGAGGCCTTATGCAGGTAGGTCAAAAAAAATCACACTGCATTTTGAAACAAAACCCTTCCTGTGTAATAGAAAGTATAACCTGGGAAAAGCATAACCTCAACTGAATTATGTACCATTAAATAACCATTTGCTTGAGATCTTTTTATTGTCCACTATCAGTATGCAGTTTTCCTTAGCTTGATATATTGGTCTGAGTAATGGTTGGAGATCTTATTTAAAACAAAGTTGGGAGGAAAGTGGCCCAAGTCTTTGTGACAGGTATTTCATAGGCATATTTTTTTATTACTCTTAATTTGCTTTCATTACTAATTCCCAAATTAGTTACTCATGTGAAAGCAGAACTGTGCTGGCTAAAGCCATCTGCATGTACAACTGTAGCATCAGTTCCCACACAGGAATTGTTTTTTGGGAGCAGTATTAGCAAAGCGATACTCTTCTTTCTTATGTTGGTTAGCAGCTATGTATACAAACAAAACAAAAAGCTGTGTATACAGACTCTCATGCTGACCTCAGTGCATCACCCTGTGTGCACCATGATCACCAAAGTGAATGCAGGTATGGCTGAAATGGATAATGTGAGTGAATCTAAGAGTTTATCACCGCTGCAAAGATTGGCCTGCCCTCAGCCACATGCTCCCATTACTTGTCTTTGTTGTTTATGGGCTCCTTCTGCAAACCAGTTCAACTCACCCTGCAAAAAGAGTCTGGATAGTCCCTTTGCTGGGTTAGTAAATTAAATCAGCCTGTGGAAAGGCATCATGAAGTTCAGAGTAGGTGCAAAGGATGGGGCAGGACCCCACAGCCAGCTGCGGGGGCAGGAGAAGGGATGCATAGGGTAAAAGAGAGAGCAAGACTTGCCGGTGTGTGGCAGCATGTTTTCACAGAACTACAGCCTCAGCGTTACCGATTTTATCATAAAAGCAATTGCAGTGGCCCCATCTGACACTTACCCCTCCACCAGTTACCTCCTCTAGTGTGAGTCCACAATCTTAAATGGCAAAAAAAATGCCTTAACTTTTCATATCTCCTACTACTAAGAAATAAGTGCAGTTTTCTGCCGCTGTCCTTCAATATGGCAGCTTTCCAAATTGTCTGCAAAATGAATGCTTTTGGATACTGCATGCATGGTCTGCAACTCTAAATGTCAGTAATTCTAATGAATTACAAAACCCTTTTAAGAAAGGCTTTGAGTTTATAGTGTTCTCATGCCATCACTGCTGTACTTGGAAGGGAAAGAGCGGGACGGGAATTTAAAGTTCTTCAGAAATATTTACAAGATTTTCAAACTAAGAAAACAGATTTGTTATCCAGTTATTAGGAGGGGAAAATCTCATTAATGTTATATTCACACTCAAGATGTGCCCTGCACAAGTGTAGAGCACCTATTCCATTGATATTAAAATGTAATACATTGGTCTGCTTATTTGTGTGCTCTGGAACTTGTGAAGTCATTGAACAGAAAGTACAGCAATGTGAATAAATGCTGGTTCCCAGAAGCGTGGTCTTCCCTTGCCAGGAAAACAAAATAGAGTCAAGCCAGCATATTTTGGACCTAGTGCTTGCCTGCAAGAATACTTTTAAACTTGGGATTATTTATTTATATGGGGAAAAAAAGGTAGCAGATTGTTTCTGACTGGTGAAAATAAGAATTTGCTGCCCATATCTCTCTGAGATTTGCTGCTAGTGTGATCGATAAAAACAGTTAGCACTTTCTAAACATAGAGGACAGTAAAAAGATCTGTATCCTAAGAATGGAAGCCAGCCTATATTGTAAGCCTTCTAATAAAGGTGAGCAAACCAAAATGGTATGGATATATAGATATTTTGTGAAACTAGGAAGTCTTTAATAAGTCTGCTGATTGTAAAATAACCTCTTCACTTGCATCTTCAAATTGTTTTCTGTGTAATATGCGTAAGAATCCACCGGTCTTATTGTAGCTTGAGACAAGATTTTAAAGGCTGAACTATATCATTCTGAAGCCTGTGGCTTAGATGTCAGAGTTATCTTTTATGAAGATAACTTTAAAACTGAAGCTAAAGTTCCTCTAGAAGCATTCAGATCCCACCTCAAAATAAAACTGAAGGAAATCAGTTAATCATCTCAGATGCCTGAGTTTGTCCCTTTACCATTTGTGTTAGACAAAAGCAGTACATTGTCACAACATTTCCAGCTTTAGAATTTTTTTTTCACTTCTCCTTGTTTAATTTTGTAAACCTCATTAAAAAACATGGAGAAGGCCCATCATTTGGAATGCTGCATTTCTGCCTGAAGCCTGGGTTTGTTTTGACTCATGCCATGGTCAGTGTGTAAACAGTAAAGGGGTTTACTCAGTAAAAGACTTAGAGCTGTTTCACAGCCATAAGTCTATCACTATTTCTTGACTGAAAATCAGAATAGTTTTGGAGTTATTTGCATTTTCAGCACAGAGCTAAATGAACACTGTATGCAGTGGATAGTAACAAAATAGTAAGTCATCTGTGCTGAGAATCTGCTTTTCTGTATTAACAACCACTGTTCTGCCAGCAGGTCTAACTAATTTGTTCTAACTACTGCATATGAAGAAATTGTTTTAAAAAAGACTGTCAAAATCACAGTGACAAGGAGTTTTTTTAAGTTTGAAGCACTTTAAATGATAGTTGACATCTGAACAGTTTTGTAAATTATTGTTTAATAATCTTATTAATGTAAGCAGGAAAACTAATGTAACTTTAAAAACAGCTTATTAGTAAATGTTTTGCCAAATTCCTTTCTAAATGGAAAAGGTATCAATAGCCACCCCATTAAGGTTTTTCTGGAAAAATTTTAAGTGCAAAGTGGGTTGAGACTTGAATTACAGAGATAGCATATGGCACTTGGTAACAGTAGAAGATAGGTGGTTAAGAAACGTCATTTAGTGATCTTATCGTGAAATGTAGGGTTAAAAATGTAAAAACAATGGCTCTAATTTGCTAGGATGTAGTGACTGTCCAAAGCTCTGCTGGCCTTGGTTTTATAAGACTTTATGTAGATTAACGACTGGGAATTTATCTCCAGAGGATAACTGGCTGCACTATGCGCTGATGAAACTAAGTACTGAAACATGCTTATCCTAAAGGTTGTTGCTAAGTACAAAATACATAGCAAGTCATGATGGAAATCCTATTTAATCTCCTTATGCATAGCTAGAAAACTGCCACACTATATACGCAAGAGATTTCTTAAATCTTTTGCCGTCAGGACTTCTCATCCAAGAAATTGATTGTAATGGATTCGCATGAGCAGCATTCACTGCTCATATCATTTGGTTTGTAGGGAGCTGGCCTTCTTTGCAGGTTAGAACGTGCAGATGAACCCTGGGAGCCAGCGTAGAGGCTGTCCACTGCAGTGAGACAAGAAAGCCCTTGTATCATCAATTAGTAACAGGTATAATGGGGTTGAAATTTGCCCTATAAGAAGGAATTAAGAATTTAAATCCATCAAGAAAATATTTTAAACTTTAAAGCTAGATCATACAGTTACATCAGATTGAAAATTGTCATTTAAAATGCATAAATCTAATATTCTGCATTGCTACCACTTTTCTTGGGTGCACGGGGTGAGAATTTCTCCTGTTGAGAGATTTATCCTGACGAAAGCAGAATGATTACCTGGGGTTATAGTCAAAGTAGAACTGACTGGTATCTGTAACAAAGACTTCACATTATAAGCCCATATTTTAATTTATAAATTAGCAGAAGTTAGATGTTCACACTGCAATTTTTGATAGTGAATGTCTTGTTCAGGCTGCCTGTCTTTTAAGAAGTTCAGGCTAAACTAGTTTGGCCATTTCTGAGGAGAGGACTAGGAAAAATGCATCGTTTGCTCATTTCTGAGCGAAGCTCCAGTGCCTCATGTTTTGGGTGCCACAGGTCCAGGCTTCCAGGACTGAGAGACAGGTCCTGTTGCATTGGTCACCCTTGGGAAGAAGGGTTTTGCAGAGCCAGGGTGAAGGAGGGTGAGAGCCCAGGCAGGAGTACATGGAGGGTGAGGAAAAGTGGAGTTAGAACTCTCCACAGGAGTAAGATACCATCTGGATGTGAAGACGTATAGAGAGAGGGCTGACTCAAAGGCATTTATCTAAATGATGGGAAAGAGTATTATCTTGTCATCCAGACAGTCATCCAGAAAGCGGCTGGGGTAAGAGGCATTGTAGAAATTGCAACTGACATAGCCAGACAGTGAAAGCGGCTGTAACTGCTGTCGGCAGCAGTCCTGCCCCGTCCCTCCATCTCCCATCTTGTCCTCGCGAAGGTGTCGCCAAGACAGGTTTGGGCAGAATAAGACGGAGCTAAAGAATGAGGGAGACCTGCTGACTGTCAGTAGGGAAATGATAAGTTGAATTTATACCTGGGAATGGAATTACCAAAGGAGAAGGTCCAGAGCCAGAAGAGAAAATTGCATTTCATTAACAAGCATCGATTTGATGAGAAGATCTGTAGAAAATGAATGTGTGCTAATATGCTTAAAAAGTGTTGCAAAACGTACGTAAAGGTTAGTGATAGTTGTATAGGTAACTCTCATCCTGGCAAAGCCTAAACTTTGTAAGCTTAGCTTTGCAGACTCAATAATGTGTTTGGAAGGCAGTTGTGCATATTGTACTGTGTTTTTGGTGTCCTATGTGTGATATATATATAATGAAAGTTGCAGACCTGAGGCAATTGCTGCAGAGCATTTAGGTTTTAAAAGGGAAACTGGTTTTGTGATGAAATCATGTCAAATGTGTAACAGAGCCTTTATTTGCCTCGCTGCTATTGTATTTAACCTTGCTCATTGGGGGTTACCTTATCTTGCCTTCATACTCATTTTTGTGAGGTGTGCGCCGGGAGATCTTTTTTTCTTAAACACCCTCTGTGGAAACAGAGGTCTTTGCTCTACCCTTTTCCACCTATTTCAGGGTTTTAATTTGAGTAGGAGAAAAGTCTGGGGATGTAATCTTTGTGAAATCAGAGATCGTCTTTATTAGCGGTCAGACAGGCTGGAGCTAGATAAAGCCTGATACAGGGATTCGGTGATAACTTCTCTCTGCTTAAGTCAAAGGTTGCAACACTGTGAAATTTGTAAATTATTACACAATATAGAGCTGAAGCCAGCTTAATATTCCCTGGTCTTGAGGTCCAGGAGTTTGAGAGGAGAATGTTTTTTATAGGAGAGAGAGGGAGGCGGCTTTCTGCTGCTGTGTGGCCTCTCAAAAACCAAAATACCAGTTTTGTTGTGTAGCGCCTAGATGGGACGTTCACCCTTCGCCCACACCATAAATACAATCCCTCTGAAATTCACTGGACTTGTGCATGTACCCACCAGCTGCAGCTGACAGGACTGAGCCTTCTGCCTTTTAAAGTCAGAGCAAAGATGAAAATAGAGAGATCTGGATAACTTTTCTAACCTGCCACTGCCCTACTATTTGACCCATGGCAATTCTTCCTGTTTCTCTTCTTTTCTGCTGTGTTGTGGCTGGGTCTAATTATAGATCAAACTGCCTTTTTTTTTACTTCACGACTGCAGCAAAAGCACCAGTAGGAGCTTTTCCATTTTCTTTGATGGCCTCAGGATCAAGCCCTGTGTAAATACCATCTGCAACCAATCCTGTGCATAAAAGGCGAGGGGAAAGAGAGGAAACTAGTAATTCTTCCTGTGCACACATTTTCTAGATTCAAGTTACAAGTTTCATGAATCTGAAAAGACTCATCTGAAGCAACAGGACAAGGCAGCATTTCTTTTTTTTTCTTTTTTTTTTTTTTTAGTTTTTCAAAGCTGCTGATACAGGCTGTTCTTTACACTTTGCTCAAACGAATTATGTGAAAATTATACAACTTCCTTCAGAATGAATTAGGCTTTTTAAAGCTCAGTTTTGCTTCTGTTGAATTTGGGCTGTGGTCCGGCTGAAGGAAGGGGGCGGCTCTGCTCCTCTGCCTCCCCCTGCACACACTGCCCTTCATGCAGCTCGGGGAACTGACTTGGGAGAAATTCAGCCCAACAAAGTATTGAAAGATTAGTTTTCAGCTTGTTTAGTTTCCTCATCCAACCCACAATACAGCCCCATGCCTGCAAGTATTAACACAAGGGACCAAACCATCGCTTCCATGAAGCTGCTGCTTCAGCTTTTCTGCCTTCTGCATCACGCCCAGCCTGTTCCTGCCCTTTGCCTTGCCATAGCACCAGCAGTTCTTTAACCACGCTTTACCAGTGTAGATTTTAGCTGACCCAGGTCCCTGGAGCAGTTTCTGGGGAGGCAAGGGCTGGGAGAAGGGCAGGAGACCACAGCAGCCTGCACTTAGCCATACCTAAACTGCCATGGAGCTGTGTGTTTATTTAACAGTGCCAAATTTTGCTCTAGTTTAAGCTGTTTGTGCTCAGCCCTGCACACTGAGCTTCTGGGGAAGACAGGGGAAGACAAGTAATTTTTTTTGGTTTAGGGATACCTACCAGATCATTAGCTCCCCAGGGAATAGAGGGATGCTTACATACATTCATACGGTACTTCAAGATATGCATCCAGCCTGCTGTCACATTTCACAGGGAAGTTGGTTAACTGCTGGTGCTGCAGCATTTTATTTTTGTTTAAATTTTAGTCCTTCAGGACAACATTTTTATATATAAAAGAAACTTTCAGTTTAGAAAGGAAAAATTAGGCCTGTATTTTGTTTTGTTTTTTTTTTTAACTGGTGAGTTGTCTTGTCCCAGGACTGTACTGAAAATAATCATTGTTCACAAACAAAACAGACACCTAATAAGTGGAAAATAAGTTTTCCTCTGGGAGGTTTTAGCTTATAAAGTACAATTTTAAAGCAGCATGCTTTTTTCACACAGGCATATGTACACAGTGTCAAACAAGAAGCCTTTTCCAGTATTTTCTCCCATTATTTTTTCTCTGCCGAGATTGATTGTTTCAGGTTTGCTGTTGAAACAAACGTAATTACTACAATTCATTGGATATAATGCACTCCACAACTTAGTCTAGGTTTCCCTTCACTTCTTTTTACTTTCATTCAGGTAATTGTGACAAATAGTCATCCATCCTCCATCCCTCCCTCTGAAGTTAGAATACAGCCAAATGTAATGGGTTAATGGTTAAGTATAATTAGGGCTCTAATTGAAACTCTGCTTGTTGCTATTTGTATGCAAAGCAGTTTGGGGACAGCCTTTGCAAATCTTTTGAACTGGAGTAGCCTGTGTCAAAACACTGGAGTGTTCTCTTAATATGGTTTCCTTTGCTTTGCAGGCGCTTAAATACTTTAAACAAATGTGCAGTGATGAAGCTAGAAATTAGTCCCCACAGGAAAAGGGTAAGTTCCTTTAACATCTTCTGTTACGGCATTGTACATTAATAAAACTGAAAAAACCCCACCTAGCAGATTGCTTAGCTGCAGTCTAGGATAACACCTGAGTAGAACCTGGCAAGGACACACAGTCAAAATTCTGCTTACGTTTCATTCTGTGTTCTCACTGAGTGAAAACTGCAGGGCTTGGCCACAAGTAAAGGTTATTCGTCTACCAAACTCTTCCCCGAGCTGCTGCTCCCAGTCTGAAATCAGGCACTGAGCTTCTCTGCCTGTCAGTGAGGTTGTCCATGTTGTAGCGTATTACCTGCACTCAGGCAGGTTTGTAAAGAGTAGGCTTGATGGAGGAGATCCTGACCAGCTACGATGAGCTGCCCTGAATGTTAGAACATCGTGTTTGACATCATCTTCACAGTTTTGGTTCTTTGCCATCATGTTAGAATTGTATTATTTTATTGTGATGTAGACAGGATCAGCTAGACTGTGCTTAGCCTGCAGAGGAAAGAGCCGATCCTTTGTAGGATTGGGTACATTGTTCCTTTGTTTTTTAATTACATAGCTCAAAATTAAAGCAATATATTTACAGAATACATCAGCTACCTTTTTAGAAAGTTTTCATGTTTCTGCAAGTTCAGCAGAAAGTTTGCAGCGGGACTTAAAAGTGTTTCCTGAATTTTCAGGATCCCTGTGGAGCGTGGTGAGAAATAAGAGAGCACCTACTGTAATTTCAGTAAGGTAGTACGGGCAGAAAGCTGAGTTGCTGGAGTTTGCTAGTAAGGTGCCACTCAATAGCTGTCTTAAAACTATGTGTGTGTCCTAGGAGGGATCAGCAGTTGATACTGTCCCCTGGGATATGACAACTATAGATAAAGATGACTGAGCTGAGGCAGTACAATGCTGCCCTACCCTTAACAAGAATGCATACAAATGCTCTGAGGTTGTTTACCAGGAATTAATCCCCTCTTTCCCTATCTGTTTGTGGTATGTTGGAAACAGCATCCAAGCTCCAGAAGATAACACTCTGAGGCAGCATATGTAGGAACTCTTTAAAAGTAGGGGTAGACAGCTGGATTGCCATTTATGACCGCCAGAAGATTTCTCCTCCTTGTTCCTGAACCCTGTTAACACTGGAATGATCAGTATTGCTGTTAGAGGTCAGGACAGACCCGACTTCAGGTCCAAACCCCAGATCTTCCGGAGTCTGGACATTACCTTTTGTTTCAGTCCTTCCTTATTTTCATTCACCACCCACGTTCTGGCAGATGGACTTAGATCCTATTCCCTTTTGTTGTTAACTTTATTAAAATCAATACTTAGCCTTTAAAGCTTTTTAACACCAGGGAAAAATTGTGCTGACAGAAACATATGTTTCCTTATGTTTGCATTGACCTCTTTGCAAATTAAGATCACTTTACTGCTCCTTTTTTTTCCCCAGTCAAACCACATTCACCACCGAACCATTACTATTATCCATTGGCAGTTTCAAGTGACTCTTTTCCTCCTCGAAACGTTAAATAGGTCTTCATCTGAGTCATGGACAGAAGTAGTTTGGTAGTAGTTGGGAAACAAAGAAAATGACGCTTGCTCTGTCTCACGTGTATTCGGTTATAAAAAATAAATATGGTATTTCACTTATTTTCCTGAGCTGGTGAAATGTGCTATAAAAAAAAAAAAAAAACACCAGAAAACTAGGAGAGGATCAGGAACTAAAGTATGCATAAATAAAATTTCTGAAATATGAATAATTTACTTGTTTTTCAGAGAATACATGTTTGTGTTCCTGGCGCACAAATAGTTACAATTTGGGTCATGCATGTGTGTTTGTTTTTAAATTAAAGCAATCTGTAAACAAATGGAGTGAAACTCATGGAGCTGGGTGGCAATTCGTGTTTCCTGCTCTGAACACCAAAGGTTATTTTGTGGTTTCATGGTGTCATATTAAAATATCTTCATTGGTTTTATTCTTCCAACATGAAATTTTCCAGATATTTGGACGACCAAATATGTCAGTCCCAGGATCATTCCCTTTCAGTATTTAGATAAAAAGATTGTAGGCGTAAGTGGTGTACGCGCAATTGTGCCCTCAGGCATTACTCATACATCAAATATCATCAGCGGAGATGTTATTTACAATTTACTTACGTGCTATACTGACAGTGAGCTCTTGCTGCTCGCTATCTCCGAGTGTTAAAGTTTGCCTGAAGGGAGACTGAAGTAGAAACTTCACAGGACATTCTTAACATGTTAGCTGCTAGCCTGTGGGAGGAAGAGTGGACCAGGTAAGAGCCTGGAGGCATCGCACTCTTGCTGTGCAAGAGCTTCTTTTGCTATCTCATTAGTCACAGTGAGGAGACCCTTCAGACTTCCCGAATGGGTAAGGAATTAAGCTGCTACAATTCAGAACGTATGAGAAACATCTCATAATTGCAAAGAGGAGTATAAACACGCAGCCACTATCAACAGAGTGTAACTTTGGAGAGAGTCCAGAGGGACCCCAACCCCTGACTGACTCCAGTTTAAAATTTTATGCATGCCAGGAATTTCCATTGATCTGAGGGCTATCCACTGTGACCAATTAATTAAACGTCTGTGGATACTAGGGTTTTTAGGAAAGAGCAATTTAAAACAGATTGCATTGTTTGTTTCTTTTTATGGAGCATATCTCTTTTGTATTTAAAAACTGTTAAAATATATTGCCTGTCCCATGTTATCTTTTCCTCTGATGGGCTTTATGGCCTAATCTTCCTCTCCCTGAAGTAAAAGACTGTTTTCACTTTAAATTCAGTGAGAACAAGGTCATGCTTAAAGCAGTTTAGTGGGCATTGTATTTAAATGCAACCACCTTTGCCGTTTGGGCAGTTCGCAAGCAGTACTTTCAGGGTTCTTCCTCTTTGCAGAGCGAAGATTCGGATGAAGATGAACCTTGTGCAATAAGTGGCAAATGGACTTTTCAGAGGGACAGCAAGAGGTGGTCAAGGCTTGAAGAGTTTGATGTGTTTCCTCCGAAACCGGACTTGAATACCCCCTCCCCAGAAGCTCCTCACCTTACTAACGCAGCAAGCCATGAGAGTGTGCTAACAGACCTCAGCGAACGCCAGGAGGTGGCTTCTATTCTGAGCATCAGCAGCACCAGCAGCCACCAACCAACCCTGCAGAGCGAAGCATCTACCACCAGGACAAACTCAGTTGTGAGCGTTTGTTCATCAAACAATTTCGTAGCAAACGATGACACATTCAGCAGCCTGCCCTCGCCCAGGGAGCTGAATAGCTTCAGCTTCAACACGAAAGGCAATGAGAAGAACGCCAAGTCCAAAACAAAGAGCCTGCTCAAGAGAATGGAGAGCCTGAAAATCAAGAGCTCTCACCATGGCAAGAGCAAAGCTCCTTCAAAGCTTGGCCTTATTATTAGCGGGCCCATCCTGCAGGAGGGCATGGATGAAGATAAACTGAAACAACTTAACTGCGTGGAGATTTCTGCCCTCAACGGCAATCACATCAGCCTCCCCATGGTACGAAAGAGGAGCGTCTCCAATTCCACCCAGACCAGCAGCAGCAGTAGTCAGTCTGAGACGAGCAGTGCCGTCAGCACACCCAGTCCTGTCACGCGAACACGCAGCCTCAGCGCATACAATAAAAGGGTGGGCATGTACCTGGAAGGCTTCGACCCCTTCAACCAGTCAACGTTCAGCGACGTGATGGAGCAGAACTTCAAGAACCGGGGAAGCTTTGCAGAAGACACCGTGTTTTTTATCCCTGAAGATCATAAGCCCGGCACTTTTCCCAAAGCACTCTCCAACGGCAACTTCTCCCCAACAGAAAGCAGCGCCTCTGTGAACTGGAGGACAGGGAGTTTCCACGGACATGGCCATCTCACCCTCCGGAGGCAAAACAGTGGCGACAGCTCCAAAGAGATGGGCATGGGGAAAAGGCGCAACTCCTCCAGCTCGGTCAGCAGCCGCCTGAGTATTTACGACAACGTGCCAGGCTCAATCCTGTATTCCAGTACGAGCGACCTGGCTGACCTCGAAAATGAAGACATATTCCCAGAACTAGATGACATCCTATACCACGTCAAAGGGATGCAGAGGATAGTAAACCAGTGGTCAGAGAAGTTCTCGGACGAAGGGGACTCCGACTCGGCACTCGACTCCATCTCCCCGTGTCCTTCCTCTCCAAAGCAGATCCACCTCGATGTAGATAACGATCGAACAACACCGAGTGACCTTGACAGTACGGGAAATTCACTGAATGAAACGGAAGAGCCCGTGGGGATGCAGGACAGGAGGGACTCTGGGGTGGGCGCATCGCTGACACGGTCCAGCAGGTGAGGTTGTGAGCACTGGGACTTGGGGTGGCCCCGCGGAGGTCCCGTCGAGCCCGAGTGGCTCTATAGTAGCTGCACCACACTCAGTTAAGGTGCAAAGAGGAGTTGTGGCCATTCAGGCACACGCATGCTGTTCCCATTGCTTCCCAAAACAATTACAGGCAAGGGAAGTACCTGCGCAAGACTTTTAGACGAGCGATTCCTGCACTTTGTAGCTGTGTGTTTGTATGTTCAGACTGAGTGGTCATTGAAAAACAGCCCGCTCGGCAAGTCAGCATTAGGAGCACTGCGAAGGCAGTTTTGGGGAATGATAATTCTTCAAACTGAAATGGTGTGTGGGAGGGAGAGGGACCTCAAGTAGGATTATTCACTTTTTAAGTTGGCTAGGAGAGCCAGTATAAGTATGGTCTGGTTTGTGTCAGTGTGTAGTAAAAGCCTTGACTTTTAGACTGTTTCAAAAAGTTGCACTTTTCAGTAGCAGGCTGCTTCTTAATAGCGTGCTAGGGCATTAAATCTGCAGGGAAAATGAGGTTTGTTTACTTTCCCTTGATCGCTGTAGCACAGCAGAGGACTGGGGGAGTTCCAGTGGCCTCCCAGTTTCTGCTGGGAGTTTTACCATGGGACAGATGGTTGACCATATTTTGTATTGTGAGTAGAGCAAGGAGCTGAATTCTTTCTAGCTTTGTTTCCAGTTTTCCTTTAAAACTGGTGCAAATCATTGAGGGCCTGCTTTCTGCTGTCATTTAGTCGCCTACAGCTGCTCATTTAAACTTTATGGGACTTTTAGAAGTGTGTAGTTCCCATTTGATGTGTATTAAAAATTTGGGCCGGTTTTTCTTCATGGAGTTTTTTGATTCCCACCGCCTTAATACTGCAAGGGCTTTTTCTCAAAAAGGGTGTTGGAGCCCTCGGAGGATATCTGATAGGGCCAGACTGTGTAGTTAACACTGAGCTGTGGTCAGCTCAGAGTGCCCGTTCCCGTCTGAAGCCCGTGCAGGTCCTGCATTGCATCGGGTGAGGCGGAGACGCTGCCGGCTGATGCCTACGAAATCTCAGAAGACAGCGGCTGCCACGGGCAGGGAGCTCAGCAGTGCGTTTGCGGTAATTCCTGCACGTGTCTTGCAGAGAAGTTTCAGTGACCGCTCCTTGCTCTGTCCCCCATCTTCTCCGCAGGCACAGGCTGAGGTGGCACAGCTTTCAGAGCTCCCACCGGCCCAGCCTCAGCTCGGCGTCGCTGCAGATCAACTGCCAGTCCGTGGCGCAGATGAACCTGCTGCAGAAGTACTCTCTCCTCAAGCTGACTGCTCTCCTGGAGAAGTACACGCCTTCCAACAAGCATGGTTTCAGCTGGTAAGGGCACAGCGCCGCGTGTAGACAGGCCGACTGTACGAGCACGACAGTTGCGCTCGTCCTAAGCATCTTTTGGAGAGATGCAATGAATCCCTCCGTCCCTCTTTTTCCATATTTGCACTTCTTCCTCCAGCCTGTGCTGACAGTGATTTGTGGTTGCCTAAGATGGGGCTAAAATCACTAACCCTTTACGTAAGCGTAATCTTATTAGGCTTGAGAAGTATGTTTATAGGGGGCATGTGAGGGAACAAGAGCAGTGAAGTACAGGCCAGCTTTCTGAGCAGGAAGATGTCCGCTGTCCATAGCAAAAGAAGGACTAGTCATTTATTGAGGCAGTTAGCGAGGAGTGGCACAAACCTCAGTAGATCTTAATAGGCTTGCTTTTCTTCAGTTATTCTTAAATATTTGCATTAGTTTCTCTATATAAGTATGTAATTAAATAATTTAAATTTCCTTTCGTTCTAGTGTCTCATTAGTCAAAATCTGCCGCCTCTCTTTAAAGCACTATAAATCCAATTAGCTTGCACAAAAGGTGGCAGAGGGGAAGAAAGACTGGGAGAACCACGGAGTTTTTTGTAGGCAGCAATTTCTGCTGTGGCCAGGTGTTTGTTACCCAGTCGAATGTTTTTTGTTGGAAGAATGAAATAGAAAGCTCTTTTATTATTGTATCTGCAGTACAGCCTGTGTAACCTTCAGGATGCAAAAGACGCAATAAAATTTTTCTTCTCCCTACCACAGGCCAGCCTCCTCCCTTCCCCAGGAGTCATAGAGAGTATTTAGCTTCAGCATCAAAGTACCTCCTGTTCAAAGGCTGTTATTATGTCAGCCTTTCTAAATACAGAAGTTGTTTGTTCTGAAAGACAGAAATAAGTATTGACCAGTTATCCCTGCATGCTTCAGATTCTCGGTGGAGATCGCAATGTGTTTTTTCACATTCCATTGGCATGTTGTTTGACAAAGCAAGTATTATTCATACATATATCAATAATATGTATGGCAATACAAATTGGTTCTATTTTACTATGTAACAGATTAGTCAGCTGTAAATCTAATGCACTGTTTGTATAGCTGTACTGTATATTGAAATGTTAAATAGGTCTCCCTGTTTTCCAGTGCTGCTGTGTCCTATTAGTTGTTGCACTGGACATTAGTTTTTCTCCCTGTTTAGGAAAATGATCTCGATATTTTCACATTTTAATGGCTTTTCCCCGCCCCCCCCCCCCCCCCCCCCCCCTTTATGAAACCAATACTCTTGGGGACCTGGGAGTAAATCATTCTTTTGTGTTTAGTAACTTTTTCCTTGGAGTCATAAGCAGATGGAAAGGCCTCTCATTGAAACTGGAGTGGGAGGTGGGGGTAACAACAGTCACTGGCTGACAAGGAGGGGGGTCCCTCAAAGGGGTTGTTTATAGAGCTGAAGTTTTTAGCTGACAAACTCAAATGTATTACATCAGTTTCCTGCTGTTATGCACACTGGTGGGTGGTGGACCCAGTTTGAGGGCTTTGCAGAACAAGTAGTTGACATACAAAAGCTCATTGTTCAAATGCCCATCTTTCCCGAAACCTAAAGAAGCAGTGTTACAAGGGGTCACTGACCGCAGGATTTATTTTGACTCTTTTGCAATTCAGTCTGGCCCCTGCAGTTTTACCCTGTAGCTTTTGTCCTACTAATATTGATGGAGTAGCACCACATCAACACTTACAGGCAGCATACTGCCCCGAATGTCAAGCCTTTCTCTTAGAGAAACTCTTGTTTTCTGTCCTCTCCCCCTTCCCAGCCCTGAGTGGATTAGCTGATTTATACTGTCACTGCTTTTCATATTACTAAAGTGTTTCACTCATTTTCACTGACTTTCTGAATTACTGGAAATACAGAAGATAATGGTTGACAGAGGTTTAATTTGATTTTGTCATTCCCTTTGCTTAAATAGGGCAGTACCAAAATTTATGAAAAGGATAAAGGTGCCGGATTATAAAGACCGAAATGTGTTTGGAGTACCGCTGCAAGTCAATGTCCAGCGCACGGGGCAGCCTCTTCCACAGAGCATTCAGCAAGCCATGCGGTACCTCCGCAACCACTGCCTGGATCAGGTGGGTTTTGCTGTAGTCTCATCCCACACGCATGCAGCACCCAAAGCCCAGCCTTCCATTAATTGTTATTGTTCCTGAATCAGACTGAAAAAAGTAGACTCAAAACTGGACAAAATAGATAATTAATGCAAGGAAAGCTTTCCATGAAATTAGAACCCATAAGTAAGAAGCTAAAGAGCATGCTTACATTTCAGATCTGGACTCATTGTAAATGCATTTACCTTTCCATATTTATTTAGGTTGGACTGTTCAGGAAATCTGGAGTCAAATCAAGAATTCAGGCTTTGCGTCAGATGAATGAGAACTCAACAGACAGCGTCAACTATGAAGGCCAGTCTGCTTACGATGTAGCAGACATGTTAAAGCAATTCTTCCGTGATCTCCCTGAGCCTCTCATGACCAACAAACTCTCCGAGACCTTCTTACAGATATACCAATGTAAGTAGTGAGATTTCTATGGCAGATGGCAAATGGTCATTTGTGTAGCAAGGGTGGAACTTTCTAATACCGCTTCTCTGGGCACTGTGTGTTGCATATGTTGGTCTTTGCCTTCCTCCAGCAGCAGTTGTTTAATGATTTATAGTACAAGTTCTTTTCATTTCACCTTTCTCTGTAGTTTGGGAACATATATAAATCCTCCATCACTTGCTATAAAGTTTCCTCTCTTCCTTGAGCATACTTCATATTATGGTTTGAAAATAAGCCACATCTGATGTGGCTAGGTAGAGGAGCTGTGCAAACACTACATGAAGAGAGTTTGGGGCTTTTGAGGGGATTGAAATGCACTAAATGACTGGGATTTTTTTGTAAGAGCAAGGCTGCCAAAAAAATTCTATTTTCTTGGTAATTCATATTCTTCTATCCTTCACCACAACTTTTGAAAACAACCTTTAAGTTGAAAGCTTTTCTGTTACTGATGTGTAGCTACTTTACTGATACGTACCATAAACGGAAAGTGCTAAAAATAAACCACATCAAAAATGGAGTTTATCAATGCATGTGAAAAGAAATAGTTAATCTTTCTGAGATGGTAGGTTCAACTCCAGCAAGGGAGACATTCTCTTTTGTGAACTAGATAAATTGAGTTCTGTATAGATAGTAATTGTGTGCTGGATCTTTCCAAACAGCACCTTGTCTTTTAGAAGTTTTCTTCAACATTTTTTCATTGGGAATACTCTCACTTTATAAAATGGCCAAAGATGAATTAATATTTGCTGACCAGAACTCCAAAGCCTTTCGAAATATTCATGGTGGTCCAGACTGATTGATTGATTGATGTACTATGGGCACCTTGCTGATCCTGTGGTTTCTCTCCCTAACACCACCCCAGCTCTCTCCCCGTGTATTCTTCCCATGGCAGCACAGACACAACGGGATCTACTGCAAAAACACCTTCGTTGAGCTCTTGCTGTATTTTATACCTTCCTTATGGTGGTTACAAAAAGGTTACAGGAACTTCCTTCAGAGCTCCGTAGGTGGAGGTGATGGCTTAAAATAAAAACATACATACCGTTATTTCGGTGCACACGGGGTTTTTGTGTGTTTGGATTCCCAAGAAGGTTTATGGAGAAAATTAATCAGACTCTCCACTTCTGTGGATATTAAACAGAAACTCTTTGTGGGTTTAGTGCCAGAAGAAGTTTGACAGAGCATTGCAGAAGTATCTGTTCCTTTCCTTTTGCAGGCGGTAGGTCTGAGGAATCCCCAGAGGTGGTCGGGAAGTATTATCTCTGTGTTAAGCAAAGAGCCTTAAAGCAGCTGTAATTTTTGCTTCCCTGAAAAGGACAATATTTCCCTTTGCTTTGGTGTCATGCACCAGGCTGCGCACTGGAATTGTCCGCACGTGGCTTAAATGTGCTTTGAGCTGATTGAGGGGGAGCGTGTGGAAAACAGTGGATTTTTATTTAAAATTGCTTTCTAAACTCACCTGCTAGCCTTACAGAGTTGCTGAAGCCCAGAGCAAATACCAATTAAATATCTGGTTAGCACCACCTGTATTATGAGACATGCAGTGAGGGCGCTGTGGTGCTAATGATGATATAAATGCTCCAGGACTCAGACTATGATGTTGTCTTCAGAGATGGCTTATTGGAAATCCCTTTACGAGAAGCAGATCTGGTCTGGGTTATTTCATTTTTTGTTCCCTTCAAGTTTGGAGGAGAGGGCCTTATATAAAGACACACATCAAATTTTTCCAATGGCTGTTTGTTGTTAGTAACCAAGGAGCTGTTTAATGGTATGGGGCTTCACAGCATTGACTTTCTTTTTCCACTGCATGACTTTGAATGATCTGCTCAATAAAGCAACCCTCTGTGTTTGGTAAAGCACTTTCTGGATATTTTATGACATCATTGTTGAAAAGGTTTGCTAGCCAATTTATTTAATTAATTCACCTATTCTAAAATGCATTCATGTTTTGAATTTCTTTGAAAGCCAAAGAATTTCTAAATTGGCTGGACTGTGTTTGCTTGTTCAGTGCCTGACTCCAGGCTTCTGTCATTTTAGTGCATCTGCGGGAGCATGTAGCTGTTGAAATTAAATCTAAAATTAACTCTGGCCTAGGCACAACTTCTTCTTGCTTGCATTTCTTGTGAGGCAGGAAATAGCTGAGGGTAGTTAAACTAGTGGGTTAAAAAAAAATTCCTTCATGTTTCCTACGAATGGTATGCATCCTGAAGGAAATCACTTCAAATATTTGAAGCTGGAGTTTGCTTTGGGATGTATTCATGCTGTGTGTGTGGAAAATCAATGGGCTGATGAGAGAATTACTAATATTATGCAGATGTGCCAAAGGATCAGCGTCTCCAGGCTATCAAGGCTGCCATTATGCTTTTACCTGATGAGAACAGGGAGGTCCTCCAGATTCTTCTCTATTTCCTGAGTGATGTCACAGCTGCAGTGAAGGAAAACCAGATGACACCAACCAACCTGGCTGTCTGCTTAGCACCTTCCCTCTTCCACTTAAACACTCTCAAAAGAGAGAATTCTTCCCCAAGGTATGTCTCTGGGGAGCAGGGCTCATTGCTGCTGGTCCCGCGCCGCAGCTAGCGGCAATGCGCAACAGGCACCGTCTAGCATTGACCCTACTAGTTGTGATCACCTCGGACATCTCAGAGGGCACCGGGTGTAGAATGGTTATGGGATCCTACCTTTTGTTAGAGATTTGTTAAGATATGAGCAAGTTCATAAGAAGGAAGAAATGGGGGGGATTCCAACGAAAAAGTTTAGAGAGAGTAGTGAGAGAAGTCGGTAACACCATGCCAAGATTTGGTCCTGGGCAGCACTGCTCTAAATCACCAGCAGATTTGGGAACCCCACTGTTTTCTTACCAAGCACCTCTCTTGGTCTGCATTAAATAACTGGATTTGTGTGTGTGTGTGTGTGCTCTTTTCCCCTGTGAAGGGTGATGCAACGAAAACCAAGCCTAGGAAAACCTGACCAGAAAGACCTAAATGAAAATCTGGCTGCAACCCAAGGGCTAGCTCATATGATCGCTGAATGCAAGAAGCTCTTTCAGGTAAAACACCTATTTGCAAAACTGATGGGTGGAATATTGGCCAACGTGGCTTAGATCTGCCATATAATGGAAAGCTAGGAAAGTCTCTTTATTTTAATGAAGTTTAATATATGATAAATAGCTTTTTAAAAAACTTTGCATCCTGATCTGGGTGCATACATGAATTAGAAGTGGTGCTAGAAGAAAAGAGAGTTGTTTTGTTGGCACTGGCACTCAAAAGTCATGAGGCAGTTGTGGGGTTTGGGACATTCTTGTTACATCCAAGCTGCATTTGAAATACGTTTTCAAGCTTTTATTGTGCAGCCATGAGTGTCTGTGAACTTCAGCTGTAATTACAAAGCAAGAAGCTCTTTCCAGGAATTTCAGTGCTTGTTTTATACTTAAATTCCCACGAGTTAGCAAGACTAGGCCACAAAAGCATCCTGGAACATGACACTGTCAAACCGTAGGTTGAACGATCTGTAGGAACTAAAGCATGCTCTCTCTAGGGCCCGGGATGGAGAACAGACAAGCCTTGAGTCCTGGTTTTCCTCACTGTCATTGAATCTTTTCAGAGCCCTCAACTGAAGACATGCCTGTCTCTTTTCTTGCGGCTGACAACTGATCCCTCCTTCCTTCAGTCTGCAGGATGAACTGTGCTGTGGGAATGGATCAGACTTTGAGTTAAATCAAAGTCACAAACTTAATTTTGGCATTTCTTCACATTGAGTGCTCAACCTGATACATACACGTCCCACCACTCACAAAACTAGTGTACCCATCTTTCTGTGGCTATCAAGCTGCTAGACTAACTCTGTGATTTGGGGAGAGAGCTGCAAGAGGATGATTTCACCCTTGTCGTCCCTCAGATACCCGAAGAAATGAGCAGGGGCCGGAACTCATACACGGAGCAGGACCTGCGTCCCCTCAGCCTGGAGGAGCTCCGGGGCGGCAGCAGCACGGCCGAGCCCTCCGATTACCACTGCTACCTCCAGGACTGCGTGGATGACTTGCTCAAAGAGATGAAGGAGAAGTTTAAAGGCTGGGTCAGCTGCTCCACCTCAGAGCAAGCAGAGCTGGCCTACAAGAAGGTATGTGCTCTGTCACTCACGCCACAGCTCTGGCTTTTAGCTCATCTTCTCTCATGTACGCAGGCTTTTGACATAGGATATTACAGAAGGTTCAGTGCACACCTTTACTTTGCAGATAGATTTAAGAAGAAAACCCTTGATCTTTTGACATAGTTGCACAATGTCTAGAAACAGCATGTCTTTCAGCAGTAGTCAGCTAACATGCACTGATTTGTGTTCTTCTGTTTATCCAACCCAGGAATGTTTGCTGTGTTGCATTTACACACCTTCACTCACGTGTGCAAAGCTTTGACAGGTTGAGTGAAGCCTCCAAGCACTGTCACTATGCAGGCAATAGGAAAGAAGTTTCTCAGCTGCAATCTTGCACAGCTCAGAGCTAGCACAGGGAGCACTGCTTCAATGAGGCTTAAGATATTTGAAAATTAAACTTGGAAAACTAGGATATCTTTCTGTAGCATCATGATCTAATAGTGGCCCATACTGGAGAAGATAACTGTAACTTAAAAAATAATTTGGAAGCCAGCATGCAGATGCCTTTGGCTGTTTGTTAGGAAAAGAACCTTAGTCTGAGCTTATGACAGGCTTCGTACAAGATATGCATACATGTGTATGTATTTAATTTGCTGTATGTAGCCAACACTAAAATAGAAAGGAAAAGAAAGTGTAAGGAAGAGTAAAACTGAGGACTCTGTACTGATTTTTCCCAGGTATGTGAAGGTCCCCCACTCCGGTTATGGAAAACTACCATTGAAATCCCAGCTATACCAGAGGACGTTTTAAATCGTTTACTTAAAGAGCAGCATCTTTGGGATGAAGATCTTATAGATTCAAAAGTAATCGAACCTTTGGATAGCCAGACAGATATATACCAGTATGTCCAGAACAGCATGGCACCTCACCCAGCCAGGGACTTCGTAGTCTTAAGGTAATACTTTTATATGTGATGATGTTTATATCCTACACATACGGCAACCTTGCCTACAATTTCTGTATAATATAAGTTATTTAGGTAAATATCTATTTGTGCATAATTTGAAGTCTTATTAGATGTTTGAATTACTGTTTGTCAAAGACAAGACTTTTTTTTCTTCTTTTTTCTTAGAACATGGAGGACAAACTTCCCGAAAGGAGCTTGTGTGCTTCTTGCAACTTCAGTGGACCATGACCGTGCTCCAGTGGCAGGTGTTAGAGTCAATGTGCTCCTGTCTAGGTATCTGATTGAGCCCTGCGGGTCAGGAAAATCTAAACTCACCTACATGTGCAGAATTGATTTAAGGTATGAATTTCCACCTTGTCCTTTTGTGGTGGTAACTTTTCTTGTATCGTTTCTGCAAAATGTAGACAGTTCAACGGGCTTTAGTTTGGCCAGTAGTAGGTACTTCTGAAAGGCATAAGAATGGTCTCTGAGATGTCACAGAAAATTGGCTTCAGTGCACATCGAACAGCAGGTGTGGTTTGTTGCATTAGAAGCCTCCAGGATGTGCTCCACCACAGCTATTGGTATATAAACCTATGCCTTCCTCTGACAGATGTATTTGGATGCAAGGGCACGTTAATATTAAAATTAAGTTAGTAAAGAGGACCAAGTTCTCACAAAACTTCTCATAACTTTTCCTCACTGCAGCAAACATGGTTTTGAGCAAGTCTATACATTAGTAAGGCTGAGCTGAGCAATAAGCAGTGATAAGATTTCCTAGTCGGGCATTTAACCACCTGGATATGTATTTGATTCTGTCTAAGAAAATGCATGCAAAGTTACTGGTACCTGCTTCATCATTACTTTCTCTCCACGCATCAGGGGCCACATGCCAGACTGGTACACCAAGTCTTTTGGACACTTGTGTGCATCTGAAGTCGTTAAGATACGAGACTCTTTCAGTCATCAGAGTCTTGAGAGCAAGGAAGTAAAATCCAGGTGACTACTGAAGAGGAACAGCCATGCGCTCCACACCTCAGCAACGTAGACATTACACAAAACTGAGGCTTGTCCGCTGCAGACCGGACTATTGCACCATCTGCAAGTCACGTCATGAAGGGATGACAGCATGAGAACTTGACTGTGAGCATTACTATAGGACTGTGGCCATACCATACACTTTAAAGCTGCTTCCTGTCTGTGTAAGGTCTATAGTGTAGGCCTTGACTGGAATACATAGGAGGACTGTGCAAAGAAAAAAAAAGTATTGTACTATTAGATGGTTTGAATTGCTTCTGAGAAGCAAAATTCTTTAAATGCAAAATATATTATGAAATATGGTGAAGGCTCATCATTCCCATGTGAAATACTTAGCTTTATGTACATACCCATGTCATTTTATTTGTAGCGCGTTGAGGGACTGGTGTATCCACTGGAATAGTTGGTACTCTTCAATGTGTTCTCACTGAGATAAGCAGAGAAAGGTTTGCACAGAGATTAAAGTGTGAATGAGTGTGTTGATGGTTGAAAAGATAGCAGAAGAAGTCGAACTTGATATGTGTCTGGTACACTGGTAGGCAACCAGAATGGATTTTAGTATGCTGGATACAGTTCAACCTAGAATAGGACTCCCCTGTGGACCAGGAGTAGCCATCCCTCCCATGTGCCAGTTCTGCATTTTCCTCAGCCCTAACCTTGTTAAAAATCCTAAGCAGATGTTACAAGAGGCTTGCTCTGATTACTGTCCACTCCTTGTCCAGATGATCTTTTAGGAGTGATTAGCAGTTCTATAGCAATTTTAAGTAAATATACTTCTGAGCAACATAGCAGCTTAGAAATGAAATGTCTGTGCAACAGTGAAAAGAGCCAGTAATGTCAGTTGTTAATTTGCCAAAAAATGTTCGTTGCTTTTACTCCTACCTGCATTAACTATAAGTGTTTTAATGAGCTTTTATGTATTTTACTGTATTCTAACGGCTCAAGAGGAAAAAGTCAACACTGGAGTTGCGGTGCCAGGAGGTGGCAGGACTCCTGCAGCAGCAGGTGGGCTGACATGGGTAGGAAGAGTCGCACGAGCTCTCTCCCTTTCTCTCCCTCCTTTGCCCATTTTCCGAAAAGCTGCATGTTAACACGAACAGAACCTGGATGTGAGCAATTTGGAGGGTTATATTCGGGGGCAGAGAGGAGGGTGGGGTTTTGTGTTGGGGTTTAAACCTTTGGGATATTCCCCCCTCCTTGAGAATCAACTTGTATGAACTGTAGGAAGTTGTGAGGTCCTCTGGAAAGGTGTCTTTCTGTAGGTTTTACTGTAAAGGTAAAGATTTGCTTTCAAGGTGCAGTATTAAGTGATAAATGTATTTTGTGGCGAGGGTATGAATGAGTTGCAAGACGGAATTTTGACTGAGACTTTGTTACCATTGTCAGTATTATTTTAAGCTTTTTGATGAAGATTTTTTTATTATGGCAAATAATGTAGTACTTCCAGTAACAATGTTCCTCATGAGTAGGAAAACCTTGTATATTCTTCTACATCAAACACTTTTAAATTTGTAAAATTGTATGTTGTACATACCATTCTATTGTAAACATGTATACTTGCCCACAGTGTACTGTCAAACATAGATAAAGCATGATAAAGATTATTTAAAATATACCTGTATTTATACCTCAGATATTCTTTTCGGGTTTTTGTACCTCAAGTATGTTTTCTATTGTAAATGTGCTTTACATGACTATGATCTACGTGAGAGAAAGGAAAATGTTTAACTTGCTATAGATGTCTGTACAGAATATACTCAATAAGTGCACTATTAAATGTTTAAAATTGGAGAAGCATAATGGTTTTTATTTTATTCTGCATCCTTCCTTCCACTTTCATGCCCAGAGGAGGCAGCATTTTTCTTACCACTGGTTCTTTACATACTACTACCTTGCCCTCTCCCAGGCCAGTATTTTTAGCATTGTTAAAGGCAAGTACCAAAGCAATTTCAAAAATTTTGGAAGACAAGCCTTCATGATGGCAGACAGCTGGACAGAAATACTCCCCAGGCGATAGCTTCATACATTTAAAAGAAAAAGAAACTTCTGGTTTGCTACTGTCCTGTGGAAAGGTGCTCTTGAATTTAACCGGGAGCAAAGCAAACTCCTACTTGATAGGCAGCCGTATGCAATGCTGAAAAAAAATTCACTGCTTTTCTATTTTCTGTGGGGAAAATGAGGGCATGATGAGTTGTGGAGTCATGGGTTTGCTTTAAAAAATGCAAGTGTGAAAGTAATTGGAGAACGTTAAAGCACAGGCAGCAGTGAAATGAAGCTGAAGAGAAGGCCAGGAGGATATACAAACAACTGACTAAGGTGAAAAATGAAGCCAAAGACAGCTGTTAATTCAAGCAACTTTAAAAAGTTTTTAAAGTCTTAGCCAACAGAAATATAATTTGGGCATCTGAAAGAGGATTTTGATTTGTGAGGCTTGTCTGACAGAGTAGCTGGAAGGAGGCCTGCTGCTTTTCAGTTACCAACATCATCGTATTCTTTCTCCGCCTGAGCATCCCAAAGTCCTGATCACTATTGCTTCCCACCATGTTCCCCAGGGAGCAGTGAGGGATGCTGCTTCACAGTCTGGCAAAAGCAAACCTCTTGCTGTCATGGTGCTAGTTCTCGCACACCAAAGAGCCTTCTAGAGAACCTTTCTGATAAGGGACTGTCTTGTTTAGCTCTTATAGGATCTTTTTTCTTCCTAAGTCAATACTAAAAATAAAACAGCTACACAATTTAAAAAAAAAACCACAACAGGTTTGTTCACAGTTTTGGGCCCTTGGAACAAGCAGAGTTAGAGCTAATTTATTTTTCTCTGTAGTGATGGTTTTGTTTGTATTTTTAAACACACTAATGCACAACAGATTCCTCAGGCTCTTCAAGTATTTACTCTGCATTTTGTTTAAAGTGCACTTAGGTTAGTTTCAGATCAGCATTTTCCTAAATATTTCTAAAACATGAGTTAATTTTGACTCTTCTAAATAGCCTCAAGCTCCTGAATGTTTCTTTTTTTGGCACCTTCATTTGCAGGTGTCCATGTTGTAGCTGGACAATAGAATTCAAGTTTCCACATCTGTTTCTTGTCAGGTGTCACTCAGGGCAGCACTGGCTCTTGCTTGGACACTCTCTTGCTTTAAGGAGCGGTTGCTGCAGAGGGAGTGCAGACTAGCCCCCTGTTCAATTCTGGCAGGGTGCTGGTATGGCTAACTGCATACATGGCACCCCTGGTGCAGCATGGATCCAGCCAGCTGTGTGCTTCAGTAATGCTGAATTTCAGTACTGTTTTCTAACAAACTCAAATGGAAAAAGTCACGTTTTACTGTCATTCCTCAAGTAATGCACTCCACAATTAGCTATTTATGAAGCTGTAAATAATCGGTGACCTTCATCTTAAAGGCAATGTCACTAACACACATGGACAGTCTGGGGAAGCGAGACTGAAAAAATACAAAACAGTAGCTCTGCAGTCTGGTACAAGGCCTTGAAAAGAGCAGGACCTAGTATATATCCACAGTAGTCTGTGCCCGGAGAAAGTCGGTGTGAAAACAGTATCCATGACTTGGGCTACATAATAAAAGGTAGATGTTTCCACTTAAGACATAGGAAGATTAAATGTTATATGCAACTCTTGCTAAGCGTTGGAAGCAGTGACCTACAATCATAAGGAATGAAATCAAGATACGGTTTTAATAGAGCAATGCATTCAATTTACAAAGACAAAATGCTAATTCCTTTGCCTATGTTACACCATAACTTGTCAGTACAGCCATTGACCGCATCCATTATACAAGGAAATACTACACATTTCTGAAAAATTACTTTCAGCTATTTCTCATCTGTCAACCCAGAGCTATTTTATTTCTCTAGCAAGGAAAGGTATCAATGTCTAAAATGATGACTAGCATAGCACCGGAGGTGAAGTACTGTTCCTATTACTGATGCTAATACGCAATGTTTGCATCCGTGCTTCTTTTGCATTGTGCACTATCCCAGACACTTGAGGCTTGCTCACTTTCCCCTCCCCTCTGCACCATCCTACTATATTCTCCTGTATTGCCCTAGGCATCCAGAATGCTCGCAAGAAATTAACTTCCAAGCTGAGTCCAGGGACAGTAAAGAGCAGTCAAGGACGGGAAAGAATTCAAAGAAGAAAGAATTCCATCAAAAGAGATTATGGCACTGAAGGGGTATATTTATATAGAAAGATTCAATACACATAATCTGGCCACTAGACAAGAAGGATGTAGTAAATGTCTGCTAGCACTGGAAGGTCATAAAAACAGAGAAGAGTTCAAACTAGCTGAGTGGGTGTAGAAGTTGGGATAAAAATTCATTAATGGAAAATGTGAGGCAGAAGGAAACGAAAAGGCATTTTCCACACAGGAAGAGGTCTTTGAGGCTGTGGGACAATCTCTGTGAGAAGCAGCAAGAGCGTAAGTCATTTGAAACTGCGCAGGCTCAAGCCCTGGAATCATTCCTGCACTAGCTTCTATAAAGCATCATGAAGACATAAGAAAGGTCATCTCTTCACTATTTGACATGATTACAGGACTTACAGGCCACCAATTTTCACCTGTAAGTGTCAGGTAGCGCTGCCTTGCTGAGTAAGAAACAATATGGTGTAAAAAATAAAGTTACAATTAAGTAACAATTATTTTGGAAGTTGCTAATGAGCAAGTCTTTCTCTAAAAACTACCTTGGAGGTTGCGGAGTGCAGTTTGCTTATGTTTTACAGAAGTGGACATTCATTTAAATGAGAAAATGCAGTGCCTCCCCGCTATGGCCCAAGAGCATGAAGATCAGTGTGGGGAGGTTACCAGACAACTGGGAGAGTCTTTTTCTTTTCTACCACTTACTCAAAACTCAGAAAGATCTATAGTGGATAAGCACCATTTCCCTATCATAGCAGGAATCAAATCCATTATTCCTTAGGCTTAATATTTTTTTCTTTTTACTAGAAGGAGAAGAAAAAGCCCTATAGTAAGTGTGTTGTGTGTGCTTCTCCAGGTACCAGTCTTCTACTACTCACTTCATTAGCTCAAGTAATTAGAGGGTGATCTGGTGGGTCTGAACATCACTGTTGCTCCTGACCCACATAGATATTTCTTAAGGCTGTATAGCACTAAAAATGGAAAAGCCCCTTAGGAACAGAATTCTCAGTGAATGAAAGAATTTTACTGTTCCAAAAAGGTAGAGTGTCAAAAGCGCCAGGGCAGTTATGTATGTATTCCAGGGAGCAAAATTAAATAGCATTTTCCATGATACGACGAGCTAAGCCCATTATAAGCATAAAGACAGGATGGTATAGCTGAGAAGGCTCTGGTTTGAGACAGCTTGTGCCTCATATATTAGAGAGGTTGGGAAACTGTTAGCAAATGAAATAGGAATTACAAGAAAGGGTGGCCTCAACTAAATCACTTGAGTGTCACTTTAGAGATCTGTCATTTTTTTAAATTAGGCAGCTAGTTGCAGTAGATCATGTTCGTAACACAGCCCAGACTAAGATGGTGTGCAAGGTGTGGGTAATAGAGGAAGAGTTCTTCTAAAAGGAAGAAGAGGACATGTTTAGTGACATAGCAGTCTGAAATATCTATTCAAAACAAACATGTCATCTGGTAAGAATTCTCCTTCCTTTCAAAAACAGTTAAAAGAAAATAAATTTTGGTCAAGGCATTGTTGTGAGCTGGCTAAACATGTAATCTTCAGCTAGGCTATAATTCAAGTTTATAGAAACACTGACGATACGGTTAGCAAAGTTCCTATAGGCCACTTCTTTACCCCTGGGGAAAGTTGTACAATAGAGCATATTTTAAGTAGTCCATTTAAACATTTGAAAAGGAATGCAAAGATACCAAAATATTTGTTTTAACTCAATCATTTAGTCTCCAGCAGTCTGTACTCTTTTCATTTCTCTAAATACCTGCCAGCACCGCAGCAGCACAACAGAATGTCTGAAAAGCACACACGGGGTTTTTCACTGACCTATATATAGGAATGCTTTTTTTTGTTGTTGTTGTTGGAACATAAAAAGGGGTTAGGGAATTTTGCAATCTTTGCCCTTAACTTTTCTAAAATGTACAGTCCTTACTACTGCTGCCCACAGGATAAAAATTCTTACTGAAGCCTTTGTCACCTATATCATTCATCAACTAGGGTTTCTAAAGCATACAAGTAATAAAGCGTTCAGTAGTGATAATACAAGTAATAAGCCAAATTGATTTTGAAGATCCCACCTCAGTGACATGCCTACAAAGCTAGAACTACATTAAAATCAGTACTCAAGTAAAAGGAACAAAATGGTAAAACTTTACTACCCATGAACAGTTTCATTCACCAGAAGATAACAATGAAAATTGCTTTGTGATGCATAGAAAAGCAGCTTTGAAAGCCTTGCTAGACCTTCTTAAAAAAGAAAGGGAGGTCCATTAAGGTATTGTGTCTGGGAAACAACACCTGCCCTCCCACTACATAGACACTATACTCCATTATCTAAGACTGGGAGAAGCACATACAGAATACTGAAAGTGTGAAATACTGGTGCTGCTTCCTATAGATCCTCAGCAACAGTGACGCATCCGCCTCCCAGTGAGGGGAACAGCAGATGAAATCAGAGGATGGTCAGTCTTGCATGGTGAGAACTAACAGTGATTCTCTTCCCTCAAGGGCATCCCATCTCTGTGCCACAATCCGCATTGGATAAAATGGTACATGCAGCGTAGAAACACATACTCCTAATAATGTGGGGCAAGTATTCAACTGAAGTGCAAACAAACCACCTTTAGAAGGAGTCATAGCTACTCGTGAATTCCAGGACCGTAACGGTGCACTCAGCAGCACTAACACTACCCAGCACTTGGTCTGCAAGCTCCCTGATCTGGCTTGGGAGGCCTCCGAAAACACATTAAATTGCGTTTGGAGGCCTTTTAAGAATGACCTTGAGCAAGTAGAAAAGTAGAGATTTTCTAGCTAATGCCTGAACCAAAGCCTAAAAAAAAAAATTTAAAAAAAATCACATTTGCTTTCTTCCCCTTTCCAGCCTACAACAAGAATAAATGTTTGTGTATAAAAATAGCATATAACCTTCTAGGTAAAACACTTGCCTTGTGGCATTAGTTACAAACAAGATCAGGCAGACTAGTTCTCGAACTAGGTTCAATTCATCAGACTTATTGGACTGGGGAAGGAGGAAAGGCTATGCCCCGAGCATCCTACCAGCTAAGGCAAGATCGATGAGGGAACGAATGACCCGTCAAGAGCAGTGATGGAGTTCAGAGGCCCTGCTGCTGAGGAGCACAGAGGCTTCAGCAGGCCAGTCGTAGCTAACAGATTGTTAGGCATGTATTTGATAAAAACGTAAGCAACTGGCAGACCTTGGGGCGTTTTAAGTGTCTAAAGTTTTAGGTTTGGATAGAACCATATTGCCAACTTACTGCTAAAAACAGAGCCCAGAAGCACCGATTCAAATTTGCATGAAACTGTCTGAGGAAAGAAGGCAAAACAAGCTGATTTCTGGCACCATCAGCTCTGTTACAGGAGTCATTATTTTCAGAATATCATTAATATTTGGAATTCACTACTAGTCTTCAGAGGTGGATTTTCTGCACAGCTTGGAGACAAATATATTTACAGAAGTTGCCGTTATTTTTCTCATGCTTCAATTTCTGCACTAGCCACTTGGGCTTACCTTTGGACATATTTTTTGCAAGAGCCTGCAGGAAGTTTCTTGTGCTGTTTTCTGAACAGTCTTGCAATTGTCACTGTCAGAGAGCATTCATTTAAATTGATCAGCAGCACAATCTGGGACATGACATGATACTTACTGTGCTCCTGTTTATAATGCACCATGCAGAAAGGCAAGCCTAACACGCTTTTCTTTTTTAATTCCTTGAAAACTGCTACATATTTTTTACTGTTTAAACACTCTATCTTACTGAATTAGAGATTTTCTATGAGGCTTTATACAACTTTTTTTTTTTTTTAAAGCTTCTTTCCTGTGCCTACCCTTCCTCTCTTGTTAAATTGCTAAAACGGTTTCCAGGGCCAGCCGCTCTGTGCAGTGGTTTGCTGCTTTCTGATGAAAGAGCTGCTGCCAAATTTTATAAAGAATGTTCCCTGGGGCACAGAGGGGAGGGAAGTATTCTTCATGGCCTCTGTTTTCTTCCCATATTGTTTAACAAACAAGCAAACTGCCCTGCAGTCACTCTGACCCCTATTTAGACATATCCCTTTCAGGCAGCCACACAAATGAACTAGGAAGGAAGTGCCGTCACAGCCCTTAGAAAAGATAGAGGGAAATAAAGGCAAATATTGTGTGTCTAAACAAACAAGCTCACTCTGCTCTGCCCTTGTTTTTTGCCTAATTCTTACAGGAACTTGTTGCAGAAGTAGTAGTTGGGACAAGGGTGTTTCCCAGGTTGTGCAGGACTGGGTTCCCCACCCGCTCTGTTCCCACCGCCCTGCCAGGTTTTGCCCCAGCCTCAGAGATTACTGAATGCTCCAAAAACCTTTGGCATGAATGGGAACTCAGCCCAAGCTCTTTGAAGGGCTTACGCGTATCCCTCAGCCTGGTTTCCCACATGGACCTTGTGCCCTCAGTGCCTCAGTTTCCCTAGTCAGACTTCCCCAGAACTTCAAGGGAAAAAAAAGGCCACATTTTTTGTGCTTCAGTAATCATAAATTGAAAGTGCAAGTTTTGCAAGCAGCTGAAACAAAAATACCTAGAGGCCAAGCTTTCTTTTGAGCTGCTTCTTGCCTATACACAACTCCAAAGGCTTTCTAAATCAAATTACTTTTGATAGACAAGAGGTGAAACAGATGTGCTATTAATTAACCCCATTTTGTGCTGCGGAGCTAGAGCATAAAGAATTTTGGAACTAGAGATGCGACGAATATTCAAAAAACAACCTCAATGTTGCATGCTAATCACGGGAACAAGTTTTAACATATCAGAACTGCTAAACCTGGTTTAAAGAATGCTTAGATAAACTGGGAAAAAAAGAAAATACATTAATTGAAAAGATTATGAAGATGATTTTTAAAGTATTTCCACATTTCTCTGGTAACATTCACTCATAGTAGTCCCAGCTTGCTGGAACCACAGATGGATATTTACCCTAAAGCGGTTACTGAATCTGAAGTCAGCACTGGCTGACAAAGACGTGGCATTGCCGTAGGACCGTGACCCAGCACAAGCACCACATCACCCGCACACCCCTTGGGCTGCTGCAGGTGCCCTCAGCTCTCCAGGGTTCTTCTCAATGCAGCAAACCTTGGGGCCTCTTTTGCCCAGCCATCAGCTCTAGCCTGACCGAAAGACAAGAAATCCAATTTCAAACAAAATGCTGGACTGATTGTAAGAGTGAAGACTTACTTGCAGTCCACGCTTATGCTCTGTGGCTGACACGGATTTCTAGACTTTGTTTAAAATTTGCCAGAGGAATGCATAGGAGAGCAACCCAAACATTTGTGAAGGATTTGTCAAGAGTGTTGCTTTGCCCTTGCTTGTAGCTCTTTGTCGATAGGGCCATGAAGAACAGACAGAAAGCAGAGCTGGATCTGGTCGTCATCATACACGGACTGCGATATGTGCGTATTTGCGCCTGAGGAACTACCTATCACCGTGATGAATGGTATCACATTTAGCTATCTCCTTAAAGAGATAAGATGCTGTAAGTTTTTGTTCTCAGTTGTGCCCAGATTTGTACCATTAAACAAAAAAAATGGATTAATATTTTTAAACAAATCAGACTAATGTTTTATACCCATTATCATGCTCCAGGGGGTCATAAACTGGGATAAAAAATATACATATACTTTCCAGTTGTTTCAAGCCATGAAGTGGAGACTAGCCTACAAGAAGCCCTTTGCAAGGAAATGTTTCCTAGGGTGCTGCTCCCTAGGTCTCACCACTCTTTCCCTTGATTATTAATCAAGCATACTGTATGTGATTCAAAGATGCACACTTCATCTCACAAAAGCACCAATAATCCCCCAAAATGCTTCCCAATCACAGATAAGATGTTCCAGTTCCTCTCAGGTAGCTGAGGCTGAGCAGCAATAGCTCCTGAAATCATTCGCTGTTGTTGCAGCCCTCCTGTTTTCTGTTCTGCAAACCTCCCGTGAGAGAGCCTGCAAGCTTTCTTTTTTGAGTAGTTCTCTGCTGTTTGTGTGTTTTGTCTGGTTGTGATGGTTGCTCCATCCTGCCAGAGCCAGCACTGCAGCCAGGTCAGGCTCAGCTCTTGGTATATCATGTCTTTCTCCCTTTGCCCACACCCTGATCTGATGCAAAACCTCTCACAAGCATATGCACAGCTTAGGCTAGGTGGCCTGTTTTGCTTATAGATTGCATCATGTTTAGCAGCACTTGGAGGTAAGGGGCCTGTCATCACCCTCTTGGAGAGCTTGAGTTCTGAACAACCAGCCTTTCCCCTAAAATGCATGAGTTTATGGAAGAGGAGGGATTGTCCAGAAGTTTTCCTGGTTGGGACAAGAGGAGAACTTGATCAGAAATGATAAATAAGCCTTTCTAGTTATTTTCAAGTGTGGAGATTAAGTTAGTAAATGAGGCACCCACAAGTTCATGATCATCAAAAGGTATTTGTCTGTTCTAAGATATTTGACTATTTTTGTCTGAGCACAAGAAACCTTCAGCTTCTGATGTGCCCTATACCATGACTCAGCTGCTCCTGTGAACTGAGACTCACTCTGGTAATGAACTGGCCCAGCATAGCCTTCTGTCAGCCTGGAACAGCATCCATTACAACTTGTGTCTAAATCTGATGTCTTCAGCTAAGACAGCAGCCTCGCAGTGTAGTGCTGCTGGTGGCAAGTATTGCACCCAGTCACTTTTAATCAGGAGGGAGACCAAACTACAACGACACAGCCTCTCTCCAGAGCTGCTTTCTACTGATACTGCTTGCCCAAGTGTTTAAGAATCACACATGAACACTTACCGCTGAGGCGTCAGCCACTGTTGAACATGGTATTTCTGGACCTAGTAAAAATTAATTTGGCTTTCAGTCATCTTTTTGGCTGTCACTTTTCCCATGACATAGCTTATGATGGGGGGGGAAGTACCTACTTTCTTTCTCGGTAAGCACAAATAAAACTAGGCCTACTGCTCCATGGTTGGACATCTCTCTCGTGGGATCTCTTGCCAAATTGACTCATCCTGTGCTTTCGGTAGTCACCTATCAATTTCCTCGAGGTCATGCAGAGACCTCAGAACATGACAATACTGATCGCCTCATCAGGCTTTTTCAACAGCTAAATTTAACACTCTTCTGTGCATGTTCTAATACTGCAGCATCTTAGGATTCAATCCTGTTGCCTTTAAAATGAGAGGGAAAACATGGGAGAGGACATTCAGTGCCAGCAGCTCTCCTCTGGGGAAATACTCCGCAAGAGCCAACCTTACATTAAATTGAACTTGTTTCCTGCCAAAGCCTCACTCACCGCAGTATTTCTAACTTTCTTTAATCGGACTGATATCTACACACCCTAATTCCACATTTTTCCCCACTGCCCTGCTCTCTTCTGACATAGGAAACATACCTGCAAGTTGGGCAGATGCCTGGCTCCAGCTAAAAGCAGATCTACGACTACCAGGTCCCTCCTCCCGCTTTGCGATGGCACAGGCGGTGGCGATGGCGATCATGGGCAGCTTGACAGATTTAACTTCTAAAAAGATTTGCTATTCAAAACCAGCCACATACAATGACAAAGGAATGTAGCTATTATTTCACCTTCTGCTTCCCTGAAGACAAACACTTTGCCTCGAGAGGCCAACTGTCCTCTGGCCATTAGCTCTGGGACAGCTGTGAGGCTCGCCGGGGTATACAGAACAGCAATGGAGGAAGCTGTTCATTAAAAGATATCTCAGCCTCTGCTTTGGTCATTTTTACTCATCACTGCTCTACAGAGAATAAGAAATATGCCCCTGTGAGAGTCAAATGCAACACCTCTAAATTAATCCCAGTCCAGATAAACTAGCTGAGCTAGCTCAGAGGGTATTTATAGCTGAGACACAGCTTCCTCAGAAAATCGGTCTCCAAATCTCTCCAGTTGTTCCAAAAAAAATCTGAGAAAAGCTGCTTCTTTCTCCTTCTCCTGAAGTATAGTGAGTTCCTTTCACCACAGAATTGCAAGTATGAAATTCACTCTCAAATGCAACCAGCTGGCTGAAATAACTTCTTGTTTGTGTGGCTGCAATGCCATGTCCAGAAACCCTGACCATCACTAACTACACAGTCATATTCACATGATAAAAATATGGTGGCATTAATAACTTCTGCTGGCATGCCTTCCCAATTGTCAGGGCTTTACATAAATATAGAACTTGGTGTGTAGATCTGTTTCTGAGCCTTTTTATATCTGATTATGGCTCCAGGCAGATCATAGTCTGTACAGACACGGTAATTTAGGATCGGTAATTCTGTCCAGCAGCCAATATTTCCTACAGTAAGAGGCATATGATGGGTTTTCAGCTGCTCAGCATTTCAGAGGCTCACTGGAAGTCAGCTATTAGAAAGCTGTGCTGTACAAGGACAGAGCACCAGCCTCAAAGGAAAACAGCCAGCAAGCGTTTCCATTTCAGCATCTCGGCAGGAGAAAGCGGTTGCCCTGAAGACCTCTACAGGAAACAGTTTTACTTACACAGCTCCACAGACGCACATGGAAAGCTGTAGTTCCCATGTGTTAAACTGGGGACAGACGCTGGGAGTCAGCACTTCCCTCACGCCTCCATCTCAAACAAGTATGCAGCCACACCGTTCCTTGGGAACGAGCTGGATACACACAGAAAAACAAAGGAGGGTCCTTAAATTTCTAGAGTACATGTCATAGAAATAGCAAATAAATAAAACATTATAAATAAAAACATTTTTCTGGAATGATTTCACGGAGGTGAGAATCTCAACAGCAAAACAAAACTTGACTGCAGCAAATCCTAAGTTTTATTCCCATACTTCACAGCCAAGGTTTCTGTCAACTGGGAAGAAAACACAGCTGAGCTAGAAATTGTGGATGTTTACAAAGAGCAGGAAGAGAGCACAGTGTAATACCAGCACCAATTCCAGCACCAAAGACATCAGTCTTGAGCAGAATTGCAATTTTAACACAGTCAGCTAATTTTATTGGGGTTTGTTTCCTTGGGGTTTGGGTTAGGCCAAGTCACACACGGCAAGGCAGGTGTGAAGTCCCCCGTGGGCACTCCTGAGACCATTGGCTTCTTCCTCCGGCCCTGTACTGTCACAAACCAATAGCCTTATATAAATAAGTGCTAAGAACCTTTTGGCTGAAACATTTGTATGAGCTTGATTTGAAACACATCAGACTAAAGGAAGAAAAGTGTAAGACTTGAAGAAGTATGCAAGAGCTAAACAACTTAGTTAAATAACTGGGGGATAGAGGGAAAAGTAGGACTGAACTAGAGCCTCCAGCTCATACAGAAGAGCCTTCCCTAAGACACATGTGACATTCAGGTCCCAAACCTCCCACATTTATGATGCCAGGAAAAAAAACCTCCTATCAGCTTGCAGCCAAGCTACTCAAAGACTCACAGCTTAGTGGAAGAATGGCAGAAGCCAGTTCCTGGTGGCCTCCAAAGTATAGTCTGTATTGGATACATGACTTTAAAAATCGTTCGCATAGCTCTGCTGTTAACAGTACCTGAATATATTTTTTGGCAATCAATGAAAAACACCTTCAAAATCAGCATGTTTCTGGGAAGAGTCTCCCCATGTCTGGTGGGAGAAATGGGGAAGTTTACTACAATATCACAGGTGATATGAGACAATTTTAACATTCTTTATCAAGTCCCTGAAGTTACCCAGTGAGGCTCCTGGTGTTGGGGCTTTGAAAGCACACTTTGAAGGTACGAGCTGATTTTATTCTCATCTTCCAAGCAGGGAAGCTGAGCTGAATGAAGATGGGTGAAGAGAGCTGCTGAAGGACAGCACAGAGACGTTGAACTCCCGGCTCCCCGTTCCTCCTGCAAAGCCCTGCTGCTGCTTCCAGGAGGTGGCCCAGGTACCTCCCGCGTTCCCGGTCTGCACCGCCCTGACCCCTCTGCCAGCCCCACCGCTGACAGGCAAGAACACGGAGAGGCGGGTTTTTTTCTTCTGACTACCCCTTCTCTGGCACAACTGATTCAGTCCATCTTTTGTTCCGTAAAATGAGGTACAGCTCTGGCTATTTCAGAGGGAAGAAGAGCAAGCTAAGAAGCCTGCAGGATTTTTGTAGCTGCCATCGAGTCTGCCTGTTCTTTGTGTCTTGTAAAATTGCACAAACAGACACACAAAAAGATTCTTTCTCCATTGTACATAGCCAGGCCCAAAACCAATACTTAAACGACAAAGAAAAGCAATGCAATAACTTATATCATAACCTAGTTTTTAGATTTGGGGGGGGGGGGGATCTATGTTAAAAGACATCTTAATTCCTCTACCAGATTATTTTAATAACATTCTCATCACTGTAACAGCCACTGGGAGAAACCTAACAGCTAGGTGAATGAGATGATAGCTGCACACTGGTGAAAGGAGGCAGCCCAGCACACGAGAGTAGTAACTTGGAAAATACCACACAGATAACGTGAAGAGCAGAAGTGAAGAGCATGTGAAAGGAGGGGTTTTCTGCTACCCGGATTCTGCGGGCCTGAGAGACCTCTGTGGATTACAGAAAAAGTTGTTAGCGGCAGGCAAAAACCCCTCTCTATCTGAGGAGTAGAGCCAGGGACCACAAAGACAAGACTGATGCCGATGCCAGTGTAGAAAATACAGGCTGGACAATGAAATACCACACTGGTAGTTCCTTTTGGGTCTCTGCTTTGCCAGATCACACAGCTCAGGAGCCACAGACCCAAAGCAAAACAGAGACCCAACCAACTGGCTCTCTGGGCAGCCTGGGGAGCCAGTCCCTCTCCCCTGCCACCTTTATGGACATTGCTCACCAGTTCCTCCAGTGAGGGTTTCATCTTGCTTGAGCACAATTAGTCTGTAACCCTTTCCTTGGCGAGCACGGGATATAAACCAAATTGGTATCACAAAGCTGCTGCTCTCTTTTAACAGGTACCTCTGACTTTTGCATCACGGGCTTTTGATCAGATTTTCTCAGATCACTGTTGCCATAGGTACCCTGCCATTCTTTCCCTGGCTGGGGCGGAGAAGGACCCTGCAGCTCTCAGAGTAATGGTCTCACAGGGCCTCGGGGATTAACAGTCCTGATTTACACACGTTAATGCATCTGCCCAGGAAGCTGTAGCCCACGTGAGCGTAACCTGTTCAGAGCAGCTGCGTATGTGAAACGTTACTGTAAACAGTATACCTGGGACACAGACTCACACAAGAGATGGGCTCTTTGGTTTTTTTGAAGACAGAACTGAAAATGCTCTATTTGCTTGCCGCCTTCTTGTGCTTCCTGTAGCAACCTCTGGCTCACTTTGTCCAGTCGGCAAGCCTTGCTCTGCACCAACGTATTTATTTCCTTTCCTGTATGCCCTCCAGGTGCTGCCCTCCCCACAGCAGCTCCGGTCTGGTCAAGGCTGGCACAAGAAGTGGTCAGTCATCTTCAATTGCCATTATGGCCAGTGACGTGGGGCCAAGGCTACCGTTAGGGAGAGTCATGTCTGGCTTCCCTTTTCAAATCCCTGTTGACACACTCCTCTCTCTGCATCTGTCATTTCTTCTCTCCTCCCTTTGACAATCATTTCCCAGTTTAAGTTTCTGCACTCTTCCTGCACTCTCAAGATGGTTCCCAAGGACCTAGAACTAGATGGGTTTCCCAAGGATTAGAACTAGATGATCTTTAAGGTCCCTTCCAACCCAAACCATTCTGATTCTATGACCTTACCATGCCTTGCACTGCGAGAGGTGCTGTCTTTTTAGTGCAACGGCAGTTCAAAGGCTTGATGCTTTGGAGCTTCCTTGAAAGGTGTTGGACTCTGCTTCCCATTGCAAGGAGAGGTATCTGAGGCACTCTCCTCTCAAAAGGGTCAAACCCTGCTGGTGCTGGCTCAGAACTGACATGAAATAACCAAGCGGTGTCTCCGTAGGCAAGGCCAGCCTGCCCCTTCTCTTGCTTCCTGCTTTCCACTTTCCCCGGAATTTCTTGCTCATGAATCAGCTGTATCACACTTGGGAGTTTGTGGGGGTTTTCTTGACTGTAGTTAAATGGAAAATGTAAAGCAAACAAGAAAACATAAAATACAAAAGTCACCCACTTGGTCTTATTCTTTCAAAATACTTCTGGCTGGTACTCACAAAAAAAATACAACCATTTTTAGAGCAGCTCTGCATCTGCATTTTGTTCTCGATTCTCTTCTGCAGATAGATCCTATTTAACCAAAGGAATAGATTGACTGACACCTAGTGGAAAACTGAAGCTTTTCTGTTTCTTATTCTGTCTAGTGAAACATTTTAGGCAGTATTTAAATCGACTTTGTACATATTATCGTTATTATAGAAAACAATAATATTACCGGATTGCGTGCATTTTATCTCTATTTTATTGGTGTATACAAATAATCAGTATAATCACAGACAGGACAACCAACAACAATTCATTTTAAATACATACAGGTTCTTTGGTTAATGAAGGACTCTGGTATTAGACCACAGTACATCCCTTCCTCACATTGAGCAGATCAGTAACGCTCAGCTCTGGGAGCCCCTAAAGTGCTAATAAATAAACATAAATTTATTCTCAAAACTAACAGTCTTCTGGAGTTGTTGTTTCTACTAAACCAGAATTCTTGATTCCCTTATTAATGACTTACTTATGTGTAAATATCTAACTATTGAAAAGCATTTTTTTGCCTAAATTTTGATTTCTAATAGCCTTAGAGAATTTCATCATATGGTATCGTTTAGTCTGAGTAACGATAAGAATGCAAAGACGATTTTGCTTTGTCCTTTGGATTTGTAGATGCTTTAGACTCTTGTCTCAGTGGTCGCCTAATGTTCAGCATCTGTGAAGGGATTTTGCAATGCAAGACAAATGCCAAACATAGCTTAGCTGACTGCAGAGTTCCCACAGACTGATGTAGGTACCATTACCCATATGTGCTTGTGACTAATAGATGTGATTGGTGCAATGCTGTGCTTTACAAGCCTTGCTGAGAAATCACTTTACAAGGTCCAGCTGGAGAAGAATTAAACAGAGGGGACTCTCTTGCAGACAAAATCCTTAAATATAATTCCCTGGTAGTGAGAGGCTTTTGTATTCAATTCCTTAGGACAGCATGTCCTTTCTCCCAGTATCTCTCTCTGTACTTTCGAAAATAAGTTATCTGAACTGTCAGATCCTGACCCAGAAAATCCATATTTCTCTGCTTTGCTCCTCTGTCTGAAATGCGTGGCATGTGGGTGTTTAGAGATAATCTTATATGTATTTTTTAATGAGAACTAGATCATATAGTAAGTAGCTGAGAATAAAACTTGATACTACCAGCAGTACCATTCACACCCAAATCTCAGAGATCTGAATGTTAGGTTTGATAATGATTACACAACTTGAGCTGAAGTCACCTTGTATATCTAGGTCCCAAGAAGTTATTTAAAAGCCAAGCCTGTTTAAGGGACTGCTACCCTAAAGCTAATTTTCCTACATAAAATCCTAGACTAATGACCCTGTAAAAGCTTCTGCACTCCAGCCACACAGTGATCAGATCTTACTTCTAATTTTGCATATCAAAATAATTAAACAATCTCATTGCATTATAGAATCAGTTAGTCTTCATGTTCTCATTCTAATTTGTCAAATGCAATTTTAATAAATTCAGAGTTGGACTGAGTCAAATATTAAAAATTTAATAGTTACTTAAAGGAGCATTAAACTCTTCTAACTATTTATATTACTACAAAGAAAAGCAAGGACTTTAGATCATAACTGCAGGTCCTGTGTTTGTATTGTGTCTTTCATAACACCTAGCTATTTTCAATTGGCCTCTAGTTGGATATGGGAAAGTCATCTTTTTCTGCAAAGTTTTGGGTTTTTTTCAGTTTGGGTCATTTACCATCTCTGATTTTCTTCTGTCCCTACTTTTGGTCTCTGGGAACAGCAGAAACCACAAACTGTTTTTGATTATCCATTTAATCCCCTCTGGCAGTGTAGTGTCTTTAGTCTAGACTTCAGTGAAACTGCGTTTATTTGTTGAGCTTTTAGTTCTCAATTAAAAAAATAAAAAAGTTGAGAAACTTTCCTGTGGTCCCTTGAATAGACTCTTGGCCAGTTTATATGAGAAAAACACTGCCTTATATTTCATGTTCATATCTTTTGTTCCTTTCCCTTAATATTTTTTTTAAACTAAACTTCTTTATTTAATATTTCTTTCTTAACTGTGGCATTCTCCAGCACTGTTATGAACATTCCTAATTATCGCTTTTCCATCCTCTGTCTCTCTCTTCCATTTCCGAATCCTTCCGACTTAATCGTTCAAACCTTTGCACTTGTTCTGCGGGGAAGCTGGCACACAAATGCAGGAGACTGCTATGACGCCATTAGCAATGACCTTGGCCTAGGCAGGAAAATGTCGCTTCACGTTATTCTCTGCACACATCCAACCAGTCCAGGAATGGCCAGCTTTGGTACATACAAATTGTAGGGATCAAACAAGCTGAAACGTAGCCCCAGATCCTGTACTGGTATTTCCTTGACTATGTTATCTTTCTCTATAATCCCCTTGAATTTAAGAAAAAAACATGAGTCTATAGATTTTAGAGGCTGCAGCAATGATTTTCATACTGTCAACTCAATGTAACCAGTGTGGCCTTCAGTGAACTAACATCTCAGAGAAGTTCATCCTACCAAATACTCCTCGACAAGGATGCAGCTCAGATGTGGACCATGCTGATGGTTGAACATCACCGTCATTCATAGTTCGCTCCTCAGGATGTGCAGAGGGGACCATAAGGATCTCAGAGCTGCTCCATTCACCAAGAGTGACATCTCTCCAGTGATGTCCAGTGGGTCGAGTTTAGAAGTTTGGGAATGTGCAGTCATTTCCCCCTTGTTTGACCCTCCTTCCATTCCATGGTTTCACATACACATCCTATAGCCTGTTCCATATAGGGAACAACCCTTTTCACCCAAGCACATAAAAATTAATTTTCCCCTACTTCGGTTTCATCTGCCAACGATCTGTTTCCATGTTACCATCCCTGAAATCTCCATGTTTATTATCATCAAGTGGCTAGTACTGCACATGATTTTCTATTTCAAACTTCAGTGTAAGAATGTTGAAACTGTTTATGTAGCTGCTCTATTAAATCTCTTTTTGGTATTTATCCACTTAAACATGTTTTCTTATACTCTGTCTCCAGTGAGCTCTCATTTATGCTTCTTTACTCTCAATAAGCCAGAGCCTAATATGTTATTGCAGAGGCATGATCCAGTGCACATTGAAGGGCTCATGTGGGTAACCTGCTCAGAGACACTAATGGTTTGTTTAATATTTCATAGAAGTGTCAATTATATATTCAGTTTTGCACAGCACTAAATCACTTCACGTTTCCTGTAAGGTCTTTGTGAGAACTAAAAGACAAAGATGAATCTGAGGACATGTGGGGTTGCATACAGACAATTTCCCTATACTGGCTCCAAAAGACCTGCATCCCAATAGCAGATATGCACTCTCTGTGGCAAAATTCCCATTTAGGAGCTTGACCCAAACACCGGCAAAGTCAGTGGATGTAACTCAAAGCAAATTCAGGTACAGAATCACAGTTTTTGCACAGGTCAGTTTGAAAAGTTTCCTTTTGCTCCAGAATTTGGTGCCTCCGGCTGAGCCTTAGGTATTTTTCATAGTAGCTAAGAATATGCATGCAAGGTTTCAGTGCTTTGAATATCCAGCTCAAGGCCCAGGTGAGAACATGTCACCCTTCATGGTTGGATTTTTATTTTTATTTCCTTGTGAACCTCAGGTAGAGGCTGGAGAGAGACAAAGGGAGTTGGGTCTGCCTGTGGTTCACTCTTCAAGGGACTATGGAAACACTCCTGGGCAACTGTAGTCAAACATTTGTTCCACTAGTAAACTGACTGGTCTGCTATACATTTAAGCATAAAGTAAACCTCCCAGGGATCTTTGCTTCTCCTCTGAATCAAAGAAAGGAAAGTCCCAGGGTAAAGAGGCATTTCTGAGAACAACTGATACAAAGATCAGGGCAGTCAGTGGAAGACTTTGAATCAGATTTTGAGGTAATTACTCCCAGAATCAGGTCAGACATCACAGGCCTGAGCAGTTTTCTGTTACTCTCTTAATGTGGTTCTCCTAGCATCCTCTCCTTCTTCCCTACTGCCATCATCCAAACATGCCCTGGCTGGCAGCTCCTTTGTACTGATGGCTTGGTCCTTTCTTCCTCCTTATCAAATGGTTTGTTTACCTTTCAGAAACTGCACCAAGCACTAGTTACCATTGTACTGTAACATAAGTGAGTAAAACATTTAATACATGAAGAAAAAAAAAAAAAAGAAAACCAAATGAAAAAAGTTGCATCAACATATATACACATGTATATTTGTACCTGTTCATTATTTAAAACTATTACTCCGGAGTTAGAGTAACCTTTTTAAATGGTCCCGTGGTCAATGTTAGAACAGTCAGTCTTCATAAAGTGGAAAGGGCCAGATCCCAAGAGGCAGTGAGCACTCTTGACTGTTATTGACGTTGATAGGAGCTGCTAGTGCTTAGTACAGGCAATGACCTTCACCAGGCTATGTCATTGAATAAAACATCAATTTAAAGCAGCCTGGAGATGCTGTGTGTGACTTGCTCCCCATTAATTTCACCACCGCCTCACCTCTGGTGCTCTCTCGGACACACCGGAAAGTGGCTTTGGCCAGTGAGCCACAAAAGAGTCTGTTTTCCCTCTTTTCAAGTAGAAAGGTTTAACCTTGTATTGAACAGCTGTGCTTTCTCTGCATTAGAGCATTTGTTCTAAGTGCCTAATTCCTTCTTTCACAAGAAACACTTTATTTTACCCGGTCCAAATGTTCAGAACTAAATCTGACTGTCCTGTCAGTCCTGTCGTAAGGAAGCAGACCTATGAAGGGTCAATTTATTCTTAGTAATTCTGACATGTATCATAGTCTCTTCTATAAAGACACAGAAGAGAGACTCAGAAAAGAACATGATGTTGCCTCACCAAAAAGCCTCCCACGAATGACTCTTATTTTTGTCCTGTGCAACAGGAACATCAGCTTTCAATCTGATTGCACACAGAGACTTCTTTGTTAGCACATTGGTAAGAGGTGATATTTTCAGCCACAGGGTGAATATCTGCTTGTTTATGCCTCCCCTTCTTTATCTTTGTCTCTTTCACTCGTGACATTTTCAAAATGACTGACAGCCATACAAGCAATCCTTTCTTCATTCAGGAAAGAGAATTTTAGATGCTGTACAAACGGTAACAACAAACAGTAATATTCTGCAGAAATCAACCTACTTTGTCACAACAGAAGAGGGCAACCTAATACCATCTCACTGGTCCCTCGTCCACTGTCCCATCCACATCCCCCTCATCAAAGCAGAGTGTAGCACTTTGTCAACAGAGCTAAAGGGGATGAAGAACTTCTATCCAAGACTCTTTTCAAAGCAAGGAGCACCTCTCATAATATCCATATTTTCTTTCTTCTCCCACGTTTTCATTTCAGTTTGGATATGATCATAACTACTGAAGCATGTCCTACTCAGGGTTCTTTGGTGGTGGTGGTTTGGGTGGCTTTGGTTGGTTGCTTGCTTTTTTAAAAAATCAGATTTTTTTTTTTATTCTATTTAAGACAACTTTTCTCTGTTGGGCACTGGGAGAAGCAGCAGGCACAGGTGCTGAATTGCCACAACAGCAATAGAGGCATCTGCTGTCCCGAAGCACCCCAAGCTCTAGGAAGACGTAGACATAACTTAAACGGTTCAAAAGGTACCTAAGTGAAGACGATGAATAAATAACAGCTAAGAAAAAAGGAAGAAAGAGAATTATGTGTAGATGATACCATTACGTTTTGCACTATTTAAATTATCCGCACTATCTGCAGATTTCAAGTGCCCGTAATCCCCTAAATTGGTCACTGTAATGAGGTTTGCTATGATGCTTTTAGGTATTAAGGGTTTCTTTTTTCCACTTTTGTCTTCAGCTGTCAGAGGTAGAAGTATGAAAACAGCCTGGAAGTATCATGACAAACAGATTTAAGGGTAAAAATGAGAAGTACATACACATTTGTGGTAATTTGAGGTGCCACCTTTGTTGTTTGGCTGTATCTGGCTGAATAGAAAGCAGGGGGGATTGAGTGGAGAGTCTTTGGAAATGCTCAGAAAGAAGAAAATAAATAAAATTAGAAATAGGAAGAAACAGAAATCAAATAAATAGAAATAGTGGAGCCCTTGATTATCAGTCAAGCAAAGGGGGGGCTGTGCAATCACATTCATCTGAATGCAGAATGCTAAATATGTTTACTAGTATAGTAGCAAACAAGTATCTAGTAGTTTGCTCAAGGCAGATTTTGAAATGTGTCTAAATATCAAAGATGCAGGTACATCCCTGGTACATTCTGCTACAGCATGCACATACCTAATGTGTTAAGGGAGAGTCTCAGAGCAATCCTTTCATTACTCTGGATAATAGACTTTAGTTACCGTACAAATAATAACAGCAAGCCATTGGGATCCATTAACTGCTGCAAATATGCACATTTTTGTGCCTTAATATTTATTTAATCTATCCATACAATCCTTTCTACATGCAAAGCTTGTACCAGTGCAGCTATATTGGTAGAAGAAGTAACTAGGTAAAACAAATACAACCCCAGATTGTGGGCGTACTTGAGCAAGGTCAAATCAACCAGAGCAAACTGAAGCACTGAGCAAGAATAAAAGGAATCAAAACAGAACATGCTGCAATGAAGTGATGGAGATATAAAGGAAGGGAAAAAAAAATTATCCCTAACCAATCTTCCTCTGCATATGCCTAGAAGTGTACAGGAAAGAGTACTGAACTCCCAGTGGTAGGGAAAAGGTGCCTTCCTGCCTCTGCACATGCTTTTGAAGTAAGACAGCAGGGAGATATCAACTAGACCCTCCAGAAAGTAAGAGCAGTCAAACCAGGGACTTCTGCGTATGCTAAGAAAATCCAGCAGTGCTGACTGCCCTTTCTTTGCTGTGATTGCTCCCATCTTTGGCATTCCCCTTCCTTCCTCTGTATACTTCCTATCTTTGCTCTTTTTCCTTAGCCTTTCTCAACACTGCGTCAGATTTAATTCACTCCCTCTTCATAAAGACCATTCCATATCACCCTGAAATTACATTTGTTACCACCCTTTTGTCCAGCCTGTGCTCATACTACTTTTCCATAATCGAAATACCATTAGGTTTTTTCTAAATTCTCTGTACTACTGGGCATGTATTAATACTCATCTGGATAGTGCTTAATTACTCCTAGGTCCTTAGTCATTACTATAATAAACATATCAGTACAATAAGTGATCACTGTAATTGTACAAACACAATAAACAATCACTGCAACTGTAAAAACTGTTAACACGGTATAGCTGTAACCTCACCAGGCAATTGCATAATTCTAATTACATTTTTTTTTTCTTTTCTGATTTAAATTGGTGCAGAAAGAAGGTCGACAATCCCAAAGAAATGTTTCAATGTTATCTCATACCACAAAGCTTAGTCCTAGATGACTGTAAATAGATCAGAAGGAATGGGAAATGTAGCTCTGTAGCAGTTAATTCTGCTGACCATTCTGCTTTTCTATCATCATCAACAGGACATATACTACTGATGTGGCTAAACCCCACATTTCATCACCTTTATTTACCTAGTTCAAATGATCACATTTATGGCTAGATTGACTATGGATGTCTAAAGTAAAGACAGACTCCCTGGCTTCATAGCAAATCACTATGCTTACCTGCTCTGCATCGCGTCCATGTGGTCTAACTTACTGAGCAAATAGCACTAACAGAGTCTTCTCAAATTTAGCATTCATTAAGAACTTTCCCAGACACAGAGTTTCCAGTGGCTAATAAGTTTATTAACTAATCTGAAAGCACAGAAGTTCTGTACGAAATAATATTTTAACCAAGTAGGATTTATTTTCTGTTGAATACTAGAGAATAGGTTCCATGTATAGACAAAGAATTGATTACAGAGCATGGTTTTGACCAGCAGACTGGAAGATAAAATCACAGGTAGCTGCCAGAATTCATATACTGTAAGAATAAGAAATGCTGCACTCACAAAAGAGATATACAATTGTATATATTTAATGCTGACACACTTCATTTTCCTGGAGTACTAAAGTAGCCACAAATTCTGTAAAAGTGCTGAGCAAGAAAGTGGGTAGACCAATAGATTCAACACGATGTCAATACTAATATAGCCCAACAATGATATGAATACAGTCTGACAGAGACATGACATGGCAGAGAGGACACAGGATCAGAGCCATTATTTCTCTTCACAACCAACCCAGGTGGTTCACTAACAATATTCTGCTGGTGGAACACACACAGCTCTTCACTCAGCATTTTAAACTGTGCACATAAGTAACTTGTATACAAAAATGTACCAGAAAAAAATCTGCTAGAATATTTATAGCTCTCATTCCTCACCTGTGCTTTTAAAATTCCTACACCATAAGCTTGGAAGAAAGTAAATTAGTCACCATTAGTACCAAAAAAATGATATTTCTGCACTCCTAATATAAATATTTTCACGTATTAAAAAAAGAAAGACAAAACATCATTTATCAAAGATTGCAATTGTATTAGTCCTTCAAAAATAAGTCTGTTCAATTTTATCTTTTTTATTGCAATTGTCCATTTGGATTAGTCTGTAAGAGTAATAAGGTAGCAGCTTTTGTTTAGCCAGTTCAGACTGACAATGATACTAGTAAGTTAAACTGTAAAAAACCAGGGCATCTTTTCTCGTGTGATCAAGACTTCTCCCTGCGCCACTTAAAGCTAGATGAGCAGCTTAGGAGCAATCCTAGCCCCCTGCAGTCAGAAGCAGGTTTGTTATCGGCATAACTGAGGTGAGAATATTGCCATCTTGCCAGACAAGAAATACAAGAACACATTTGCCTTTTACCTTATAACAGTCAGATCTTACAGTCTGGACATTGCTGAGAGTTTTAGCATGCAAGGACAAGTAGGTTTTATTTATTCATTCATTCATTTACCACAGACTTTTCAATGGTATACACACTTCTCTGAGCACATTAACTATGTCTGTAAGCTATTAAAGACTGGGATCACGTGGATTCTTCTGGAAATTACATTTTGCTTAAGATGGCCCTCATCAAAAGAGAAACCAATCAAGAGAGACATTCACCATGCTCTGAGTGAGGTATTCTGGCTTGTTATGAGCCAATAAAGTTGTTACAGACCAAGGCAGCCTCCATAAATAGATGGGAGACTGAATACAGGAATACAGGCTTGCTGTACAGACCTCACACTCATGACCTCAGCTGACTGATCCCCAGTTGATAAAAATTACGTTACATGGTGATTATACATCCTTGGAGAAAAACTGAATGTTTGAAAAGAAAGCAGTTTACCAAACCTCCCCTCTTCTTCTCCCAGGAATTTGTAACAATACAATCCAAACTTCTATGTAACACAACTTAATGGTATCAGCTCAAAACAAGAGAAAATCCAATACAGAAATAAATAATCGCGAAAAGCATCCCCAGACAAGAATCTCAAACCAAACAATGCATGGAAAGTCTACAAACACAAAAGCTGTTTAAAGTAGCTCAGTGGCTTTGAGGCGACAGCTCTTATTTGTACAGCTGATCGAGCAGGAAGTTTTCACTGGAGCCTGAAACATAGATTCAGCCTCTTGCAGGGATAGTAAGTCTCTGTTGTAAAGAGAATGGAAGCCTCCCCTTTCTTCATTTATGCCAGATCCTATCAGCCTGCTTGACTACACAGTGAATATTCCACAGATAGACTGCAGAAGTGCAGATAACAAAATTATGATGTTCCTTTGCCCAGTTAACTAAACCCAGCTGTCAGTTCAGATTCATAAATTTTTATAAGTATTTTTATACATATGTAATAGAGTTTCCGCATGCTGGAGTTCAGGGATGAACTTTCAAGATTGGATATAGGATGATAATCAACTACCTCCTTCCTAAATACAGCTCAAATTCCAGGTGTGCTGAATATCCACTGGCATATCTTAACTGGAAGCAACTGAGTTTTCTTCTAAAATCCTCAAGCTCCTCCAGAAATTCCTAACAAATAAGGCAGGCCTAACCAGTCCAACATGAGCACGTTGCAGATGAGGTGTGGAGCTCAGCAGGATCCACACTGTCTCTGCAATATGCCAGCATGGGCATTGTTGCATTGTGCTTCTAAAACTGGAGCTTGAGGATGCAGCAGGAGCAGACCCTCAGCCATGAGCAGGTGGACCCAGCGATGCAGGGAATATTGCCAGTTTTCTGAACCATGGCTCAGACACAGTATCTGAGAACTGCAGCCCCAGGCTGTATTGAAAATAATATTTGGAGTGGAATAATATTTCAGAAGTCTCAGATGCATGGTTCTTTGACCACACTTTTATTTTCAAAAGGCAGTGGGCAGCACAGGTGGTACACACCCAGGAAGGATAAAGTATAAGGATCCCGAAATATGAGGAAGACAAAGATGATTGTTCTACAGGCATCACTCCAGTAAATAAATCTATAATACATTACTGTCTGGCAATTACTTCTGGGCAGCTCCATCTAAAAATACTCAGCACCATCAGGGCTTTTTACTAACCAACCCCAAATCCATCTACTTACGCAGTATAGACTGGAAAAGTTGGGTAGTTCACTCCTGTTGGTTTGTATTCAAAGTTATTTTCTCACTAATAGGGCAGACTTTAATTACATGGGTCTCTAAAACTGCTGTATCAAAAGAGTTGATCTCTGGGGTGAATCTGTGCAGCTCCATTAAAGGTCATGAAATCACACCAGCTGAAGACGTGCCCTACACTAAAACCACTGACTGTAAATAAAGCCTAAAAATGGAGTAACTTCATGCTAACAAGGCAATTAGCCCAATCCAGCTCTGCTTCAGTTGGTAACAATTACCATTTCACTACGGATCTTCAGAAGCCAGGTGGATTTCATCCACAGCACATATAACTTCACATCATAGGTCTCCCCCTGAAAGGGGTGAGATTGTGTGTAAAGAACTATGTGAGGGCAACTGCTACAATCTAGTACAACTAGATGATCCTGGGGCACCATGTTCAGCAAAACTTGTGTTTTACAGGGAATGGGAAAGTTGTTTAAGCAATCTATTATCATTTAGGTCTCAAAAGATTCATTTTAACTACAGAAGACAGAAATTTGTATTTTATATTCAAATTGGACTTGTAGCCTCTTCCTATCTACATTATTTAACGCACCATTTAATACATATTCTCATGTCAACGAATGAGGACAGCAAATATGACAGTTGACCAGATATGCACTGGATTTTTATTAATTTTATCTTAGCTTCCCAGAGTTATCAAAAAGATATCTGTATCTCAGATATTTAATATTTTGTAACCTTTACATAATACTGGTAATCTCACGACTCCCTCTGACTTCTATATACACATAACCAATGAAAAACTGCAGCAAAGGAAATTAAGGTAAATTATTTTTGAGAGCTAACACAGCTAAAACTTAACCTGCACCTGAGAAACAAATTAAATTCTTTTTAAAACAAAAGTCCAAAATACTGTTCAAAATTTGTTCTGTCACTTGTTCCCAAACACAAACCTCAAATGACAGAATATGCAGAGCTTTTTTTGTACATAGTTTTTGCCCACTAACAACTCTATTCAAACTAAGTAGTACTGGGACCATGCTTGCTTCCAGTTCTGCAGCATGCACTCTAGCAGTATACAGTCAAGTACATTTTTAAATGTGTATACATCTCTATTTATAGGACTTTGAGAACAGGTAGCAATATGACACATTTTCAGCGTTTGAAGAACAAAGCCTAAACTTTCTACTGAGAGAATATTTCTCATAAAAGATGCCCTGATCCTTGTCTTATAAAAAGGTTTTATTTCTCAATAGAAAAGTGTATTTAAAAACACAATTATTTGCTAAAAGCAATATAAAACTCTCCAGTTTTAACTTCATAAAAGTTTAACAAAACATAAATATTGTTTACCGCTTACATTCCTATATACAGACCTTGCATTAGATAGTTAAATAGATAGAGAGATAATAACTCAAAAATGAATGGCACAAGACTACATGAGATTCAAATTCCATGTCACACTGCACAGTCACAGGAACACAAGGAGCAGCTTAAAATCCTCAGTCACTGGATTCCTCTTTGTTCTCTTTACAGCTATGTTCCTCTTTTCTCTGCAATAATGCACCAGTTTCCATGGTCATAGCAGGAAGAAAGTATCTGAAGCTCAGGCACATTCTCTTCTACCAGGGCGCACAGCTCCCCTTCCCGAAAAACATGATAATAACGCATGAAGGCTTTTGTATCCAGCGTGGCATCAGTTTGGTCCCCAACAGACACTGCTGAATCCAGAGCAGAGTCAGTGGAGTCAGTTGTTGAAGTTCTTTTGAAAAACTTGCTGGCATTAGACTTTCCAGCACCATCTTTATTACAACCGCAGCTGCAGTCCCTGTTTTCCACTGGGCCGTTTCTAAATGCAGCTTCTTCACTCTTGGTCTGAGCTACACTTTGGTGTCCTCCATTTAAACTTAAATCCTTCAGTGAATCTGCGGCTGGTGACCACTGTGGTTTTTTGAGAGGCAGGCTTTCCATGAATACATCATCATCATCCAAACTTTGTTCTTTCAGCAGTGCCCCACGGTGACCTAAATCCAAACTGCAGTGTCGCGAATGCTGAATGGGTATGGTACTGCTGGCCCATTCTCCTTCGTTCTTCAGAGGCTTCGTTTTGTCCGTTTGCTTTCTCAGGGCTGATTCATCAAGGGATCTGGAGAAAAACCATGAGCGGAAAGATCTTCCTAGAGCACTGTAAAATCTGTTTTCTTCTTCAGAAATTTTCATGCAGCAGGCTCTGGATAAGCAATGCTCCATGCTGGGGGAATGTTTTGAATCAGTTTCTGGCTGCAGATTGGTTTGGTAGCTGCAGTTGGAGAAGACTAGCTGTGCAGGGTGTATGTCTTGGGTTTTTACAGCATGCACGAACTCACCCTTATCTCCAGATTGATTCGAGTCTGAAAAATGCCGTGAGCACAAGGCCTTGTTCCAAGGAACAAATACGTCTTGTTTCTCAAAGCGACGATTCTTTTGTTCCATAGCCCAAACGTAAATCATCATCTGGCCTCCGGGTATCAATACCCTCGCCATTTCCTTTATTGCTTTGATTCTTCTTTGTTTAGTTGAGAAATGATGGATCACTGTGAAGAAGGAAAGGCGTTATGTACTGCATATTACTAAGGTCACAGCATTTTCGTCTTCAACGTGTTCTACGTGTTTAGTAATCTTAGTTGCCATATCCCAAATACCACTCACTGCAAGTCAGCAAAAGTGCTGAATTTATTGGTACCACAGTGCAAGTTTACCCCAGAATACTCTCTTTTGCATTTATGTCCAATGGATAAAAATAGGAAAACCCCAAAGAAGGAAATTAATCTCATTTCAAAATAGGGATTCCAGAAAAGTCAAGCATATAAACTGGAGGTTTCTGTTTCTCTACATCACCCATAAAAGACCATAGCATGACTAGCTTTCACTTAAATGCCTGGCCTTTAGGTGAGTTAGGTACTATTAAGTTTGACTTTAGTTTTGGGAACATTTTTCAGATCTATCTTACTGAAAACAGAAATCCTTTTCACCATGTAACAAATACAGCAGAATGTAATATCAGTAAAAAGATACTCTGTATTTTTATATCAGTCCACTTTCAAAAGAGCTAGTGAGAAAATTTGGATAGAAATATTTTCCATTGCTTTAATTTTGTAGAAAAGTATTGCCTTTATAGATTGTTTTGGGGGAAAAAAAAATGAGAAGTATCTCAGTTACATTGCATATCTGATAATTATGATTTTTTGTTACATTATGTTATGCTATTAAAAAAATAAAAAGTCAAATTCAAAATAAAACTGTTGATCACTATATTTTAATTTTCTTTCCAGGATAATTTGAACATTTTCAAATTTCACTGCAATGTGAATTGAAGCTACCTTTCAAGATTTCTACACTGTTTCTATCTTCCTATTTGCTTGAAGGAATCAATTTTAACAGCCAGAGAATAGCTAAGACAGCTATTGTCTCTAAACTCTCAGAAACTTTAACTTGTACTGAGATTGGTCATGTTGTTCTACATGCCATCAGTACTATATTTGATTCAATCAATGACGTAAAGAAGACTGATTCCATAATTTGTTTCAAGTGGACCTGGAGCCAGCCACTTCTCCATGCAAAACATTCTATCTACCCATATAACAACATAGTAATAGTATATGTTCTTAGCTGAAGACATCTCCATACCTTCAGAAAAATTAGATTATCTTTATATGTGCTGCTTGACAGTACCCAATTCTACTTGTAGAAATAGTGTTATTTCAACACTGCAGTTATGAAAAGCATGTCCAACTAGCCCTGTCTTTATTCAAAACAATGATTAAATTACCAAGGGGAAAAAATGCAGCTTTTTTACCACAAGCCATGAAAAGCATTCTTGGCAGTTGATATTAACTAGGCTCTCACAAGCAGCTGAGAACACAAGATAGCAAACTCTGAGAAGAGTTCCTGAGTCTATAGGGTCAGTGTTTGTTTCCAGGTACTCCTGACTCTTGTCAATATTTTCTCAAATATTGCAAAAAAATATAAAATACTATTTCAATTTCTTGAACAAGATGGGGAGAAAGGAACTGATATTTTCTCTCATACTGGAGTTAGGCCATATATCACCACAGAACCTCCTGCAAAATATCAAAACCGACAGAGACAGCATAAGCATGAGAGTTTAGTTCCCCAGAAAGAAGTGCCAATTAACTTACAGAATATGTGCAAGCTCTATCTAAGCAATTCATTTAATGGGTCAAATATTCTTCATGATTAAAATTATATAATCACTCTGGTGGTTCTGCAGAAATGTAAATCCTATAAACAGGATTATACCAGCAAAGCCAAGAAGAGTATTTGACTATGTACATAAATACTTGCTATTGTCTGGAATGGGATGAAAAACACTTTATTTAGAATTAGATGGACACAGGCATACCATGTCTCTATTCAAGAGGGATTAAAATCCATCATTGTTAAATGTACAGAAATACCATGTGAATTTTTAATCTCCTCAGGCCTATAAATGGTATAAACATTAGATAGGTATGCTATCCTTCAGAGTCGTCTGATCTGATGGCACTGAAATTATGCTACAAGACCACGAAATGTGGAGAGGGCTCACTGGTTAACTAGCAAACATGAAAGCAAAGTACTATAGATACTGCTTGCATATTAGTCACCCTTTCTTTCACTCTGCATATGGGAAAAATAAATTTTAAAATACATTTCTGTCATATTTCAAGTAGTTTGTTGATTGCTACCCATAACAATTATCATGCTTTATATTTTTGCTGATAGAGTGAAACAGCCTGAAAGAAGTTCAAACAAGAGTAGAGCTAAAAATGTAGACCGTAACTGGGTACTCTAACTATTCCTCATCTACCCTTTTCCAGTTTATACTTCTCAAATTATGAGTAGAGGTCAGAGGAGTTAAGATGCTGAGATGCTTCACTCATTTTAGACAACGGGTGCTTGTATGTCTCTAAATTCTTATTTCATTACTATTCTAAGAGAAATTTGAATCGATAACACGTAATGGTTAACATGAGTTTCAAGTTCTGCTATAGAGAAAGCAAGTTTTCATTTCAACACATTTGCTGGTCAAAACAGATCCTAAGGAGGAACCAAGAGTTTATCTTGACCACCTAATCTGTTTAAACTGTGAGCAGCCATGTTTATATTATTTTTTACTTGTTTAAAATGCACGCTGGAAGGAAATCTTTTCTCCACAGGGTGAACAAGACCACATATAAACAATCAAATGATCCACATACTTCCCTGGTCAACAGCACCTCTGTGCTGTGGAACTAATGTGGGGTTTTTTTCATGTTTACTACATTCATTTCAGTAATATCTGCTGTGATTCTAAGGGAATCATTTCAAAACAAATTTAACTGAAATGAAGACACATGGCAAGAAAAGGATCCCCAAAAATTCTCATTTGCTGTGGGCCAGAATGCATGTATGTTGTCTTACCTCCAATGGAAATGACTGCATTGAAGCACTGGTCCCTAAAGGGAAGGTTAAGGTTGTCACATACCAGAACTTCATCCTCTTTCTTCCTGGCAATCTCTACCAATGGTCTGCAGTAATCACAGCCGAGATTATATACCTGACTGTTGACACTGAGATACTTTCCAGTTCCACAACCTAAAGAAAAGTATACTAGGTCAGAAGTCGTATGTTCCAAACATTTGCTATCCCACCCAAAGCAGTGAAAATAATTGGGAGGGCTTTCCTAATCCTAAGGTTTCCTGGAAAACAAAATGAGGGCTTGCTTCTACTAGCCTAACTGAGGCAGGGTTCATTTGGACCGTTGGAAGTTTTATGTTCACACCATTAGGAGTGTAACAGTACCAACATCACCAACAAAAATACTGTGTAATGGCAGGTTATGTGTATTTCTTCGGGGAATAAGGGTAAGCGCAGGTGGGAGGAGGAAGGAGTGGCCCTCTGCAGCCACTACTGCATTACCTCAGAGCAACAAACCAAGCATGCTGCTTCATACTGAGCCTTGATATAGCCTGCTAGCCTGTTTTCAACAATGAGCATAAACGGGTGCCCAGGAAAGAGCAAGAACAGGGTAAGCATTATGACCCTTTTCCTCAATACCCTTCCAGCTTCCAACTACTTCCTGATCAGGGGATTTCCTGAAGCCAGACTGTTTTGTCTTTTTAGGGGCCTGCAATAGATGTCTCTTCCAAGTCCTTCCCCAGTTTTGCTAAACCCCACGTAGTACCTCTCCTGTGCATCCCATTTCCCTCCAAGAAGTCCTAAACCACAGCTGTCATTGACACAAGTCAGAGAGGAAAATTTTAACTTTGGATGCAGACTTGAAAATAATGGTGAATCATAAAAATTCCTGCCATGTCACGGGCACATCCTCTTTCTGTCTTTGTGCCAATGCATCATAACGCATGTAAATGTAATGAACTCTTCCAGAATGTCTTCCACCTAAAAGTATGTCTTCTCAAGGACTGTGCTGTACTAAATTGAAATCTTTCAGAGTGTTCTTCAGTACCGTATGCATAACGGGCACTTTTCAAAATTAGATTAGGAAACATTCAGTGCAGTTATGGGTCAGTAGTGAAGAATAATTTCTGAAAGTTGACAGCCAAGCAGCGGGGTAGCAGCTTGGCAAAGAGAACCATCTCAGTATTGGTAATTCAATTTAAAGGCCTGGAGTTATCTTTAGAAACATCACCGCTTCTTGCAGCGCTGCTGCTCTCGTTGATGTTAATGTGCACCATTATCTAGAGAGACAGCACAGGAACTGATGGAGAAGAGCACAATGCTTCCGTGGTGAAAAAAGAGCATATTGCTAAAGCAAAAAGCAAGCACTATTCTTTGAAGTAACACTTGAGAGAAATGGAGAAGATTAATGTTGTTAACGCAGTTCAAGGAATATATGCAATAGAACATGAAGCTCTGCATGTTAGTTAGAAAGCGTAAGTTTTAAAATTAGTATAAAGTATTGGTTACGGTGTTTGCAGAAGGAACACATTTAGTCAAACGTACATTAATTTAGAAGATTCAGTTGCTTAATACAAGGCTTTTGGTGAAGGGGTTTTTAATCACAGTGAGGTTTTGGAAGTATAGGGTCCTCTCTGGAATGAAGCTAAATAGTGACACCAGTACTCTAAAAATCTACATTTGCAGGAGATTCACTTTTAAATGAGCCATCAGGAGGGTGGATTCCTTCATGAAGCTGTTAACAATGGCCATGCTAATGTCATTTATTTTGATGATTGAAAAACAATAAGGCAATTAGACAAAATTATATTTTAATAAAAGGTGGTATTAAACAGAAAAGGAAATTATCAATTGAAGATCTCATTTTGGAAATTTTAGTGCCACTAGGCGACCCTCCTCCCAAAATACATAACGAAAATAAACACAATAGTCAGATTCCTGCAGGTCTTATTAAACCTCGTAAAAGGAGGTACCCTGTGTGCCTTGATGGGAATATTCTTACTGGCAACTGGAAGCCTCTACCTACTCTCTGGATGTATCACATGCATTTAAATTATTTCAGCTGAAACTGTAACAAGGTGATCTTAAGCTTTCAGCAACCACTGTGATACCTGCTGATAAAGCCTCAAAGAACTTCAGCTAAGCTTCAAACAGCTTCCGTTGAAGTACAAAAAATTTTGGCTGAGAAATATCATGTTAAGCTGACTGTTGAATGAGTGTATGCCATAGGATATTTCCTGAGACTATTAGTGAAAATAGTGCAGACGTATAAAAGAAGGTACATATTCAAAATAACAGCAATCAAGTATTTTTGGGGTACTGCTCAACAGCAGCAGGAGAACTACATATTATCTTTTGATTATGGCCTACAACATCTTCAAATAATGTTTTTCTCTTATAGGATAAGGCAGATGCATAATTTATTGCATTTTGCTGTGTAAAAGCATTCTGTTAGTCTAAACAGTGAGGAAAATCCAATGGTGCAAAGAAGCATCTGGTTTGCAATTATGTGCTGTGTAGGACTGAAGTCATAACACAAACAAAGCAAACACACCAGGACCTGGAAACCCCTAAAAAGTCTGTAGGTGCAACAGAAAATCAAGGTATAAATTGAACATGTAGGGAAGACAATGCCATAGCAGGAAAATTAGGTTTTGGTGTCCGTATTCAGGATCATAGGGAGATTCTCAGATTGTAATTATTATTTTTTTTTTAATAGCAATCACATCAGAAGATTTCTCCTAAGATAAAGTCTTGATAGGAGGAGTCTTAGAACAAATGAAAAGCAATAAATTGCAGGGCACCAGTACTTAAACCAAGAGATCTAAAGAAACTGAAATATTAAATAACTGAGCTATTAACACTGTTTTTTTAAAAAGTGCTCCAGGGAAATGACAGACCCCTAAGCCTGCGGGGAAACTGATAGATTAAGGCTTAGCTCAACAAAAATAAGGCAAAAAATGTATTTACTGGCTACCTGATACACTGTCAAAGAAATAAAACAAGTGGTATATGGCATCTAATATGGGTTTAAAAAACAATTTTAAAACAATTTTAAAACAAATTTAAACAAGTTTTAAAAACACTTGCTCTCCAGGATACATGTGGTTAACATATAAACTAATAAAGCTTATAAACAATCTTTCACGCCACCTCAGAGAATGGCTTACCTATATCAGCAACAAGACTACCAGGCTTTTGCTCCAGAAGAAAGTTTCGAACACGAGGCCATGCTTTGCTCTGCAGGTCATTAAAGTAGGCAGCTGTATTTTCATATACACTATGCACGTGCTGCTTTTCTAGCTGGGTAGCCTCATGTTCCATCCTGAAAACATAATGAAGAAAGCTTATGTACAACAAACCACAAATTGTTGTAGTGTAGACTTTATATTTTATAGGGATGTGTAATTCAGGACCTTGTAAGTTTACATTCATAAAATAATTACACCCAGCTAACAGCCATCATGTTTATAGAATCATAGAGTAATTTATGTTGGAAAAGACCTTTAAGATCATTGAGTCCAACCGCAAACCTAACACTGCCAAGTCCACCACTAAACCGTGTCCCTAAGCACCACATCTACACGTCTTTTAAATACCTCCAGGGATGGTGACTCAACCACTTCCCTAGGCAGCCTGTTCCAATGCTTGACAACCCCTTCACTGAAGAAATTTTTCCTAATATCCAGTTGAAACCTCCCCTGGTGCAACTTGAGGCTGTTTCCTCTTGTCCTGTCTCCAGCCACCTGACAGAAGAGACTGACACCCACCTCGCTACCACCCCCTTTCAGGTAGTTGTAGAGAGCGATAAGGTCTCCCCTCAGCCTCCTCTTCTCCAGCCTAACCAGCCCCAGCTCCCTCAGCTGCTCCTCATAAGACTTGTGCTCCAGGCCCCTCACCAACTTGGTTGCCCTTCTCTGGACACGCACCAGCACCTCAATGTCTTTCTCGTAGTGAGGGGCCCAAAACTGAACACAGTATTTGAGGTGGAACACAGTATTCAAGGTGGATTCTGTTATAAAATGGTCTTTACTCAAAGGATCTGATTTTATTTCATGAAAAGTCAAGAAAAAATCTGAACGTATCATCTTGCCTGAGGAGCATTATACAACTGCATGTGCCTATTCAATAATATGCACAGTCCTCAGTAAGTTCACCGATGTAGTAAAAGCTTATCTGGTGCAAAGCAGAGCTTGTATTCAGAAGTGCATAATGATTAAGAACAAGAAGCTAAGAATAGACTTTCCAGTTGTAGCTAAGGTGAGTAGGTAAGCAAACTATTAGTATGTTATTTGAAATAGAGCCTGGACCCTGAAACCAAAGCCCCTAAATCACGCATAAACTATTTGTTGTTCATCTACCCTCTAGAAGTGATGGGTTGGTTGAAATTTTTCGGGAACAAAACCATGATTTCCCTGCTTCCACCCTGCTATCTTAATTTCTTAGCAAGGTTTTTTTGTTTAGTGATTAATTTGAAAAGTGGTTTCTGAGACTTTTAATTTTACACCTAAGCTCATGTAAAACATCAAGTGGATGCAGACACTGAATCCCTTTATACAGACTCTTACATCTTCCTTAAGATTTCCCCTCATCCATGCACCAGCCAGGTGAGACTTTAATATCTGATGGAGGCTGATGAGATTACATTTCAAAGTGTTAAGGCATTCTTCACACTAATTCAAACTGCCTGTTTATTCAGGAAATAATCCTTCCCATTATTAAAACAGGACATATTTAATTGTCCAAGCACTCAGCAGAGATTAAAGCCTGTTTCCAAACTTCTTCCAAGAAACTAAGCAATATATTATCAAGATGAAATTATGAAAGTCATTCCTTTGGCTGCATTCGAAAATGTCAGAAGCAAAGGCTTTAAACACACTGGTTCTTCTTTTTCTTTCCTTGATTTTAAAATAATATACATTTTGGAATCATAATAAAAAAATTTTTTTTCTGTCACTTCTACTGTTGAAACAAGTTATTATGAGAAAAGATTTAAAATAAAATATTACATATAATAACAAATAATGTGAGCTCTTCAAAACACTTGTCCTAAAAACACAATCTTTTTGATTTAGAAAATGGGGGTTAATCCCAGTGGCTGCAAAAAAAAAAAAAAAAAATTTAATGTACTTCAAGTTAAGTGTGTGTGAGTGCTTACAAGAATAGTATGTAAGACTTGATCCATTTCACTGGTTTTATGTGCTCTGCTATGTAAGAGGTTGGGCCAAATTGTTACAATTGTCACAGTCTATTCTGAATGTAGTATCTATGAATATCTCTCTTCAAAACATTTATGTTCAATGTTTTCACAATCCTTACTTTCTTTTTTTCTGGCATAATCCACAATTTTCTTTTATGATGCATTAGCTCACCTTTTACTGGCTGAAATAAAATAAAATAAAATTCAGTAAGAGTATAGTAAATGCCTAGTAGGCACATTTTCACTGTCATCTCAAAGAGTGGAAAACTGTAACAGACTGAACAACAGAAGTAGACAGTATTGAAACACAGGCTTGAAATGATATTACATGTGTCAGAAGCTACTCAATCAGAATTTTTCTCAGAATGCCATTTCAAGTTATGTTGTCAGATATGATGGGTTATTTGCAGTAATTTCAAATAATTATTTCTTAGAGTCAAAAGCCCATTCTTCTTTTCTTGTTTGACCCTTAAATAAAACAAATTAGGTGTTTCATGTCTGCAGCTATCTTTCTTCTCTGCCTCAAAACGTACTCTATCTTGTTGTTCAACTGCCTAGAAATCCTCTATTTATAAGTAGAAATTCCAAGGACTAACAATCATTTCTTTTCTTTTGTCATCTGATATGCTCTTTGCTCTAGTTTATATTTCATGTTTGGTTACTATGTGGTTCAGTGTTTCCAAGTGTTTTTATCTTTCCACTTGAAGCTCTTTGTTCAATCTTTGCAGTTCTTAAAAAAAAAAAAAAAAAAAAAGGAGAATGTTTTCAATCATTCATACCAAATTCCAAATGCTACAGAAATTCCAGTTTATGCCAACTACAGAAGTAGCTGTCTGAACTGAAGGTTAATTTGAATATTTTAACTAAACACAAAAGCCAACTTGGACTTGACTTAGAAGACGGTAAGAATTTTCCCATTGATATAATGTTATATTATACTTTTCCTAAAACATCTTTATTGGATTCCAATGTGGGCTGAAATTTGGCTTAGTTTCCTACTGAATTGCAAGACCATTAAGTTTTTCCTTTAACTTTCTCATTCACTGGGACTGGTACTGAGTCTTCTGCTTTACAGGACATGCTAGAGACTTCCACGTATTACAACACTGCATTAGAGGTTATTATTTTTAGATACACTTAATAAACATTGTCAAGATAATAATTTAGTTATAATCTTAGAATAACAGTAGTCTACTAAAATACAAATTATTTCATTTACCATTTCATTACAAGTTCCATTCCTGCTGATTGTTTATACTTTGTGATAATTAAGTCTCATGATTAAATTAGACTTGCCAGTTTGACTTTCCAGTCAAGATCCATAACACTATCAGGTTTTACTTTGCAGCACAGCAGGGAAATGTCCTAGAATAAACCTCTTCATTTCAGTGTTTACAAAGGGCAAGAAACCAGTGGAGTCTGACTGGACCTGCAGCTGGACCAGTTTCACACTAGTCTAATGTCACTGAAAACATCAGAAACTTAAAACTGTGTAACTTTACAAGCCAAACTCAATACCTCTTTTTCTCTTTATAAACAAAAGCAACCATTCCAACTTCTTTGCCTTGAAAGTACCAGACTGTGTCTCTGTTGCACATGAATTGTAGAAAATGTTCAGTTCATCCAACTTCTGGATTGTAACTTCCAGGATAATTGCAAAGTCTGTTTTGCAAAGCAGGTAATGAAAATCCAAGCTGTCCAGAAATCCCACCACTTTGGCATCTGTTCCAGTACTCATTTAAGTTACCTGGAAGCTGTCCGATAAGACCAGCAAAGAGAAGAGCAGAAGGCGGTAATTATGGACATACTTTCTCCATGCTCAATTCTTCTTTTCTTGGGCTTATGCTCCCATCAAAGGGCTCACGCAGAGACTTGGTGCAGAGTAGGGAGTGTGCAGTAAATTGGCACCCAGCTGTTCAGTCACTCTGCGGCAAGTCTTGGTAAGTCCCTGAAATCTGGATGCGGCTTAAGAAATGTCAGCCTCCCGCAAACAAGCAGTTTGGATAACAAATGAAGAGCACGATTCTCTTCCCTTTCAGTGCTTCCTGGCAATCGAAGTTCGTTCATGGGACTACAACAGACCCTTGTTGCAGCTGATCTATGAAGTGAGAAAACTGGATGAAAGTTGTAGTGTAATTTCTGCTGAACTTGCGGGGAAACGGATCACCAGTCCATCACATGTAACTGTGGTATATAAACAAAACTGCTTGAAAGTCAAGAGGTTATAGTCCATTGACTCTTTCCTACGTTGCCGTTTTCCTTCTTTGTTAAAAAAAAAGCAAAATAAAAAATAAACTAAAATATTACAGCTTTCCAGGAGGTAAAAGGAATTGTACAAACGTATGATAGCATATATTTTCATGGCTACATATCTCACTAAAAGTTCCTTGACTCCAAGGTAATCCAATTTCTTTCTTTTCCATTAATATTTTGCAGCCTTTTAGACAAAGGGTACTGCTTTAAGGAAACTCATGTTGCTTGGATATTTTCTATCACTGCTGATGTAATAAATACATTTAACCATGTGACCGTGACATGACAACAGCCAAAAATTAATAACCCTGGTTTCCAACATTTTAAAAAAATCAGGATTAAAAAAGCAATTAAAATTAAATTTTCCAAATGGAGAACTTTAGTGGTGTTTATATGAAACTTCATCTCCATCATGAATAGGAAAAATTTAATCCTGATTAATGACTGAGGGGGAGTGAGGGGTGTGTTCAGACTTTTCTTTTTTTTTTTTTAAAGTGCCTGACTTGCAATTTTGACTAACTGTATTCTTATCCTTAAGTGGACAAAACAGTTGCTGGCTCCCAGATGCAAGGGGTGCCCTGACATTGAAGCACAGGAGGTGGTATTCAGTCCAAAAACTCTGCCTCTTCCACAGCCTACCCAAAGCTTTCCACACCTTCCTGCAGTTCTTCTGAATCCCTTGCAGCCCTCCCCACCTACCTCGTTACCCCCTCCCATCCACCTAAAATTTTCACGTCTTCATCCATCTACCTTAGCATGTGCTATGTCACCACCACTATTTTAATTTGATGTATAATACTGTTAAATCTTGACCTGGATCATGTTTAGTTCTTTCTTGCATCTACTTCCAGGCCAGTCACAATATCTGGAACATTGTCCAAACTTTTTGTCAATGGCCTCTTGGAAGCACCCTGTGATTTTCATGGTAGTCGTCAAATCCTGCATTGCTCCTATTTGTCTTCAGATCAATCGCTCTTGATTAATTCGAGACACAGGCCTGCCTTTTGTCTTCTCTCTTGCAACTGCCTATTTTCTCTAACCCTTTGATGAGCAGCAGAAACTTACCCAATTCAGTTTGAGTCAGATATGCAAGATTTCAGACTATTAATGAGGGCCCCTCTTAGTTACACTCTTCACATGCTGATGGGAATTCTCAATCCCATTTTGGATTGGGAGAACTCCTACTTCAAAGATGTAGGAAATTCAGCACAGTTGTGTCTCTCTATGTTGCCACAGTAACATAAATCTTGGTTACGCATGCAATTCTAGCTATGGATGCAATAACCTAATTAATCACTGGCCCTATATTGAACAGTATAAAGCACAAGGGCCAGGTCTACATCCCACAGTACCCTGCACTCCAGCAATAACATGTGCAGCTGTAGCTGATACCAACAGCTAAGTAAAAAGTGAGGTAGTCCAATTTGCATTCTCTCCCTTTGCCTACAGAAGAGGGAGAACTACCTACACGGTGAGAAATACTTTACTTCTAGTTTGCTTCAGACTTCCCAGTCTTTTCACTCAAATATAAGTGGCCATGGAAAGCTAAGTGTACAGACCTAATGGTCACCTATAAACCATAGTCTTTTTTTCCAAGCAAATAAAAAAATCCAATTAATCTTCAACTGCAAAACCTCATTGCAGCCCTTCTCAAAAAGAGACCTTTATCAGAACTTTGCTTACCCTTAGGATTGAATTTATAAATCACAGTAACAACCTCCATTCTGATTGACAGTGCTTTCTCATTTCATTAATGAAGCCAACAAATTGGACTATGACGACATACTAAATTGCTTCCAGATATGAATCATTATGTAAAACAGCTTTATTAGTGAGTAAAGGATAATGAAACAAAAAAAGAGGAATCCTGCCATGAATAGTTAAACTAGCTGCAATGAAAGTTTAGCAAGAGGATACAGTAGGAGATTATTTGCTTACATAAGGCTAACAACTCCGGTAATTAATTTCACCCACGTATGAACTTTTATAATCCCATGAAAATGCACAGCCTAAAATCAGAGCAAGGGGAACATCGTGCACCATCTCTAAAACCTTACTGAGCTGAAGTCCTGATTCAGGACCCTTCCTGCAGTAAAATTTGGGAAATTCTGAAGTGAAAAACGAAGAGCTGAGACATTTGACAAAAATCACTGTTAGCTGAAATGCTCACTGTGAACCTAGCATTTTAAAGTAATTTCATTGACTAAAATAAAGTCACCATCATTGTATTTTTCTTACTAAAAATAGAGAGAACGTTGCTGTAATGAAAGACTCAAAGCATTGAGGCTGTTCTTTCAAGATCTTGGACTAAGTAAGTTTATGGTTCAAGCTCTAGCTACTCAAAATGACAACCATTCACTGTGGCTTTCATTTTGTTAGCTTTATTTTCCAATCCAGACAAAACCTAGTACTACTCACTGCATATTCTTGGATCAGTTAATCATTTAATATTCCCCTTGCTGTTTTGCATATAGGTTCATAGTCTATGTAGCTGAAAGGTTGCACTGTAAACAGATTTATTTCACTAAGTATATAAATTCTATTCTGTAGATAGATAACATTTTGCTAAGATAACAATGGACAAACATGGACCCTTTGCTACTAAAAAACAGGAGCACACTCATGCAGAGGTTGCACAGTCCCTTTAAGTGTCTGTTCATCTTTACTATCACATCAAAATTCATAAATCGGCTCCCAGCAAAGAGGGCCCCTTCCTACTGAGTCCCACACAGTCAAAAATCCCTGGTGCTAGATGTGTGCTGATGTGCATCTTCAGATCCTGCACAGAAACACTCTGTACAGACATTAGAAGAGAAGGGAGGACTAGGAAAAAAAATTGGTCTACTAAGCGGGAAGAAAAATTCAATAAGTGGTGCTGAGAAGAGCAAAGTGTTTAGGTTTTTCTTCTTCTCCTCCTTCTCCTTCTTCTACCTTCTTTTCTTCACTATTTGTGTTAATTGCCACTAGGCAGCTAATACATCAGTGACAAAGGGAAAAGAATTTAGGGAAAGTATAGGTTGGGGGCTTTTTAAATAAGTTCAGGGGTTTATAGAATCATAGAATCATACAATGGTTTGGGTTGGAAGTGACCTTAAAGACCATCTTGTTCCAACCCCCCTGTCACGCGCAGGGACACCTTTCACTAGACCAGGTTGGTCAAAGCCCCATCTAACCTGGCCTTGAACACTTCAGGAATGGGGCATCCACAAATTCTCTGGACAACCTGTTCCAGTGTCTCACCACCCTCACAGTAAAGAATTTTTTCCTAGTATCAAATCTAAATCTACCCTCTTTCAGTTTAAAACCACTACCCCTCGTCCTATCACTACATGTCCTGTTAAAGAGTCCCTCCCCATCGTTCCTGTAGGCCCCCTTTAAGCATTGGAAGGCCACTACAAGGTCTTCCTGGAACCTTCTCTTTTCCAGGCTAGACAACCTCATCTTTCTCAGCCTGTCCTCACAGGGGAGGTGCCCCAGCCCTCTGATCATCTTCATGGCCCTCCTCTGGACCCACTCAAGCAGGTCCATGTCTTTCTTACACTGGGGGCCCCAGAGTTGAAAGCAGTACTCCAGTTGGGGTGTCACCAGAGCAGAGTAGAGGGGGAGAATCACCTCCCTTAACATGCTATCCACACTTCCTTTGCTGCAGCCCAGAACGTGATCGGCTGTCTGGGCTGCAAGCATATATTGCTGGCTCATATTCAGTTTTTCATCCACTAATATTCCCAAGTCCTTCTCCACAGGGCTGCTCACAATCTACTCATTGCCCAGCCTCTATTTGTGCTTGGGATTGCCCCAACCCATGTGCAGGACCTTGCACTTGGCCTTGTTGAACTTCATGAGGCTCACACAGGCCCACCACTCAAGTCTGTCAAGGTCCCTCTGGATGGCATCCCTTCCCTCCAGCGTGTCGACCGCACCACACAGTTTGGTGTTGTCGGCAAACTTGCTAAGGTTGCACTCAATCCCACTGTCCATGTCACTGACAAAGATGTTAAACAGCACCGGTCCCAATACTGACCCCTGAGAAATGCCATTCATCAATGGTCTCCACTTGGACATCGAGCCGTTTACCACAAATCTTTGAGTGTGACCATCCAGTCAATTCCTTATCCACCAGGTGGTCCATCTATCAAATCCATGTCTCTCCAATTTAGAGAGAAGGTTGTCATGCGGGACAGTGTCAAACGCTTTGCACAAGTCCAGGTAGATGATGTCTGTGGCTCTTCCCTTATCCACCAACACTGTAACCCCATTGTAGAAGGCCACCAAATTTGTAGGCATGATTTGCCCTTAGTGAAGCCATGTTGGCTGTCACCAATCACCTCCTTAGTTTCCATGTACCTTAGCACAGTTTCCAGGAGTATCTGCTCCACGATCTTGCTGGACACAAAGGTGAGACTGGCCTGTAGTTCCCCAGGTCTTCCTTTTTCCCTTTTTAAAAATGGGGGTTATGTTTCCCCTTTTCCAGTCAGTGGGAACTTCCCTTGACTCTCACGACTTCCCAAATATGATAGATAGTGGTTTAGCCACTTCATCTGTCAGTTCCCTCAGGATCCGTGGATGCATCTCATCAGGTCCCATGGACTTGTGCACCTTCAGGTTCCTTAGATGGTCTCGAACCTGATACAGTGGGTGGTTCTTCATTCCTGCCTTTGCCTTCTGTGACTCGGGCAGTGTGGCTGAAACACTTGCCAGTGAAGGCTGAGACAAAAAAGTTATTGAGTACCTCAGTCTTCTCCAGGTCCCAGGTAACCAGGTCCCCTGTTTCCTTCCAGGGAGGGCCCACATTTTCCCTAGTCTTCCTTTTATCATCGACATACCGATAGAAGATTTTCTTCTTGCCCTTGACATCCCTGGCCAGATTTCTACTGGGGCTTTAACTTTCCTAACCTGATCCCTGGCTGCTTGGACAATTTCTCTGTATGCCTCCCAGGCTACCTGTCCTTGCTTCTACCCTCTGTAGGCTTTCTTTTAGTGTTTGAGTTTGTCCAGAAGCTCCTTGTTCATCCATGCAGGTCTCCTGGCGTTTTTGCCTGACTTCCTCTTTGTTGGGATGCATCGCTCCTGAGCTTGGAGGGGGTGATCCTTGAATACTAACCAGCTTTCTTGGGCCCCTCTTCCCTCCAGGGCTGTATCCCATGGTACTCGACCAAGCAGATCCCTGAAGAGGCCAAAGTCTGCTTTCCTGAAGTCCAGGGTAGTGAGCTTGCTGTGTGCCCTCCTCGCTTCCCTGAGGATCTTGAACTCCACCACTTCATGGTCACTACAGACTAGGCTGCCCTTGAGCTTCACATTCCCCACCAGCCCCTCCTTGTTGGTGAGAACAAGGTCCAGCATAGCACCTCTCCTTGTTGGCTCCTCTGTCACTTGGAGAAGGAAGTTGCCATCAACGTGTTCCAAGAATCTCCTGGATTGCTTGTGCCCTGCCGTGTTGTCCCTCCAACAGATATCGGGGTGGCTGAAGTCCGTCATGAGGACCAGGGCTTCTGAATGTGAGGCTGCTCCTATCTGTCTGTAGAGGGCCTCACCCACTCAGTCTTCCTGGTCAGGTGGCCTGTAGCGGACCCCCACTATAACATCACCTGTCGTTGCCCTCCCTTTAATCCTGATCCATAAGCTCTTGGTCAGCTCCTCATCCATCCCCAGGCAGAGCTCCATGTTCAAGACTGGCTGGTCACTGATGCCCCCTCCTCGTCTCCCCTGCCTGTGCTTCATAAAGAGCGATCTGTATCCTTCCATTCCAACACTCCAGTCATAGGAGCCATTCCACAAAACAACTAGCCTAATAAACAGTACTCTAGAGAACTGATTTCACCAGCCTCAGATTATCCAGTCTCAGAGCCACAAGAAAGTAGTTTTGAGAAACTGTGGGCAACAGGTACAGTCCCTGGTCTCATGATAATCTCATAAACAAATTAGGGACAGTTGGTTTAGAAGAAATGGCAGAAGTTGGTACCGTTTGGAAGTGAATATTTAGAGTGTACTTATCAACAATTCATTATCACACAGGAAGGATACCCTGAGCAAATCTGTTCAGGAGTCTCTTCTGGATACTTCTCAGTGATTTCTTTGCATGATGGATTAGAGAGTAGCATTACATCTGCAGGCGGATCAAACTGACAGGGGTTCAAATGCACTGGATAATGGTATTAGAATTCAAGTTGTTTAACAGATTGAAGAAGACAAAAGCAACGCATTTCATTTAGGTAAGAATAACCAATTGCACAAATAAAGGCTGAAGGAGGCAGGATGGGATGACTGGCATCAGTTCTACAGAAGTGGATCTGGGCGCTATAGCATTTCACAGATTTAACACCATACATGCTATGGTGTTACGGTGGTTTTTGCAATATACTGTTCCAAAAAAAATGAAGACCAGCACACAAAAATAGGGCAGATACTTGCAAGTTACATAAAATTGTCCTTCTCCTACAGTGAGCACTGCTGATGTATCAGTTTGATTACTATGTCTGATTTCAAGCAAGAATATTACAGAAGAGAACAACAGTGATCAGAGGTCATTGTAAATCTCTAAGAGATCAGAAATCAAGCAAACCTCTGGGAAAGACAGCTGTTTCAAATTGTTTGTCCAGGACAAGAGATGCCCATCTTCTCATACAAGAAGGGCTGTTGCAAAATGGGAGGGAATAATCTCTTTTCCAAAAAGAAAGGTAGACAAAAAATAGTGGGTTAAGCAAGGAAGATACAGGTGAGGCATTTTAAAAAGAAGGAGGAGGACAGAAAAGCACTGGAAACAATTGTGGACTGGGTAGATCATGGAGCCTCCATCAATGGGGTCTTAAAAACATAAGTTAGTTAAGGACCTGTCAGGAAATACACTGATGTAATTGATGCAGGTCTGGGGGAGGGACATGATGCCCCAACACCTAACCTTGTGACTCTGTGTGTCTATGAAGTATGAAACTTCACTTTTTCAAGTAATAAGCAAGGTTTCAGTGACCTGCTGTAGGAAAAAAAAAAAAAAAAAAAAAAAAAAAAAAAAATGAAAGGCTGAAAGGCTGCTTCACAAGGTTTATTACTTTTTAACACAGGGGTTGTTTCTACAGCTAAATTAGTACAGATAATAACCTCATTTCCTCCTGACTTTCAACAGGTTTGTTTGTTTGTTTCCTAACAGCCCTGCATCCATACCTCAAAGCCCTTGGCCATGCTACACTACTCATAAGCTTTAAATTAGCTATTTTCCCTTCTTGGTCACTGTATCTCTCAAATACTTGTAAACAGTTACCTTGTCTTCTCTCTTTATATTTACCAGCAGTTAACCAAGCCTTAAACACTTAGTACTTTTCATCCTCCCTGATAAATCAATCTAGGTGGTCTTGGTCTTTTACAAGTATTGTTGTCACACTCTGTATCCTCTCCATATGTCTGCATTCTTCATGCCAAACTATATTCATAGGAATATCTGATTCCTTAATGTCATCCTACAATTCTGGAATTATTGCTTTCTAAATTCCTTCTGTTTCCTTATACGCTGGGTTTGCATTTAGACTACTATTTCCAGACAGATTAGTTTTAATTCATGCAGTATAATTCTCCTTTTTTTCCTGCCCGTAGAGCTCATCACTGTTGGCACCTACATTGTTCTTGGTGCTATAATACAAAGCCTCCCCAATTAAAACAATTTACAAACTGACTTAAGTAAGACATTAAGTTACTTGAAAATCCACCTTCTGCTGAAACTTAATACCTTGGTGACAGAAAGATAAGCAGCACATTATCAAATAGGATCCCAAATTAAGGCTGTCAATGGTTACCTTTGATCCCAAGATTAAATATAAAATATTGCACAATTACAGTAATTATAGAACTACTACGTGGATTCTCTTGATACCTTTTATAAACTACTCTTGATTATCACACGTTTATTATAACTGAAAATATAATTTCCTATCTTAAAATACTCATATACAAATGTATTCAGTGTTCAGTATACTTGCCAAATACAGTTTCAAAAGAACAGGTCTTGTGGCAGACAGTATTAGGGATTAAGTTAACCTCAGTAGATGACCACCAGAATGAGAGCAAAGACAGTATTACATTTTCATTATCCTACAAAACGCAAAAAATCTGACTGATTAGCTTCTTTTTTTTTTTTTTTTTTTTTTGTGATTGTTAGAAATAGGAAGTCATGTATTTATATTTTCCTTCTTGAAAAAGAAAAGGTGTCTTATATGTCTTTGAGGCTAGTGCTCAAAGACAAAACTATTTCTTAAGTACTATCTAATAGTAATTGGGTGCTTATGGAGCTAACAAAGGCATCTGAAGACAACAACAGTAATCCTATCAGGATTCAGAGTTAGACTTAGACACAGAAAAATTGCATTATGTTGTTACTAAAAGGTCGAGGTGTAACCCTCCATGAAGTACCTGGCCACTGTCACAGACACAGGTTCTTCCAGTCGTAGCTGTAGTAGACTGGGCAGTGTGAAAGCTTACCGTCCCTGTAGTCAAAATCCCTAGAAAAGATCCTTCACTTCCATAAATCAGCAGAGTTTCACTGAAAGATTGTTTCATTTTAAATGCTTTATAGTATGAGTGATGCCTTTTTACATAACTTGATATTTCTAAGCCCTCTGTTTTAAGGCAAAGAAAGGTCTTTTGATATATTTTGGAAAATATTTTAATACCATGGCCTTTTTAGGTGTAAGTTTTTTTTCTTCTTAAAATCAATATTTTCCCAGAGATCATCATATGATGGGGAACAAGAGTTGATACCTACAAAAACCAGTATCTGGACCATCAATAGAAATATTTTCTTAGAAGAACTTTGGTCCACAAGTAATTCATTTTTCTGAAATGGTTACATGTAGATATGAATGTAAAGTTTTCTTCAAAATGGAATATTTTTCAACAGCAAAACACAAACCAAAATATGGTTTTGGTGTCTTTGGTCCAACTGTGTTATGTTTAAACTTTCCTGAGGAAAAAAAGTCAGGCAGGACTCTGTGTCATGTGAATTTTAGTCAATTACATAAAGCCTGGCTATGACACGCATATTTATTTTGGTTTTCAATAGTTAGACTTTTTTTCTGCCAGTAATTCAGTTGGTATTTCTACCTCTATTTATGATGGTACATACATAACTTTTGAAGAACCAGCGTCTTTACTGTCAAGCACTTTTAAACAAAAGGGGTTCATTTTTCATTTTAAAATTATTTCAAAATTACTTCATAAGTATATAAAAGTCTAAAGTATTTTTTCAATCTCTTTAATCTTTATAAATTAAAGAGACATGCAGCCCTCGAGCCGTGGCTTTCCGTTACAAAAGATTATTCTGTATCTATTATTACCTATAAACTTGCCCATATAGATCCTGGTACTGCGAAGACATGGACATCTGCTTAATTTTATGCAGTGGAAATCATCTTACTGACCTCAGGTAGTCTATTAATAATAACTAAGGACACCAATTTGTACATAACTTTTTTCAGGACAGAGCCTTATGCTGTTTGTACCGTGCCATATTCTGATTCATCCATCGAGAACGGGTGGCAGAATAACTGCCAATCTGAGTGCTTGCATGGGAAGTGTTTATCCCTTGAAGCAGGGCTGATTTCAAACTCTGAATTTGCTTTTATAACTTCAGTTGTGGATTTATGATTGTTTTACCTTAGAAAATGCAGAAAATGACGAAGAGTTACTTGCATTTCTTCTTCTCACCAAGTTCAGTTTAGCATTATATATATGTCTGAAAATGTTTTGTGCCTTTAAAGATCTCCTTGCCAGAGGCGATATTAAAATGCACAGCCACAGCTACCTACAGGTATCTAATTCGCCCAAAATGCACATCTCTCTGAGTTAAACAATAAAAGCACCACTGAAATATCTCAGTGTGCAATCCATTACAAACACACAATGTGAGAAGCAAATCAGTAAATAAAAATGCACTGGTTCAAAGACATGCTCTATAAATAGCATATATAATGGAAATAAATATATTAATATACTAGATTGAAAACAAATTACAAAAATGAAACACCACCACCCCCCCCCAGGGTCCATTACGGAGCATTAGAAAGTCCCGAGAGGACCTTTTCTATTGCTCATGGAGAGACTGCTGCATTTTTTTCTTATCTCTTTCTCAAGTTTCATGCTCAAAATCATAAACTCCAGAAGCACGCTTCACCTGAACAACTGTATCAGCAAGGAATGTCGTCCTGTGCACTATATCAACGCAGCAGTGCTGCTGAAGTAATTCTGCTCCTTCTTTCTTTGCAAAAGAAGAGGAGCGGGTGACCCGACTCCCTGAGCTCTGGCTGCTCCCACTGACATTCAGTGGGAATGAAAATCCCTTTACAAACATTCATTAAGCAGTGAACGCTCTGCAGCGCTGAGGGCTCTATGTGGATTTACAAAGGCAATACCTAGCTATTTCGAATTTTCTAGGAAAGGGGGGGGGGAAAATACGTTAACTCTTACGGCTTAGAATTGCTCCAGATCATTGCTGAGGACTGTTTCCCAATGCACAGCACGTACTTCATTTTTAATTAATCAGGCGACCACAGAGAAACTTATTATTTCTGCTGCAAATTCCCCCCACGTCTCTTAAAAACTACCCTCCCCAACTGCTACGCCAAATTCAGCGCCAGCATCCGTGCTAGCTCCTGGCTCTGCAAGCCGCGGCTCCATTCAGTTAAAATGGGGGAGGGGGGGGGGGGGGGGGGGTAGGGGGTGTAAAAAAAAAATTAGTTAAATCTCGAAATCCTTCCGTCCCGGGGTGGGTCAGCGCCCCGGGGGCGACTCCCGGCTCGGCGGGCAGCGTTTTTAGAGGATCATCTCAATTTGCCAAAAAAAAAAAAAACCAAACCAAAATCTACCGCCGCCAGCCCTCAGCGGCCGCTATTTTTTTTTTTTTTTTTTTTTTTTTTGGGGGGGGGTGTTGGGGTGGGGGTGTTTTTTTTTTTTTTTTTTTTAATAAATTTGGGGGGTTTTCACCCCTAAGGCGAGCTCGGGGCGAAAGCTCGGCGGGGGACGGGGTAGGGGGGGGCTGCCCTCTTCATCCTCCCCGCGTAGCCCGGCCACCTTCCTTACCCCCCCCCCCCACCACCACCACCACCATCACCATCCCACTCCCCCCCCCCCCGCCCCTTACCTGCACCCACGGGGCGGTGGCGGCGGCTGCATCCCGCCGCGGAGGCGGTGCTTGGCCGCGCCGTACCGCGGGGGTGGCCCCCGGCGGAGAGGCGCGGGGAGGGCTTCGCCCTCCCCGCGCCTCTCCGCCGGGGGCCACCCCCGTTCGACAGGTCCCGATCGCCCCCTTCTCCTTCCCCGCAAGCAAGAGGAGGCGGGGAAAAGAAAAGGGCCGGGTTGTCTCAATTTGCCCTGTTTAACTCTTCTCCTTGCTGCCTTGTCTCATCCCTCGGGCGTCTTCTGCGAGGAGATGAGGAGGGTGGTGCTGATGGAGGTGGTGGTGGGATGCTCCGTCGAGGGCGGGGAGGAGACCCCCCTAAACCCCTCTAAACCGAGGTCGATGGGAGCCGTGCCGGTGATAAAAGCGGCCGAGGAGGATTAGCCCTCGCTCATTTAAAGGTTAAGCTCAAAGCTAACCTTTGTGACTAGGTCCTGCCTGCAAGGCTTCCCATCCCGAGGGTGTTGAGGGTGAAGAATTTTTTCTCCCCCCTTACTCCAGTGCCCGATTCCTATTAAAGCGGTCTAAAAATGGCAGATCGTTTCTATACTTTCATGTATTGATAGGTGTTTATTAGACAAGTACACAGAACCCCAGCCAAGCGCCAGGACCCCACGACTATTAGCGCTATAAACACGCGCTAAAGAGATAGTCCCGTCCCAAGACTTTATAAATTATGTATAAGAGATTACAGATAAGAGAAGAATGCGCTGAAGCAACACGAGCCAGCACGAGAGGCGGGGAACTCGGTACAGCATCGCACAAAGTACTGAAGGTACTGAAGTATTTACTGTTGTACGTAGCCTTTTGCTCAAATCAGCTTTCAAGGTAGCTGGAGACAGGAGTATGGGGAAATAGTGGGAACACGATTGTGTATTGATGGGGTTTTCAAAACTGCCAAAATGACTCAGGAACACACATTCCTTTTATTTTGACAATCCCACCTGAACTAAAGAAAACCCAACAGTGACACAGGAAGAGTATAAGAACAAGCTGAGAAAAACTACACTGAAGACATATGAACCTAATATTCTGTTAAACATACCAAAGCCATGGAGTAACAATGAAGCTCATGGTCTTCATTATCAAGGTATTCAAGAGCCAGGGCTCTTGGCTAAATCATAATTAACCTGCTTAACTCCTTCAAAGAGCTTTGACTGATCTATAAGACGTGACTGTCCTTTACAAACATCGTGTTGACTTATCCCTGTTACTCCATAATTCCGTGTATGTCTGCTAATTTAATTCTGTAACGTAGCGTCACCTAAATTGACTGGTGCAGACAAATTAGGGTCTGCTATTCCCAGATTCTCTCAGATACCTTTTTTGCAAGATGCCATCATATTTGCCTCATTCTGTCTTCAGGTGCCAAGCTGATTTCAGCAAAAGGCTACACATAACCATTCACACAGTTCAGCACCTGCAGTAACTTCATACCCAAGTTTCCTAAAAATTCCTCAAGTACAAATACCATCTGGTCCCTGTTATTTGTTGACATAATTATTGACTTGTTCTAAAAGCTCCTCAGTTTGAAAAAACTGCCTCAAATTTAATCTTCTTAGAAAAAGATTCTGATGTAGAGTCTCTTAAAACTCTCCTGTGGTGAATTCATGCAGCCTTTCCCCTTAGAACCTAATCTTTTCTGGACATTCTTTAAAACCATGAGTATCTACTGGTCCTATAGATTCTCTGGCAGACCTCTTGCTTCTGATGCATTTGAAACAGGTGCTAGTCATGTAGCTTAATGCACTTCAGGAAAAAAACCCACAGGTATTAAGGTCTCAGCATGGTATACAAATATAGGCAGAATGAGAATAATTTTTCCTTTTAAGTACTATGCATCTACAATTACATAATAAATTGCAGTCCTTAACAACCCCTCCTCCCTAAACAATTAAAAGACCTCATCAAAATGATTTTTTTCTCTATTAAAAAGGACTTAGGTCACTAAATTAAGTGACCAAAGGTTGGGAAAGCCAGAAGACTACCCATGAAACCTTAATTTAGACCTCTTGTGCATGTGCATTGCAACTCTGTACTTAATTATGAGCTTGTCTGCAGAACACCACGCTCCATTTGGAACATTTGAAATTAGTGGCAAGCATGTGAGAGCGGCTAATTACGTCTCCTCCTGTATTCCCATCCATTTATTCCTTTACTTTCTAGGGTCTCTTTTCTGCTCATCCTTTACCATCTCTCATGTGGAAATTTCTCTTTTCCTGGTCTGTCTGAAACTCTTACCCTTAGATAACCACTTCAGTAGTGAATCAGGTAAAGGTTTTTACCATAGGGTCACAGAGATTGCTAATTATTCCTTCAAAGGTCATTTGTGATTTTTTTCCAAAGGTGAGAAAAAATGAAAGGAAAGGAAAACAAAGACAGGGAGAGTGAAAAAAAAAAAAGGAAACAAAAGTTTCCAGGTTGAAGCAGAAAGGAAATAAGGAATTGAGGTCAGTCTTTATAATATCATAGAGCTTCCTTCTTGCAAAGGATCAGGTCTCAAATTACAAGCTTCACAGAGAGAGACGGTTGTAGATGAAAGCAAAAGGAAGGCATTAAGTTGCCTGATGTCTTGGAGGGGAAGGATCATATTTTGTTTATAAATAATGCTGCTCTGTCTCAGTAGACATTCTGGAAAATTGATGATTTTTTTTTTAATTTGTGACAAAAAATCTACTTTCTATCTGCTTCTCTTGGAAGACGGCCTCACCAGTCAAAGTCATTGTTTCCTCTCCACACTAGGTATTACAAAGAATAAAAACTTTTCAGAGGCTTATTTTCTATGGAGATGCTTCAGCTAATAACTTACATCCTTGGTTGGTGAATTTGGTCTTCACATAGAATTATAACGTTACCTTCAAACTGTAAAGTTGTTTTAAAAAGTTTTCTAGCAGAACTAACAAAAACTGGAACCAGTGGTGTTTGTGACACTATCGCTAAGTTAGCATTATTACAGTGGACTAAAACCAGTATTTCTACTCCATGGGAAGTTTTAGACCTGAAACAGGCTAAAGAAATAACTATTCAATATTCTTTTTCTTCTGGAACATGAAAATTCAAAGACAATTTGAGCTAGAAAAACATACTATTTCCTAAATGAAGTGGGTTCTCTGAAGGTTTAAGTTCCCCAGTGAAATCGAGTATAAGCATATTTTGTTTGCCAGTCAATCTCAAGATCACAAAACTCACATTTTCAAAAGAAGTAGCTAAAAATGGTAGCTACTCTCCCGAGTGCTTCAGTCTTTAGAGACTTTCTGACCCTTTCTTGTACACTTTCATTGCAATAATTGGCACTAGAAACTTCTTTTCTTAAATAAAATTCAGATTCTCTGCTTCTTATTTGCTTCCAGGAGTTTTAAAGTTTCTCAAAATGGTGATAATACTGTGTGCTGAGCCATGCTGCAGGTTATAATGGATTTATCTTGAATGGGATAAAAAAGTCAAGCTAATTTATTGAAAGCAAGGCATGTCACAGTCCAGTAAAATTAAACACTCATGACTTCAGGGACATAACTGTGCAGCAGATATTTTGTCACATAGGCTTAGCATGCAGGCAAGTTCATACTTCGGGAGACTTTTAACATGTGGCCTTCATAACCTACCACGCAGAGCTGCTGTGGAGATTAACTAGTTAAGATTTGTAAAGTGCTTTGAAGATTATAAGGCATTAAGTTGCATAAGTGCTAAGCACTATTATTTAATACTTAAGTATTATAACTGAGCTTTACAGGACAACTTATGTTTACCTCACCAGTATGAGTCTTTGTGATTTCAATATAGTTGTTGCAAGAGGTAAAGCAAGCAGAACTGGCCACAGGAGAGTGAAATTCCTTTCTTGTTTCACTATCAGAGGCTAAAGTGAGATACAACTGTAATGGTGTTGCAGAAAATCTAACTGAAAATTAATTATTATGAAATGCAATAGTAGAACCAAGAAATCCACATAAAAATGCAGGGTTCCTTGAGATGCCAGTTCTGCCATCTTTACTTAATCTATGTCCTATCTTATCCAAGTAGACCCACTGACTATTCTCCAGGAAGTACAACTCCAAACCCCAAATCCATAGGCAGACCAAATACATCAATTATATCAGCGGAAAATGTTGCCAAGTGACAGTAAGGATGGGTAAAATCTGTACTCTGGTGAGTTGTACTTCATACATATTTTAGCTTTGACTTAAATCAAATAAAAATTATTTAAGTCAAAATTTTGGAAGAAAGATGAACATAGAGAGACTTTATCAATCAGATTGAGAACACCTTTTTTTTTTATACAGTTGCTTTGTTGAGTTTCATTTTGGTATCAACCTTCCTCTTCCTTGTTTTGTAATGTCAGTTTTCAGTAGCAGAAGAAGTTGCTGAGGTTTTTTGTGGTAGTGAAGGGACAGAGCACTAGTTAATAAAATAACAATGCCAAGCAGAAACAACATGACATAATTTTGTGCCTAACCATGTTGGTGACAGAGGAACACAAGTGTTTCAGGACTGCTGACATCCACATACTATAGATATTAGGGTGGTATATTGTCAGACCCTGAGCTGCATCCCAGCATCCTGAAGCCGTAAGACCCTGTTTGGCATGCAGGGAAGGAGAGTTGGATTTATTTACCTTACAAGGACTAATTATTATTCAATGGCAGTCTCTTTGCAGGACAAAGAACTCAGATAGTACTTAAATTCCTTGCATCTGCAAAAGGGCTGCAGACATTTCACAAGGACAGGCTTTTCAAGTATATGTATTTCTTCTCTGTGGCTAAGAATAAAGATTGCTTTCCTATAGTGTTTTGACATTTTGATCTAAATTGAAGCATATAATAAAAATGCACTTCACTTAATGTCTCCAGTATGAACTGAAATTCAGCTTTAGAGACAAGTAAAGGTAAAAGAGGGCAAACGGAGTGAATAGTGCACTTGCACAATAAACACAGATCCTTGTCCTTTCCTGGGTCAAGGAAGATGCAGGCCTCTAATACTCCTACTTCTCTTCGGAAAGCATAAACTTTTCTTCCTCTATGAAGTTATTAACAATCGTTGTGTCAGAGGACATCAAATTATTTGTCCCAAAAACACACGTACAATCCATGAAAAAGCCAGAGCTCACCTTAGCTTTCTAGATGCCAATCCCCATCCCAGACCGCTTTAGTCATTCAACTTAGAAACAGCTTAAAACAGACTAGAACAGCATGGTGCACATTGTTCAGAGAAAGGATTTGTCTACATATGGTGGCAAATTTGACTCTACACGGTCTGTTAACAGGGTCTTACCAGTCTTTTGACCAGCTATCCCAGGAGATGTGGGAAACTGGAGGTAGTAGACTTCATGCAGACTCAGCTCCTTACGGTCAAAAGTGTTCACACAGAGATTCAGGGCTTCTTTGTTCTCGTCAGGTTTTATAGGTTTTCCAATCCTTTATCTGAGGCTCCACTCACCTCCGCAGTTGCTCTCCCACCGCAGTGTCACAGCTAAAGCTAGAAAAGCAACTCAGCTGTAATGTTCTTTTCTTTTGTCTTTTCAGTAACCTTTTTCTTGGATTTCCTTACTGCCTTCTGTTTTGTTTAGAGAGTCTTAAATCATACAATGGCAGCCACTCATTATTCATTTTAGTTTCAAATTATGGGTTACTTATGCTGTTCCTCATATCAACAGTAAACTACTTGACCTGCATTAGTATTCTTAATGCTTATACTGGCAGAAGTGAAATTGTGTTTCTGAAAGGGCAGATATTTACGAGGTACATTACAAATCTAGTTAGAATTTGAAAAAAGTACAGCTGGGTCTTCTGATGCCTGAGTTACTGACCTTGAAAGATACAATGACTGCTATCAGTTTCACATACCATGCAGACCATGACACACGCAGTTTGGAAATAGGTGTATGTGGCTCAGTTTTCATGTGATTTTAGTATATTGAGCAAGACCAAACCACTGTAAATACAGAAACATCAACAAATGCTTTTGAATATTGCTTAAAACCGGTATCTGGTGTACAGGACAGAAAGAAATATAACAAGCAAGCACCCCATCAGTCCCTCCGTGCAATGAATCACGCGCCACTAAAAGGTTGTGCATATATGTGTCGTGCTAGCAGTAGCCACATATGGCTACACCATGGACAGTATTGAAAGATGGCATGTCCACAGCCTCCCCATATTCACAGCAGACCCAGATCCATTACAAGAAGACCACGTGCATCTTTTTCATCTTTTTCTTTCTTCAGATGTGTCGTGGTTTCAGCCCGGCTGGTAACAAAGGACCACGCAGCCGCTCGCTCACTCCTCCGCCCCCCTCCGGTGGGATGGGGAGGAGACGGAGGAGAGAAAAGGAAAAGAAACTGGAACCTCGAGGGTTGAGATAAAGGCAGTTTACTGGGATAAACACAAAAGAGATTACAACAACAACAACGGCACTAATGAAAAAAAGGTATACAAAAAGAGTGATGCACAGTGCAACTGCTCACCACCCGGGACCCGACGCTCCGCCACTTCCCCCACCGAAAAAACAGAGAGCACCCCCCGGCCCGCTCCCCATTTATATACTGGGCAGGATGTCACATGGTATGGAATAGCTCCTTGGCTAGTTCAGGTCAGCTGCCCCGGCTATGCCCCCACCTCCCAGGTTCCTGTAAAAATTAACTCTATCCCAGCTGAACCCAGGACATTATCCACCCCTTATTCTATACCATCTACATCATGCCCAGATCTTACTTTTTTTATTTTTTTCCAATCAACCACTACAACTTTCCTTGTTTTATATATAAGTATATGGACTCCACCCCTTGACCTCGCACACACACACACGGTGTTCCTTTAGCCTATGGGCTATCCCTCTAATGTGTCCATCAATTTTGGGGCTCTATCTGTTGTAACAGTTCTTCAGGATAAGAGAGAGATGGTGTGAGATGTTGGGTTGTTGTACGCTGCCTCTGGAACTTGTGGCTAGTACATTTGGTGCAACTCATGTCCCTGGTCTGCAGGTCGAAGATGTTGATCTTGAGGAAATTGGTGGGTGCCAGTTCAAGTTCTATTGCTGTTGTACTTGGCTCAGTTTCAAAAGTCCATCCTGTAGTCATTTGGATAATTCTCACAATAATACCCTTGATATGGCATATAGACACTATAGATACAATGACATGCATTGGCAGGTTATTTAGCAGTTAAATATCATACAGCCCAATTCACTGGCTATTCTCTCCCAAAATCAAATCTCCCTGAGGTACACATCGAACCTCCCCATCCTTCTGCATCACCCACCAGGTGTACCCAGGTCCTTGAGCAAAAACAACCCTTTGAATGGGTTTGCTTCTGCTTGAGGGAGGACTAACCCAGACTGTCTTTCCTAACATACTCCTCATGCGCACTACAGGGACTTTATCCCCTTCTACAGTATGTGGATCTCTTGGTTGGGCGGGGCCAGCCCGATTGGCGGATCCTCTAGTATTAACTAACCAGGTGGCTTTTGTTAAATGTGTATCCCAATGCTTGAAAGTTCCACCCCCCATCGCTCTCAATGTAGTTTTCAGCAGTCCATTGTACCGTTCAATTTTTCCGGAGGCTGGTGCGTGATAAGGGATGTGATACACCCACTCAATGCCATGTTCTTTGGCCCAGGTGTCTACGAGGTTGTTTCGGAAGTGAGTCCCGTTGTCCGACTCGATTCTTTCTGGGGTGCCGTGTTGCCATAAAATTTTCTCTTCAAGGCCCAGGATAGTGTTCTGGGCAGTGGCATGGGACACAGGGTATGTTTCCAGCCACCCAGTGGTTGCTTCCACCATTGTAAGCACATGGCACTTGCCTTGGCGTGTTCGTGGGAGTGTGATATAGTCAATCTGCCAGGCCTCCCACTGTTTATATTTCAGCCATCGTCCTCCATGCGACAGGGGTTTTTGCCGCTTGGCTTGCTTAATTGCAGCACATGTTTCACATTCATGGATGACCTGTGAGATAGTGTCCATGGTCAAGTCCACCCCTCGATCTCGAGCCCATCTATATGTTGCATCTCTTCCCTGATGGCCTGAGGTATCGTGGGCCCACTGAGCCATAAATAGCTCACCTCTACGTTGCCAGTCCAGGTCCACCTGAGACACTTCAATCTTGGCGGCCTGATCTGCCTGGTGGTTGTTTTGATGTTCTTCAGTGGCTCGACTCTTGGGTACATGAGCATCTACGTGACGTACTTTTACCACTAGCTTCTCTATCCGAACAGCGATATCTTGCCACAGTGCGGCAGCCCAGATGGGTTTACCTCTGCGCTGCCAGTTGCCCTTCTTCCATTGCTGTAGCCACCCCCATAGGGCATTTGCCACCATCCACGAGTCAGTATAGAGATAGAGCACTGGCCACTTTTCTCTTTCAGCAATGTCTAACGCTAGCTGGATGGCTTTCACCTCTGCAAACTGACTCGATTCACCTTCTCCTTCAGCAGTTTCTGCGACTAGTCGTGTAGGACTCCATACAGCAGCCTTCCACCTTCGATGTTTTCCCACAATGCGACAGGACCCATCAGTGAACAGGGCATATTGCCTCTCATTTTCTGGCAGTTTATTATACAGCGGGGCTTCTTCGGCCCGTGTCACCTCTTTCTCTGGCGACATTCCAAAATCTTTGCCTTCTGGCCAGTCCGTAATCACTTCTAACATTCCTGGGCGACCGGGGTTTCCTATGCGAGCTCGTTGTGTGATCAGTGCGATCCACTTACTCCACGTGGCGTCAGTCGCGTGATGCGTAGAGGAAACTTTCCCTTTGAACATCCAGCCCAGCACTGGCAGTCGAGGTGCTAAGAAGAGCTGTGTTTCAGTACCAACCACTTCTGAGGCGGCTCGAACTCCTTCATATGCTGCCAAGATCTCTTTTTCAGTTGGAGTATAGCGAGCCTCGGATCCTCGATATCCCCGACTCCAAAACCCCAGAGGTCGGCCACGGGTCTCCCCAGGTGCTTTCTGCCAAAGGCTCCAGGTAGGGCCATTCTCCCCAGCTGCAGTGTAGAGCATATTTTTAATATCTTGTCCTGTCCGGACTGGCCCAAGAGCTACTGCGTGAACAATCTCCTGCTTAATCTGTTCAAAGGCTTGTCGTTGCTCAGGCCCCCATTTAAAATCGTTCTTCTTCCGAGTAACTTGGTAGAGAGGGCTTACAATTTGACTGTAATTTGGAATATGCATTCTCCAAAAACCCACAACACCTAAGAAAGCCTGTGTTTCCTTTTTATTAGTCGGTGAGGACATAGCTGCTATTTTGTTGATGACGTCCACAGGGATCTGACGACGCCCATCTTGCCATTTTACTCCTAAGAACTGGATCTCCTGCGCAGGTCCCTTGACCTTACTTTCTTTTATGGCAAAACCAGCCTTCAAAAGGATTTGGATTATTTTCTTCCCTTTCTCAAAAACTTCTTCTGCCGTGTTGCCCCATACGATGATGTCATCAATATATTGCAGGTGCTCTGGAGCTTCACCTTTTTCTAGTGCAGCCTGGATCAGTCCATGACAAATGGTGGGGCTGTGTTTCCACCCCTGGGGCAGTCGATTCCAGGTGTACTGGACGCCCCTCCAAGTGAAAGCAAACTGAGGCCTGCACTCCGCTGCCAAGGGAATGGAGAAAAATGCATTAGCAATGTCAATTGTGGCATACCACTTAGCTGCTTTTGATTCCAGTTCATATTGAAGCTCTAACATATCTGGCACAGCAGCGCTTAGCGGTGGCGTGACTTCATTCAGCCCACGATAATCTACTGTTAGTCGCCATTCCCCATTGGATTTCTGCACGGGCCATATGGGACTATTAAAGGGTGAGTGAGTCTTGCTGATCACTCCTTGGCTCTCCAGTTGGCAAATCAGCTTATGGATTGGGATCAGGGAGTCTCGGTTGGTGCGATATTGTCGCCGGTGCACCGTCGTGGTAGCAATTGGCACCTGTTGTTCTTCAACCTTCAGCAACCCCACAACCGAAGGGTCTTGGGAGAGACCCGGCAGGGTAGACAGCTGTTCAATCTCCTCCGTCTCCAATGCAGCTATACCAAAGGCCCAACGGTACCCTTTTGGGTCCTTGAAATACCCCCTCCTGAGATAATCTATACCAAGGATGCACGGGGCCTCTGGGCCAGTCGCAATGGGGTGTTTATGCCACTCATTCCCGGTTAGACTCATTTCAGCTTCCAATACGGTTAGCTCTTGGGATCCCCCTGTCACACCAGAGATACAGATGGGTTCTGCCCCTTTATAACTAGATGGCATTAGGGTACATTGTGCACCAGTGTCCACTAGAGCCTTATATTCCTGTGGGTCTGATGTGCCAGGCCATCGAATCCACACTGTCCAGTAGACTCGGTTGTCCCTCTCCTCCACCTGGCTGGAGGCAGGGCCCCTCTAATCCTGGTTAGAACATCCGTTACTCACTTTCTGCACACGTGAATCGGAAGTCCCTTCAAGGGGATCAGAAATGAGATCAGCCCATCTACTGCGTCTGGGGGACTGCTCACGGGAAACTGGAGCAGCAGTTTTCCAAGAATTCTCTTTTCTGGTTGCTTTTTCTCGCAACTCCTGTACCCGTGCATCCAAGACTGAAGTGGGTTTTCCATCCCACTTCCTCATGTCCTCTCCATGGTCACGCAGGTAAAACCACAGGTTAGCCCGTCGAGTGTACTTTCTCTCTCCTCTCTCTTGGGCAGAGGAACGCTTACTCCCAATAACTGCGATGCGGGCCTGTACAGGTGAGGAGGAGGACAGATCCACTTTGAATTGCTGGAACTCTCGGGACAACTCCTCCACAGCTGAGACACAGGCCCGTAGGGAGGAAGAGAGACTCCCTTCGTATTGCCGGAGTTGGACAGCCAATTCATCCACCGTTTGTCCATAGCCTTCTCTCCAGGACATTACTGCCAATGAGTTGGCATAGGTTGGTGGTGCACTTCGTAGAAACTTCCGCCACATGGGTTGTGTGCATTGGACTTCATCTGGATCTGTGGGTGACTGCGCATTTTCTGGATCATTGTAAATCACCTCCAGCACGGCTAATTCTCTCAGGTACTGAATACCTCTCTCCATGGTGGTCCACTTGCCTTGGTGACATGTAACTTCATCCCTGAAGGGGTATCTTTCCTTTACACCTAACAAAAGTCGCCTCCAGAGGCTGAGGACTTGTGTTTTTCTCCCAATCGCCTTGTCGATGCCCCCTTCCCTAGACAGAGATCCCAGCTGCTTGGCTTCCTTACCCTCTAATTCCACACTACTAGCCCCGCTATCCCAGCATCGGAGCAGCCAGGTAACAATGTGCTCACCTGGGTGGCGGCTAAAATCTTTTCGCATGTCACGCAACTCACTCACGGATAGAGATCGGGTAATTATTTCAGGTTCTGCCTCTACCTCCTGTTCTCGCGATGACCCTGGTTCATCTTCATCTCTCGCTAAGCGAACTGATTTCTTTGTGTGTTTCTTTTTCTGTACAGGGGCGACTGATACTGGCACAGGCTGGTTCTCTGGTTCAGCTGCAGTGTCTGTCACCGGGGTAGGGGTAGTCATGGTACCTGTTGTCGTGGTAGGGGCAGCCACGGTGCTTGTTGTCGGGGTAGGGGCAGCCACGGTGTCTGTTGTCAGGGTTTGGGTAGCCACGGTGCATGTTGTCCTGTTTTCCATCTTTTCCCCCTTTTCCCCCCGAGGGTGCTGCATAATATCAAGCAGTGTTTGGTAGATATTGGCCAGAGCCCAGCACAGTGCAGCGAGTTGTATGTCTTTGGAATAGCCACAGCATTTTTCTTTCAAATATTCTGTCACTTCATAAGGGTTCTGTAGTTGTTCGGGAGTGAACTTCCAAGTCACTGGCGGTGAGAAGTTCTCTAGATACTTGCCCATATGCTCCCACATGCCGTGCCACCCATGAGTCTCCAGCTTTGGGGGAGATCTCTGAGTGGTACTCTTAAAGAGCCTTTTTGTAGCCCTAAACAAGACCTGAAACATATTCAGGAGGCATAGCACTAACAGCACACTGGCTTGCGCATCCCAAGGATATTCAAAATTCTCAAAAGCTGTTGTAATTAGTCGGAAGGAGAAGAGGGAGGTGAACGGACGGGGGGAGGTATCCCCCCCTAATTTCCCCATGGATTGGGTGTAATTACCAATAAAATCCGACAGAAGGCGCCCAAAGTATGGAAATGATATCACTGCCTCATACAGATACCAGCTTAACCTCATGACCAGTGATGTAATCATTTCATAAGTCGACATTGCCCAGTACAGCACAATGATAATCCCAATCACTCTCCCAGAGATGAGATACGCAACTACAGGCAATACATAGAGCATATAAGAGCTTACAAAACGCCACCATGTAAACAAATGAAACAACATTGTGACTAACATCTATATATCTAAGAAATGCGTTTGGCAAATTTGTTTCAACACGCTCTGGCCAGATCTGTCGTTATCTCAACCCTTCTGCCCCACGTTGGGCGCCAAAAAGGACTGTCGTGGTTTCAGCCCGGCCGGTACCAAAGGACCACGCAGCCGCTCGCTCACTCCTCCGCCCCCCTCCGGTGGGATGGGGAGGAGACGGAGGAGAGAAAAGGAAAAGAAACTGGAACCTCGAGGGTTGAGATAAAGGCAGTTTACTGGGATAAACACAAAAGAGATTACAACAACAACAACGGCACTAATGAAAAAAAGGTATACAAAAAGAGTGATGCACAGTGCAACTGCTCACCACCCGGGACCCGACGCTCCGCCACTTCCCCCACCGAAAAAACAGAGAGCACCCCCCGGCCCGCTCCCCATTTATATACTGGGCAGGATGTCACATGGTATGGAATAGCTCCTTGGCTAGTTCAGGTCAGCTGCCCCGGCTATGCCCCCACCTCCCAGGTTCCTGTAAAAATTAACTCTATCCCAGCTGAACCCAGGACAGATGGCACAAGAGTTCAGAATATGCTGGGCCTTAAATATTGTCTTTCTCTGCTGAACTATCTACTATCACAGAGGTACTATGAATATGTCAGACTTCTGGTGCCCTGAGCTCCCAGCAGAAACCATTTTCCTGGGAAAAAGCTGTTAACATCGAGAAGTCTGAATCTGAGTTCTTAATATTTCTGAACTTATTTCCACAGTATTCCTCCTGCATACTCTATCCAGTGAAATGCTGAAAGTGTTTCTTCCGCTTCTTTGTATTTAAAAAGGGATTGAAGGAAGGGAGTTTTTTTGGAAGCGGTTCTTAGAGATGATGGATAGATCCGTTGTATTCCAGGACCTTTTTTTCTATTCCTTTACCTTTGCCCATTTTTTTTAGTTAAAGCAACAGAGCAAAATGTCTTATGCTTCATAGCAAATATCAAACGGATTTTCTCTGCTTTCTTCACAAGTTTAATTTACCTTTATGAGAAGATATTTGGAAAAAAAAATTAAGAAAAAAAATGAAAAAAACCTTACTAAAAATAAATCCAAGCAAAGAGCATGTGTTGAAGAGTTGCAGAGTCCTCTCAGTCTGGAACAAGAGACTTAGTAAAAAATGTGCCTTTTTCTCACCCCCATAACAATTAACCTAAAATTAAGTAGGAGCTTCTTAAGATCTGGGAAAAACTCCTATTCAGTTATGGGTCCCCCAGCAGGGGGATGGGATGGGCAAACCTCTGTCCATATATATCACCTTCTCACCAAAAACCTCTCCCTTGACCATTTCATTCCAGAATCTACCTTTCTGCACCCTCCTATGAGCAAGAGGAAACTCAGATCCAGCAATGCAAGTGGAAATGGAACTGAGCGTTGAAGAACGATGATGTGACGTTCTGGAGAATACACCTAAAAGATCTTTCTCAAAGGCTATCTCTAACTTCAAATAATATGTTTTTCACAAAAAAAAGGGTCTCCAGCCAATGCTGTGATAGACGTCTGATTAATAGATCCAAAAGCCTAAAAAGTTTGACTTTGGGGGGTAGAAGAACAGACTGTATATCATGTTCTACCCAGAATCTACTCTCCTAAATCCCTGCCCCTCTTGCCCTGTGCCTCCTTCCCAGCCCACAGAATTGCAGGTATGCAGGTGTATGAAAGCACCTCTAGGCTGTGCTCTGGATAGGAATTAAGTACGTTATTAGGTCCTGGGAATCTTACTCTTTTTCCATATGTAAAACTTTTCAATATGCTATCCAGGAAGGAGAAAAATCTTGGCGGAAATCCTGACAAGCTGCTGAACTGCTATTCCAGCCCCTTGCAGTTTCAGGCTACTTCAGGTTTAGGCAGAAAAGAACACAGCCTCACTCAGAAATTTCTCCTCTTCATTCCAGGCAATAGCTCCCTTACAGCCTTCCTTCCCAAGAAGACCCATGCTGAACTGGGGGACTCACTGCAGTCACAGGGGCAGTAAGTACTGAGTTGCTATCCTGCTAGCTACAGCTTTCTCAGGTGGTGGTTTTAGTACTGGGAAAGGAAATTAAGGAACTAACTGGGTTTTGAAGGGCGTTGCCTGTAATTTCCAGCTAGGTCTTTACCAGAGGTTTCCACTTCCTTGTTGACAACATTTTTTTTCTCATTTTAGAACAAATCATATTTCTGAATTTCACTTCTCATCTTGAAAATGCACCTTTTTTACTTTACTAAGGCTATGGGTTGACTTTTCTTGTGTCTCTGAAGTGAGATCCTAACACTGGTAAGATCACCCAAAATGCATATCAGAACTTTAATAGACTTTGAAATGGTTAACCATTTTAGACTTACCTACTTTTCCGAGGATCTGTCAAAATTTCTCAGGAAGCATGCCAACAGCTAAACAGTTTAGACAATTGGAGCACAGTGGCTGAGCCCAAGCCCCTATTGTTTTTTTTAATCCTTGCCAGTATAGATGTAGACCTATGTCCTGTTTACTTGAAAAGAATCCTATGCCCTGCTGTCATGGGCAGTGGCTTCTCTCATATGGCTTCAGCTCAGGCATGCCCGCCCCTCACAAACAAAAGCTGTGTAAGACATGCCATAAAACAGATTTTTCTTTCCAGATCCAATAGATGCCACTGAAGCAATTGCTAATGGCCTTAACGGAGACGACAAGTTCTGAAAGCTGCTCATTCATGTAAAGCAATGGGTTAGTTGAAAACCAGGAGGAGGAAATGAAGGTGGATTAAAGCTATTCCTATGTGCCTAAACGAACAGTGTGGCAAGAAGAATGTTCCCCCTTTACTTTCCTATTTTCTACAGGCAGAAAATGTGTTTCTGCTAGTACAGTATTATGATCATGTATCATTCACGATCCTTATAGCTATCTCATTACTACCTTCATGCTGTAATGCAGCCTTTGCCTTCTCTGGATATGCTTACACAGTAAGTTGTTTTGCTTCTACCAGTTTAACCACTACCAATCCCACTCGTCACGTAGCTGTGCACTAGTTCTGCATCCACAGATTTTTAGAGCTTGATAAGCACATCCCTGCATTTACACTTGGACAACATATACAATTCCCCCTAAATCAGACAAATGGATGCTGCTGGGCCATCTGTTTGAAGATATGTTTCGTTATATAACCTGAGTTACAAGTATTTCCTCACAGATGAAGACATCTCAGTTTAGATGGCTACAGAGAGGGGCCTGCACACCTGAAATAGCCCCACAAGACTGCAAAATACAATGCAGGAACTGTGCAAGACCTGTGTCCTTCTGCCGCAGTTTGTGGAGGCCTGGCAGGATCCCCTAGGTCATCACAAATGGCATTGAAGTCTATACATAGGCCACTGAACTGAGCCCTAGTATCTTCACTTGAGTGAATATCTGAGATCCCTTTAGTGAATATGAGTTCTACTCAGACCTATTCACCTGGAGTTCAGTGAGCAGATCAGATGGCGAAATATAGGGATGTTCACATTTATGAAACCCAACCTTTCAAAAAAAAATTGTGTTCTTTTTGGCTAATTCAGAGTAAGAATCATAAGATCAGATACTGTCCCCAAATTTGCACATGCTACTAATGTGAAGTGCCCATTGAGATTATTGCACTGTTTTAATAAATGCTTGCAAGCAGCCCAACTACAAATTTGACTTGCTTTCCTCAGTGAATACATACAGATAAACTTTACATATTTGTGGAAGTATTAATACAATTTTAGCCACCTTTACTGCAGCATTAGTAGTTCACTTGTATTACTTCACAGTTTGCTTTATACCATATGTATATGTCTACCATATTATAATACTAGAAAGAAATATTCATCAGAAATTTTCAGTGCTCTTCTCCAAGAGTCATGATACTTTGCCTAGTTTCTGTTTGGTATTGTTACAAATGAAATGTTTTTGCTCTGTGTATGTGTCTCACTTGTTCATTTCACTGCATTTTTCTGTTCTAAACAGTCTCTCGACCTGTACTCATCATCTAAGCATCTGAATCACTTTTCAAGCACATGAGTAGTATGAGGGGTACAGCACCAGTCAGCAGTCCTACAATTCTGCCTTGTCTATTTAGCTCTGCCCTTGCACCCCAGCCTCATATCTGAGACTGGAGATGAGTTTAGTGGACAGCCCAGCCCAAAAGGCCCACTACCCCAGGACGTAGCAGCTGAATCCAGCACTATGGCAGGAAGGTATGGTGTGTCACAACTTTTAAGCATACCCTAAAGTCTCTAAAGCCTTTCCATGAGCATGGGTGACCTTATTCAGGAATCCTGTGAGAAAGTGGTTCTCTTGTGGAGGAAGATCATGTGAACAAAACCCTTCCAGAACTCGTGCTGGTGTGCATTCAGGACATACAGTTGTCAAGATCAAAGGATCACCCTAAAGTGGATGCAGATTGTACATTCTGCTACATACAGGCCTAGATCAAAAATGACTGACTCGTCCCAATGACGGCAGCATATATTTCTGGGGTGACTGTACACTGGGAAAAGGAAGCAGGTTCCTGTGTTACACCTCCGAGCCCCAGAAGTTACTTTTTATTTTTGTTTTACTTCTAAGGATTTTCAGGGCTCTGCAGAGAAAATGATATTTCAGCAATGTTATCTGTTTGTCTTCTCCGAGTAGGAGAGAGAGCAAGTTTTGAAGGAATTTGCTTCGCTCAGAGAAAAATTATTGGTCTGAAACACAAACCACTTGTTGGACAGCGGCAGGCATGTTCTTCATGCAACACTCTCCACTCTCCACAAGATCATCAGCCAAGAGGAGAACTGCCATTCCTGTGACAACCAGAGCACCTTCTCTCAGAACTAAGGTGCAATATCTAATACCTCCATCTACCTGCAGCTTCTTCTTACGCAAGCAGCCCCTTCATAGGAGGAGATGCCTCAAATCAGCATGCAGCTAAGGGCAAGCCATGAGCTATAAAATTATGTTACAGAACTGGGTGCATTCCTGTTTACTCACACACATACTTGTGATGATTATGCTCACTAGTACAACAAGGAGCAACTCTTTACCATCTGGAGCCAGGTAAACAATTAGCTTAAATATCTTTGAATATTTGATATTTTGTGCAAAGTCTGGCAGAGAATATTCAAAATATAAACATTTACATTACACTTATATCAGTTAATGCTTTCTCTCTGTTCTGTAAGAAGGCTTTATTTGTAAATATTTTCTTTTTCCTTTGTCCCATTTTTGTTCAGAACTATAACACCTCTACATTAGGAGACTCTCTCCCTAGAATTTCAAATCTGAATACAATGAAGACAATATAACCCTTCAAGTTTTTCTCCAACCCACACAAATTCTCAAGCCTAATGTTTAAAGAGCTGTTCCTTTTGGCAACATTGAGGCATTTCAGTTTATTAGCCTTTTCATTCCAGGAATTTCAGAGAACTGAATTTAGCAAATTAAATCTCACAAGCACACATCACAAGATATTTGATTTGCCATCTTGGTAAAAGTTTTAAATGATAAATGGAGCACTCTGTTTACTTCCATTGTCAATAACTTTGATTTCTTAAGAATTTAAGAGAACACTAGCAGACTCTTTCCTTAGCAGTTTATTTGCCAATATTTTGTTATTATACAAAAGTAGGACCTTAGAGATCCCTCAATGAAAAAAAAAAAAAAAAAAAGGATATCTCAGATGTTTTCATCTCTGTTAACTTGGTACTAAAGCTACCTGTCTGACCAGGTGTACTTACCTACCTAACAGTCCAGACTCCCATATGGATAGCAGAGAGACAGACAGGCAGCTCCACAAAGCAGTTTGTTCCATTCTTAAAAAGGTGGGATGACTTGCCTTCCAGGTATGCCTCATACTGTCTGCTAAAAGGCTAATTCAACAAACTAAATTGGAGAACATACTTAACGTTCAGATGACGATGGTCAAGTAAGAGGAATATAGCCCCAACAAAGCTATGTTATTTAACTAAAAGAGACGATCAAGGGCAAAACTACTGTTTTATACTTCTTCCAGAACCAGAAAGATAGCAAAGAGCAAATGCAGAGTTCGATTTCACTACCACCACTTGCATACAGTAGCGCTTTCTAGTTGAGTAAGTTGTTACTGGCTACCAATCCAAACCTGCCTAAAGAAATTTACCTTAAGTTAAGCAAAATCAGGCTGCTTGAGAGTGAACATATATTACTGACATATTCTGTCCTTGGATGATTAAAGGGAGAGACCAAGGAGTTTACCTAAGGACCAAATTTAGACTCTTTGTCAATGAGAGTTTGCTGCATAATACATCTGATGATCTGGACACAAGTCCCAAGTCTCCCCTGCTGTGTGTAGTGCTATATATCTGCCTGATTACAAGCCTGAAGAAGTGCTTCAGCTAGTTCAGATACTTAAATTTCAAATCTAATGTTCATATGAATTTTTAAGATGCCATGAAAACCTGGGATTCATAAATCATTTACAATTATGCATGAAGGCACTCTTTGCCATCTCTGACTGATTCGTCCCTCAGATCAGCAAAAATCCTTTCAGAACTTTGAGATAAGCTGAAATATATGCCTTTGTAAAATATGCCTCTTTAGATATCCAGAAAAGCTGGCTCTGCTTTGTAAGAAAGACTTAAGTACGCTTCAAGCCAAGAAAGAAGGGGAAGTGGTACATAAATACTTCTTAGGAAGGACTATCTCAAAAAAGAAAATGTAACAACTATAAAGGCTAGGCAGAGAAGGTTCTTTTCCTTAACCATAAGAAGGATGCTGCTGCCTGACCTAAAGAAGAGTCTTTGTTGTCATTACTGTTGATGTGGCAAGTTTAGTCTATTCTTTTGTTGGAAAGGAAAAAAAACGTGACCATCAATCTTTTCTCCTTGTGAAGAACAGAAACATGGGGAAATACCGCATTCTTTGGTCATTATTGTTCAAAGCAGTTTAATCAGAAAGATGCCACTTACAAAGCTATCTACAGATGCATGAGTAATTTCATTGCAAACAGCTATGTTCACTAAGCGTAACGGCATCAGTGACAAAGAAAGAAACAAGAGTAACAGTGTGTGACTTCTCATCTTGTAGCGAGATCCCCCATTTCTCTAGGAGTTTTCAGTAACATTTCTGGAAAGAGCAGCAACTTCTGTTGTAGCCGCAGATAAAAATGCCTATTTTTAGGGTCTGACAGAACAGTTCTGTTGTAACTTCCCCTCCCTCTGGTGGTTTCTGAGGGACAAGCTCTTGTCCTACAGTCTCAGGCTGCTTTCTTCAACCTTTCCTTCCTACCACAAATGTGCAACGTTGCCTTTTCAAGAATGGCCGTTGCTCTTGGGATCTAAGTCATTTGGTTTTGCTTTGTCTGCCTCTCAAGATATTTACAAGTCCCTAATGGCTCTGACATCAGTATCTAACCTCTTTGTTCACCATCTTGAGCAGAATTTCAACACACAGGGCTTAATTTAATTACCAAGGAGATCCACACTCATAGGTAGACTGCATTCAACACTTGAGCTAGCTCACTTAAATCCCAGTCTAGGTAACCCAGTCAGGTTTGCACTGAACCTCGGGGGACACTGTAGACATATGCACAAAACTTTCTTTTCAGCTCTCTGTGTGGGAGGAGAGCATTGAAAAACAGCTTTATTGAATCCCTGAATATGAGGCTAAATTTTTGAAATAAAGGGATTAGGCTTTTCCAGGAAATTGTAGATAAAGAGCCAAATAGTTTAAATTTGGAAATCTAACTCCTTAGGGAAATGTAGATTTTTTTCTAAAACCACACAATCCATTATTTGCATCTTCCAGAAGCTAGCTGAGGACAAGATTCACGTGCTATCTTCTACGAATGCCATCCTTAATGTGCTTAAATCTCACCATATGGATGAGCTTTGGCAGATGCCAAACTGTTAGTGCCATGAGACAGATGAATGTCTGAAAGAGCAGAGCTTTCAATGATGAGCACTATGACACCTACATCTGCCTCAAGGAAGCAACTCCTCTGTATTCTTAGCCAAAGTCCCTTTGTTCAGGGACATTGCCTTCTGTCTTGATTTCACACTGTTCTCTGCCAGCGTATTAGTCTGAATTTTCTGTCTTGCCCCATTATGTAAACTTCCTCTTAAAGCTTACTTTAGCATTTTAGGGAAAGATACATCTTTTTATAATTGATATCCAGCAATTAGAGTTTTACACTTCACTTTCATTTTATCATTTCTGCAAAAGTATCTGAAAGAGTTAATAAGATTTAAATATTTTAAATAAAATATGAGGCATTAATTATCTGCCTTATTTTGTGCTAGAAATTATGCATCTAATTACAATGGAAAATTATCTACCAGTGTATCTGAGTCATACTCCATGATGGTATCAAAGTTAGTAACAGCCTTACTGGGACTGTCCAGGGAATAAGAAATGCTAATTATATTGTCTGGCTCTGACTGGTCTGATAGTACTTTACAAAAATAAAAAGCCATTGTATGTAGCCTATTTAAATCTAACATAATTGGGCCGCATGAAGAGAATCTTAGAAAAACCCTAATGTGGGTTTTGCTATTTAAAGAATCTTGGAGGCTAATTCAAACAAGGAATAATCTTTTAAAAATGCGTGTTTGATTATTTTTCAAGCTTTTCTGATTGATTTGTCATGCAGGGGAGTAATAGAATTGTAACCACTGTGACAAAGCTATCTTGAACAGAAGCTGACATTCCTGACAAACTGTTTTGCTTTTTTTCTCTCTTAATGTCCAATAGATTTGAACATAAATATGTAATTCACTGCAGAAAAAAATGAAAGCCCTTAGACCTTTTTATGAGACTAGCCTGGAATGGATGGGTTAATGGGATTTATTTTTCCTTAAACAAAAGAAGAAATCACATCTTATACATCATCTGCCATTCAAACCAATATTTTCTTTGACCAGTCTCAACCAAAGCAGACAGAATTCCTTGATAGACTACCTGCTGCACACAGCATTTTTCATGGGAGAGAAGCAGTGAGGAAGATTTGAATTGCAATATGCTATGGTTTTGCATGTAAGCAACGAGCAGGACAGTCTTTATTTAGATGCCCAAAAACTTCTTGATAAGAAGTGTGGCAATTACTAGATATATGCAGCAGCTGTTTCTGAAACTGGGGAAAGGATCTCAACAGGTTATACACCCAAAATCCTCTGGAATTGAGACAGTTAGAAAGCAAAGAAGTAAGGAAGGTTATAAATACAGGATGTAATGAGAATGCTGTAGCAAATTGGTGGAAAACTGAACTTTACAGGGAGCTAGGTCTCAACATCTATACCATAGCTCAGGTACGAGCTATATGTTTCTGTTTCCTGGCAGCTGAGGATCTGCTGGGATCCTGCTAGTGGTAGAGAATACACAGGCTCTTTTAAACATACAGTAAAGGACAAAATTTACATGTTATATTAAATTCTTACATGAAAATATGTCATAGCAAGAAACATGACAGTTTGGCTGTGGTCTGTGTCATAAAGTTCTTGACAGTATTCCAAATGCTTTTTACAATATTTCATCCTATTCTCTGTGCACTATTTTAAGAAATCCTATGGTTCTCTCTCATTGGACATTGTCTGGGAATTAGTAATGGGTTCTTATCAATGTTTTTTATAATATATCCTAGGGATTTATTGAAAGTCCTGAAAGAAACTTTGGCAGTGCTCAAGGTAAGCAGCAAGGCAACTACCTATTACTACATATTACAGAGCCGCCGTGCTCATCTAGTGCCTTATCTGCACCTTCTCTAGTCTCCAAAAATATAAGCAAACCCAATGACAATTGTGTCTCAACAGCATCTAATGCCATTAAATATCAGTGGCTAAATCCATGAGAAGAAAAGGTCTCTCACACAACCTCTGTACAGAAGCCAACTTTGCTTTCTCAGACATAATAAATTATGCGTAAAAAGAACAAACACATTTATTCTAAAATATTTTAGTTATAAAAAACTTTATCTTCTATCCTGATCCACAACAAATATAACCAGAAAACCCCTTCCTTCAGTTGCTGTAGAATTATTGCCTCCTTAATAATCTTTTACTTCTTATCTACATAGGAAATTGCCTGCGTAGCTTCAGTTCAGGATGTAGGAGAGATGTGCATGAGTAACGCACAAAGCAGGTGCTGCAGAGTATTTCCCAGCACACTGACTGGGGCCATAGTGCTGCTTCAAGCCCATTCTGTGCATTAACACATCACTGTCTAAGCTAAAAAACAAAGTATACAAGAAATAAATTGTCATCTCCTTTCCCTCCAAGAGTACAGGGACCACTGCCACTTCGTTCTTGTCCCTCTCTGAGCTTCATGGTTGTCACTGTGGAGCACTCTGTTGCTAAGTCTACAATGGCCAGCCCTGAACTCTGGCTAATACTCCAAGTTGGAGCCAGGTTGAGCTCGTTCAAAGATATCTGTGTGTCTCTGTGCTGCACCTCCCAGTACGCCTGGCTTTGAGAAGACGTTTGACCAGGAAGGCGCCAGCTAGCATCCAGCTGGGCCTCACAGCTCAGGCTCTGCTCCAACTCAAAGCATCTGTTCTGCTCCAGATGAGCTGTCCCTCCAAGCAGAACAGCTGTACTCCTATGGCAGCCGTCTCAACTAAAGCACTTGCACAGCTACACTGCAAGCCAACCCGCCAGTGAATAACAGAGGCAACTCTAAGGCATCATTTCACCCCAGCTCCCTATTGTCCCATGTTTCTGACATACACATCCTCTAAAAAAAATTGGCCTCAGGCTACCTTATGGGATTTGGGTCCCATTTCAGGTTATGCCTAGATTCACTATACACAAATAGTAGACTCTCATGGTCTCTCTCAGAAATGTGTATGTCACAAAATGTCTGTTTCCTCCCACAGATCCGAGAAAAACCTCCCAGTCAAAGTGAGGGAACTCAGAACTTGAAATGAAATACTGTATCAGGCTTCAGAATGCCTTCATTGAAGAACTGGGCAGGAGGCAGCAGATTTCTTCCTGCTGCTTCTCCAAGACGTCACACTACGCTCCTGATAAATGTACCGCAGTTCTACAGTATAGCCACAAGGCCACATTTAGTGATCAGCGGAAAACACTATATTCCAAAGTCAAAACCCATCAGCAAATATTTTGCTGCTATTTGTATTTGAAAGCATTAAGGAAGGTGTAGAATTAAACTTTGAAATTTTAGATTTGCTCTCTGTTCCTCTTCAAAACCCCTGAAGTCATGACTACCAATGCTGGAGAAATAACCACCAAATTTAAAGGACTAAAAAGTTTCAGAGTCATGATCTTAGCTCTCTAACTGTTGAATGATAGTCACTGCTCAAGTGAAGCAGCTCACATGCATGAAGATTTTAATGTGTGTACATTTTGCAGAATCACAATTTATTGAGTGAGACATTCTAGTGAATGAGCATCTCCTGTTAAAATCCTTTTAAGCAGCTGTGTGAATGGCTGTTAGCATGATTGGAGGACAATTCCTCCATGAGTTATCTTCAGTGTTCTGCAAAATAGAAAAGCTATAACAAGAAGATAGTAAAAACATTGTGAAAATGAGTCATTAGACCTAGAGTTGCAAGTGATATGCACCGAGAAACGTTTGGATATATTTCTAGAGGGTGAATCATGATTACTGCTGCCTTCCTGGGGAAAAAGGTGATTCTTGCAGAGTAATTATAACTACAAGAATCTCAAGTTACTGGTTCTTACATTACTGTGATTCTCCCCCACAAGTTTTGAAAATACCCAGTATTCTACTCAGTTATATAAAATTCCCTTTAGATGGCAATCTTCAAGAGATTTCAAGGGAAGAGGAGGTTTTTGAAGTCTGTGCTTACAGACATGAAAAACATTTCGCCTCATAGTCCTCCCTTAGCTGTGCTGCTTAATTTCAGGGCTCAACACCGCTATTATCAACTAAATTGTGTATTGTATCTACTTTAATAAAAACAAATAAATCTTCTGGAATGGAGATATTCAAGCACCTCAAAATTGCCTAGAGTCTTTGTTCTCATTATATCAACATGATTCCCTTAGGCCCCCACACACCGAGAAGAAATAAGGCCTAATGTCTGATATTCCCGTCAGTTGATCCTGCACATACAGCACCTGTATCCCTACCTATCCCACTGTAAACCACAGAGAACCGCACTGAGAACAGTGGGGCTAGAATATGACCTTCCACTGCTTCCATTCCACCTGTGAGTTTAATTAAGAGTTTACCTTCCAACTACGTGTCTGGTCCACAGGGATTTTACCTTCGTCATAATACCCAATACAATTTACACAAATACATGCTTTGAGCTGTAGATAAATAAATGTTGCTGTTGCTGACCTGCCACCACTCTGAAAGACCTGGAGTTCCCTGACAAAAAAAATGTCAAGAGAGTTATCCTCTGCACACCAGTTTCTATGTATAGCAGCTGACAGCACATTAATTGTCTTCGGTTCCTCTACTGGCAAAATTATTCAGTTATTTTCATTGATGGATATAAGAATCTTCAACAATCATCATAAATCCTTGAAACCCTCAAGGCTTCTCTATCTTTATCTTTCATATGTGAAAATATTGGTGATGTGCATGAATACAAAAATCATCAACTAGAACCCAGAGTAAAGTATAATTTTTGCAAACAGGTTAAAGAATGAGTTCATTTTCAATAGACTTCCAAGGACACTTCACAGAAATTTAATGAACAGAATACTTCCAAACACTGCAACCATTAGCTATAAATGCCAGTTTAAACTGAGGGATCATTCACTCCTATTGTAGCTCCTCGGCTGGCATAAAACAAGTAGTTCCATGACCAGGCTGGAATCTGGGGATAACGATTTTCCCAACAGTTGTCAGGCTTACAAAATTTCTCTAAACTAGCTTACATCTTGGTCAAATTACTCTCAGACTGCACAAATCTTACACTGGGATCAACAATATTTCTAAATGTGTTTTGAATAACAACACTGGAAATTGTATTAAATATAAATAAGCATTGTAAATTATTTGAGCTTGGAAGCTTGGCATTATCTGGCAAAAGCAATCTGCGTCTTCAGTGCACATATGCACCACTGTGCACAAGGCACAGTAAGCAGATTTCTGTGGAAGCCAAAGACAAGCTGATTTGTCTCTTGAATTTTCTATCTGTACTTTGCAAAGATTAAATTCTTTTACCCAGATAAACTGTGATTGGTACAAGACTGAAGATCAGCAGGAAAAATGGCTTTACATACATTAATATGAGAAAAAATTACTCATAAATTTTATTATTGCTACTTAAAACATCAGCCATAGTAGACATACTATGTAATGCTAACAGGTCATTGCACTTCATCTATCATCTTCTTGTCTAATATGCAATTTTTATGTCATGTGGATGTAAAAAAATTAACAAGCCATGATAAACTAACATTATTTCATTCTAGCTGAGGAAGACTTGTTTTATATTTTCTTCTGACAGGCCAAGATTCAATTAATTATTTACATTCATTTAAATATCTTGGATAATACTTGAACAAAATTACTGTCAAGTGGAAATTTAAACCCGGAGAAGTCAAAGAATTAAAATCTAGCAGATCATAATGAAATAATCCCTTCTACAAGGATTCACTACTGGGAACCTTGGCTGATCAAAAATCCTTCCTGAAAATATCCTTCCCCATTGCAAAACTACTCTTATGCCGCATACTATGTTGGGGTGATTCAGATATAACTAATAAAGAAAGTTGCTTCAGATTTTTGAGATTCTGTATATTTTCTAATTATTTTACATAGCTTTTCATTAGAAATCCAAATGCTAACAGGAAGAGTCCGATTTCTTCTTTTATTTTAGACTATCATGCAGTATTTGAGTGGAGGAGAGAATGTCCTGCTTCTAAATCCTAGTACTCACAACTTGGTTTATATTCTGAGCTCATTCTGTCGTATACTTTCTATTGCAGGTTTTTGAGGGGGTCCTAGACGTCTAGGGGAAAGCTCACTTTTAAATATTTAATTTTCAGTAATTAATGAATGAGATCCTGCCTGCATTGAAGTAAAATGTAAACTTCTTTTGATTTTAAAGGAGACAGATTTTAGCCCAACATAGAGGGCATGGCAAGTAATTGCTCTCCAGTATAATTAGAAATATAATCTCCAATAATAATTAGAGAACACTTACACTCAAGAGTCAATTTGGTCTTACTAATATGCTTTTATATAGGAATTTATCATTAAAAATAATCAAACACAATAAATAATACTAGTTCTGAATGTTCAACAGTTCTTTTGGTTCTACAGCAGTCTGTAAGTGAGGGAGAAAAAGAGAGGGAACAGGCTCAAAATGACTATGGATGTAACACCCAAAAGGGAAGGGAAGACCAAATAAATCTAACACTTAGATGCTTTAAAGTGACTTCAAAGTGAAGAGGGAATTATGCCCTATTAGGTTTATTTAACATTATGAAAATGGCCTAAAATGTACTAAAAAAACCAGGGAGATTTACCTTTGGCATCACAACTACAAAACATGTTTAGCCTATAAGAACCATAACAGTTGGAAAAATAATGAAGACACAAGAGTGGAAAGGAAAGAGCTGAAAAACTGCATGGGGGAGGTTTAGCTAATATCCATTTAACATCAGAATGTCATGAGTATTTTGTTATAGCATTACAAGTCCCGGGCCTCGGTTCAAGTGTGAGAGTTGATGATAGCTGAGCTAGCCAAGAGACTGTAGCATTGGATTAGATTGTTTCAAAAAAGAGCACAATTTGTAACACCATTTACTGTGTTATTACTTTTCTCAACTTAAAAGCCCCCCACCCGAAAAGGGACAAGCTCAATTTAAAATAAAAATCTTTGCAAGTCCCCTTTAAGTCCACCATCAACTGTTTTTCTATCGTAAGAGTTTCATGTTAGCTTAGCTGCTTCTATCAGCTTTCCTAAGCAAGTTCTCTCTCTTCTGGAAGAACAAGGACAACAGATTCTTGTATGTTCAATGATGATTTGCCCTCAAGTTTCACTGTGGGGAGAGTCTGCAGTTGAAGTTAAGGAAACTCTTTTTAGTTTGATTGGGAATGTAATGGGTATTAGACTCCTTATGTCTTCTTAAAACCTCCTGGGCTTCCAGCTCTTGTATAATTGGTCACTCAAAATGTACATTCGAAATTAAAACAGAGCATCCAAGCAATGCACGTTAGTAGCATCTAATGTAACATCCAATACTGTAGCATCTAATACTGCAACACTCTCGTTGGATGGTTGCAGTAAAATAATACATCTGTCTAGGCCCAAAAGTGGTTATGCTCAGATTCTTCACACCTTAAAGAAATGCTGCATAGTAATCACATTATATTCTCTGTAGGTTGTAGTCCACCTTTGTAATTGGATTTCACACACACACCGGCCCCCCAGGGATATGGACTAGTTCAAACAGGAAATAGCTCAGGACAGTCCTACGTCCTGTTTCATCCAGCAGACCAAATGACATCATTACAGTAACTTCATTGCTATCTATCCAACTTCATGCATTCTATCAAAGCTGCCAATTTAGCTGCTGTAGCAATCTTTGTCTTGAACTGGATATTTCTAGGCTAGAAGCCTCAGCTGGAGCAAGGCATTTTAATAACAAGAATCATAAATTTATTCTTTTTCATGTAGGAATAACCACCATGGTTACACTACTCAAAAAATCACAAGTTGATGAAAAATACAAATTTAATGTTTTCTTATCTATTTTAATGTGTTTGAAACACAAGATGCACCTCAGAACAGAAGCTTAATTAACTGCATAGTACTTAATGACCAAAGTTGCCACATGGCAAAACCTGCAAAGATATGTCAAGGTATTTATGAAAATTATCATTTTTTAAGAGGGAAAATGTAGTTACTAGATTCAGACTTCAAGATTTGGAAGTTGAAATGGGTATTTTAAACTATACATTAAAATGATGATATATAGACACAACTGTACTTTCCCATTTTTAATAAAAGATATTATCTCACTATGAACTTGCAACTATGATTGCTTTTGCATCCTGTCAGGTAGTTTTCATCCTTTCTGAATGTGCGGACCATTATAATTTTTCAAGTGAAGCACAAACACCTTCAAAAATCTTTTATGACATAGTGTTCAGAGACCACCAAAAGTAATCCAATCACACCCCTCTGGACATCACAGGCTAAATAATTCTATCTGCTTTCCTAACAAGCCCTATTACTTGTGTTTCACCAAATCTCATACTTCATAAAGCATCCAGTTTGTTGCAGCATCAACATTGGTAAAAGTCTGTTTTTACATCTGATTACAGGTTTGCTTGGTTTTCATTTCCAGATATTGGGTTCTGTGGTGCTATTTTTTCGGACTGAAAGAGCATATTACTACCTGATAATATTTTCCTGGAACTTATGTGCCATAATCAAGTCACTTTTGTTATCTTACACTCTTTAATTATGCCATTATAAGATGTTTTCTCTAATTTTCAAATAATTGTTGTGGTTCTTCTCTGGGGCCTCACTATTTTTTTCTGTGTAAACACTATAATTCCATTACAGTTTACAATCATTTTACCAGTCAGGTAGACTTGTTCACTTTACTTACTTGAACTCTCTCAGGTACTGCGCGAGTCCCTGACTGCAAAACTGTCCTGAACTAATCTGAAATAGCAAAAATTTGTGGCAGAGAAACAAAATAACGTGTGCGCAGTTGATCAAGTGCAAAGGGATATTAGGAGTACACACAACTCAGCAACACTAAGGAGGTGGAAGATAGGCCAGATACAGGTGCTTCAGTATGAATGCTCTTCAGCAAGAAGCATTCATGACTAAGACTCATTATATAAAATTCAAATCCCTCTTTCTTTTGTGGGAAGTAACAAATGCTGCATACAGAAGTCATATCACCTTTCTACTCCTCCTTACTAGTTTACTACTTCAAAACTTCCACTAGTCTTTTTCACAGCATCAGAATTGGAGCATTCATTGTATTGCTCATCTACTACATCTTTTCAAGTGTTACTGTTTTTCACACTGCCATGCTCTAGAGAAGGCCTGTACTATTTGTACCTAGATATAAGATCTTGCATTTTTCGTATTAAACATTTATTTTTCTTGAATAGCACACTTGAGAAAATAATTCAGAGTGGTTTGTATCAATTATGTATATCGATTATTGTGGTATCTGCTAGTTTCATCAGCACTGATTTCTGGATCATTGATGATAATATTGAGTAGTCTATTACCTACCGTCAAGGAAACACAATAAGAAAAGATCTATTTGGTAATGATTGCTGCGAAAGGTAGCTGAATCCAGTGAGCTTCAGGATCCAGGGGACTTCTCCTATCCCAGTCCAACAGATGCGAGGATGGTGCTGGAGCTCCATGTCCCAAAGTCCAGCTGCTGGCCAGACTAAGCATGTATGCCCAGTAGGCACATACACATGCAGAAACACACTATAGGCACACAACCGATCCCATGGACCACCAGAGAGCAGTGCCCTTACCAGTACCCACATAAGCACAGAGGGTGCTCATATAGACATGAACAGCACAGGCAGCCTGATCCTGTTAGTGCCCTGTTGCTGATCAGGATTTAACTTCACTGGCACTGACATACACACACAGTGCAGGTCACTTCAGACACAATCCCTAGACACTCAGACTGTACATCTGCTGGCCTCCAGGCCCCAGTCTGCTGAGTTGTAGACGTCTGGACCTACAGACCCCAAAGGCTCCCAGTGCCAGCTCAGCAGCTGGCAGTCAGACTCCTCTTCCTACTCACCAGCTGGTCCAACTTGAAGCTCACTCGTGGTCACACACAGAGGCTCAGAAAAGAGAGTGCACACACCCAGGAGACATAAATAAGATTAATAAGAAGGTAGGACAGACTGAGTTGATGAAGTACAGGGCTCAGTCAGGTAAGTCCACCAAGCAGCCGCCCACTTGACTGGACCCTTTTATCTCATTTTCCCTCCATTTTCCTACATTTGTTCCTCTCCAGCCCACCTTGATCACTCCCTTCTCCTGCCTTCTGTCCTTCCCCTAAACAATCCTAGGAAGTCTGACACATTCCTACAATCGTCTTAAAGCATACATTTTACTTAGTCCCTAAATTCTCTCCCCCTACTTTCACAGCAAGTCCCATATACCCCTTTAGGCAATTTCTCTGTTCAGTTTGCAGGGATTTCTAGGAGGAGAGCTTTTGATTGCTTCCTCTGCATGGGCTTCAGGCTTCAGGCAAATCACTCTCCTTTGACAGTCTTTAGGAATCAGCTGATGCAGGATGCTCTCTTTCCACTGATGAGCATAGCAGGGTTCCCCCACCCATCATTGTTTCTCTCATCCTTACTGGGTTTTCCTGTTTAATGTGATTAGCCTTTAGTTAGACATCCTAAAAACTCCTACTTGTAAATGATAGCTACCACAATTATCAATGCATTTTGAGGTTTATGTCATGAAGATGCTTTTCCAGTTTACTCCCTTTTAGTCCAATGACCTCCAAGGTCAATTCTGTCAAATTGATCCTACTCCCTTCTTGTTTTTTGCCAGAAACTGTACAAAATTTCCCATCAGAAGACAGCAATGGCTGGAAGGAAAAGGAAAAAAAAAAGAAAAAAGGTGGTTTTCAGACAAATGAAATTTTATTTTAGTCTATTCTACTGACTTATGGACTTATGAACTTGTCACAGCTGATAATGTTTTGATTCACAAGTCACAATGGATCCATTTCTGCCCCACATATCAGGCTGAAAAGACAGTATGAAATTACATACTGCCAATGAATTCCAAAAACCTTTTCTTTTGAACAAAAAATGTATCAGGATAGACTAATAAGATCAGGCAAAATAGCTTTGAAAAGACATATTCTGAGAGGTATTTTTTTAAATATGCACCTTTGTCACATTGTAGAAAAGCAGGAATAGCGTGAAAGGCAGACTACAGTTTAGATTTTGTTGCCCTAGGCTTTTAGCAAACTTCAAGAAAATAGGGTAAGGCTGAATTATAAGCTATGTTTTTTGCTAAGAGCATTAATATATAAAATGGAAAATATGGAGTGCAGATACACAGGAGGAGACATTAGTGTCTGTTCTCCTACAAAGCTTGTAGGTAATTAAGGAAAATAATGTTTTTGGACTTCCATTTCAAAAGATACTTTTCCCCTGTTCCACTACTCTCCACATTCCTTGTCTCTTACTCTCTATCTTTTAAGCCCTTCTCCAGCACTCTTTTGCTTTTTTTTCTGCCACCATCTTCTTCTCCCATTATCGTCACATTCTTTTCTTCTTCCCTGTCCTTCTCCTACAATGCATAGCTAAATATAGCAGAGCAAGCAGGGACCTTCCCCTCCCATACATCTCATGATGGTGGCAAGGGTTGATTCCATGAAGTGTCATGCAATACATGGCAAGACAACTGGAAAAAATAGTAAAAAACGATCACTGATACCCATCATCCAAGTGTCTGATGACATCCTTCTTTTTCCTTTCCTGATAGACTCTTCAAAAATCATTTTCTGAAACACTTGTAATTGTCTTTGTTTGCTTAGAGTTGGGGTTTAGCAGAGCAAAATGTTTTTCAGAGTTATCCCAAATGCTGAATGGAAGCTGTATGATTCTCTACTGCTTTAGTGCAAACTGTTCTAGATTCCTTGCCTGTGTGCTATGCTCTGAGGTTTTCTTTGGGCTGGGGACATTTTTTCTTCAGAAATCCTTCTACATCTGGAGAAAATATCAAAAGGAACACTGGATTGATACTCTGGAAGGGGAGTTGCGTTACTAGGCCACTTGTGTGCTAGGTAACTTGTCAACTCATAGTAACTGGTCTGTGCCTCAGTTTCCCCATCCATAAAATCTGTATGAAAGCACTTCCTGTCTTCAGTGAACTTTCAGATGAAAAGCACCATGTTTATAAAAAAGCAGTAACTTATATCTTCTCTAGATCTCCCTTCCTCTACTACCAATTTGCATACCAGTCCAGAATGAAGCAAGAGTAGATTAAGGAAAAGAAATACATGCAGACACAATCAATTTTGTTCATTTTCAGGGCTACCATAAAATCCTGTCACTTTCCCACTCATCCTTAGAAACAGATAAGAAGGTATAGAATTGTTCTAGAAATAGATTAAGAAGTACATACATTCTATAAGATATTTTCTATGCAGCTTTTTTTAAGTAGAATATGTCAAAATCATTTAACATCAGAGCTGACCATGTGCTGACTGACCATTGCAATCCATGTGCCTGTTCACCATTTTCCCAAATTCTTCAATGATCGACAGATTTTCCGGTCAGACCAACTCCTATGATTATGTAACTCATGACCACTCAGAAAAGCTCAGACAATTTCATGAGTGATTCCTGTCTCAAACACTTGTCTTCTGTGTGTTCTCCACAACTCTGACAACTTTGAATTTGAATAGATAAGGATCCAGTTTTGCAGCTAGTCTGAAAAGAAATGCTTTCTGCATTGCCCTACTCGGCACTGGTGTCAGAGGTACAGCTTCTTGTGTTTCTTACTTTTACATTGCTCTGCTGCAATTTGCATTCTGAGGTGTCAGTACAGTTTTGTTTATAGACTTTAACAGCATCAGTAAATATTTAGTGTCCCAAAAGCCTTTAGCTACCATGTCCCATACTGTGAAATTAATGCCACACAGCTGAAGACTTGTCTTGAATTTGCCCTTGTAACATTTCAGTGGTCTCCCTCTTATTTTAAGGTCATGAAAAATAGTTCTGGCAATCTGTCATTTGACATATGTACCAGCATAGTTAGCAGATGGTCTAACCTAGATGAGCCTGCTGGAGCATTATTTTTATGCTGAGTATTTAACAGCACCCTAAGATTTTACTGTTCAGGATTTTATTCTGCCAGCAATAGACAATGCAGCAGCACACTTTGTTTATTCTCAGCAAGGTAGAGAGGTAAATCCTTTTAAAAGGCAAGCTTGTGGCTATAGAGCATTAGATTTTACTCTGATCTAGAACGATGGCATTACTTGCTCGGAGGGCATTACCTTCCAAAATTAACTTATCGTCTCCTGGCAACCAAACTGCTCTCGCTAGAGTGCCAAAGAGCCTTCTGCAGTGACCTGACAGAGTAGGTGATGCTAATTCTCTTTATTTCTATCTTGAATTAAGGCCAGTGGAAATACTGAAACTTCCCCAATTTTTTTTTTTTTTTCTCACAAAAGAAATCGCTAAAAGTGTTACACAGTTTCTACTGTATTGTAACAAAGAGGAAGATCTCTTCCCCCTCTAGCTCTGTATCAAATGATGTGATGTATTAACTCTAATTATATATATTCCTAACTGTATTAAGCTTGTCAGCACCTGCTATGACACAGGACAAGCCTTGCTGTTTTCTATTCCCCTTGCCTTCAAACTAGCATTCAATATATGTCCAGGTTTTCTTTATTCAGTACCCATACATGTTGATATGACCCAACTGATCAGAATCTCCAGTTTATTGGTAAGAAAGCACATCAGATCTTTAGTAGACCTGGAAGGCCACGTAAAGCTGAAGATGATGGCAGGCAGATGATCCCAGGAGAGAAAGAGGCAGGCAAAAAGAGAGAAGCAGCTTCCCTGCTGATCCTCTTGAGGATACTTTTGAAACATTGCTGGATTTTTGGTTGGTCATTTTGGATAACCATCCATGTTGTGTTCTCCTAACCAGTAACAGCTGTAATACTAAGTAGGCAAAGGATATTGAAGCCTTTCTGCTGCTGTACAAAGTCTTAGAGAACAAATCAAACTGATGAATATGTCAATAGTGTTCAGTTACATAATTCTGTTTCATTGCCAAGAATAAGACCTGTGGCTTTTTAATAATCTCACAGGCCTGCACCCTGAATATTTTTCCTGTGTTGGTAAAAAAGAGGGGAATTGAAAGTTTTTCTACAACGAAAATTTAAAACATGCGCACGCATACACATACACACATGCACAAAATGCACAAAAACCTAAGAAGCTAATGTATCCTGGACAAAAGCCAGAATTACCAGAACTGAGCAAGCAGTTACACAATTTTCTGAGAACAGCTCTGTAGAGCTCATACCCTGAGGCTGTGCCATATATCACAGCAGCCAGAGATAAGGTGCTATGGATCAGAATAAAATTCTCAGTATCAATATTAAACTTTTCTCTGTTTCTCTCTCATGTATAAAAATAGCAGTAGCTCCCAAGGCTGACTTAATAGCTCTGTCAAAGGACTGTTCGCACTTTCAAACAATGCTATTAATATAGAAGACATTAAATTCTATTGCTAAGTAACTGGATGTACATCAGCTGAAAACATAACGCCTCTGTGCTAGAGAAGATAAACATCAAAATACATATCAGAGTGTGATAGAACTAAGTATATGATTTAACAAATATTTTCCATAAAAGAAAACCTACTAAAAGGCCCAGGAGGATATTTGTATAACTTCTTGTCATGAGTTCATTATCAAAACCCAATCTCTATTGCTGAACTTCCTTTGCTTTCACAGTAAACAAATGAACTGACAAAACGCATGCAAATCCTGAGGATCTTTGAAAGGCCAATTCTTTTTAGAGGCCTATATACTGACTATAAACTTCAGCATATCTGAAAATATTAGTTTGCAGTGTGAGTAGGAAATTGTATTCTTGCTAACCTTGACGAATTCCCCAGAAATCCAGTTTGGAGCACTAAGGGCAGCTTCAAGGATCAGTCTGCACATAGAAAATTTGAAGCCTTAATATTATATTTACTTTAACAGTGTCATCACTAAGCACAATCAAGAACATTTATAAGGTATAGTCATTGGTACTTGATTAGTGAGTCATATGTGGATCGCCCAAATTCCAGTTTAGAGACTCCCTTCACAGCGCACAACGGCATTATCCAGGTGTGGGTGAGGCTGCACATCCACACAAGCAGGGTCAGAAACATGCACAGGCTTGGATTCTAAGTGCTGCGCTATGAGCCGGAACAGAAGAAAGCAGTCCATTGTTAGGGCAGCATCATGAAATGCCAAAATGGCCATTCCCTATCTCCTCTGAGGAAAAGGCAGCAGTTCACCAGCCAGACCATGCTGACCTAGGACAGTCAGTAAAAGAAGATTATTGAGAGAGCCACTGCTGAGTGCAATTTAAAATATGGCATACTTCTTGGTGCATTGTTCACATGACTATGCTGCAAGATATATCTTCTGCTCCACTCTTACCTGAGGTTGCCTTCTTCCACCAGAGACCCCAGCCAGCATGCCGTGAAATGTTACCACCACGCAGTATGGGGGTTGCAATGAAATACCTGACCAGGCAGGCATGGCCAGAATGCGTCCATCCCACAGAGAGAAACATATGAGCCCATCCATGCTGGTGAGCTCACCAGCAGTCTGTCTGTGTTCAGATAATACAACATAAGGTGAGTCTGGGCTCAGACACAGGCTGAGGACCTGCATTTAAAATACAGTATAGAAACAGAATGTGCTTTATTTCCCTAATACAAAGATTTTCCCACTAAGGCAGCCACAAAGTTAGATGACATCATATATAACTGTCTTTGCTATGTGCCACGTTCCCCAAATGCACTTCTATTTGCAAAATTGCCACTCACAGAAGCAGATTAATCACTTGAGCACCAAATCTTTGGAAAGCCACATGAAACCATTTAAAAGACAAGCTGTTCTAATTTTTTATTAGCAGTTAAAAGTGAATCTGGAGAGATGAACACTACAACCATCCATTACCTGCAGTTGTCAAGGTAACAGCTGCTTTAGGATTAATGCCCAAAAGATAGTTTGTCTTTCATCACAAACACTACAAATATTACGTGTTAGTCAGCTGGCTACTCACCAGTCTTTTCTTTCTTGGTGCTCTTTCCAGGATAGTTATTCTATTAGCTTTTCAAGAGCAATATAGTACTAGCCCCAAATCAGGAGGGATTTTCTAATTGCATGTTTATGCCTAATTTATTTATTTATTTATTTATCCTCCAGCAGGCATATAACTATTGCCAATTCACCTCTTAATTTCCTCATCCAGAATGTTTCATTTCTCTTCCAAAAGAAATACATCACCTCTCTAATTTAATTCTGTGAAAATGCATTGCTTCTCTCTATCTTGAGTAATTTCAATAAACTTCTGCATTCCCAAAACTTTTTTTTTTTTTTTTTTACACTGTATACCCCTAAAAGAGGGCATTAGATCTTCTCTTAAAGCAGGACAGATTTTCCCCAAGAAAGAATTTCTGGCATTAAGACATTAGACTTGCTCTTACGATTTTCCAAGCATCCTACAGGGCATAGGCCTGAAGACTGAACAGAGATTTAGAGGAAATTGCCTTGGAAACAATGAACTCATTTCTGTATAAATATTAAAAGAACTCCTCTGGTTCACAGACTTCAGTGTGCATAACAGAAAACAATTCATCAGACATATTGGCAGTTGGTGTGAACTCTACTGACAAAAAAAAGCAGTCTCTAGGGTCTTCAGTGTATTTGTTACAGGCATTTGAAAAGATACTATTTTTCTTCTCTTTGTTTTATTTCTCTCCTGTAAGGATCCTCTATTAGTCTTGAACAGCACTGTCATTTTGTGCCTTAAAAATTGTCAGTGCCAATCAATGACGCAACCCAGCATCCCTGTGACCTTGCTTGTTGTTACACTGCCTCGGAAGAACTCACTAGACTTGATCTATATACACTATCATCCAACATCAGTCCCAAAGTGAAGGAACACCATCATTTTTTTCTAAGAATACAGGCAGGAGAAATACATTAACTTCGGCAAGCCAAACCAAAAGGTGCTAAAGGAGTATTTTTGACAAGAAAATTCCGATCATGGGAAATATCAAACTTGGCACATACGGCATTTTTTTCCTCTTCTAGGCAAGTATCGCGCAGTAATTGCTCCTTTCAACACCCAGCTGAGAAAACTATGTGTTCAGGAGACTCTGGCATTTAGTCTTCTTGTCATTCCACACTTGGACCATCCTATGTAAGCTGAAATACTGCATTCGCCTGGCAGTTACTGGCTTTCTGTTTCAGAGTCAAAAATTCTATGACTAATGTCAGGCCTCTAGTGTGGAAGAGCTTCCACTGAATGCTTGAAAATATCTCACACAATCCCCCTAAATAATCACAGCAAAGGATGGGCTATCACTCATATCCTTAAGATACAAAACAGTGCTCTGAAAGTTTCTTCTGTTTTCCTTCTCTTTATGAATGAAAACAAAAGCTAAACCTGCAAGAAAATATGTATTTTTTTAAATCTAAGTGCTCAGTTGAGCTCTAATAGACTGGACAGAGCTCATTTCTCTTTCCTGCTACTCAGGCTTCACAACCATCATGTTGACATGAATCTATGTAAAAAAAGGCAACAATTACAATGTCCCTAATATGCATAAAATTAATTAATCTCTTTTATCATTACTCATATTAATGTGATGTCTGAAACATCAGCTTCAAAGGATGATGCTTATCTCTGAGGACATATACCCCTTGTTTGTAAGCAATGTTGAGTAAATCTTAGTGACATAGTGACAACTTTCTGAAAATCATGTCAGATTCTTATGAATTAAATCTGAGGATATGACATGAATACTTCTAATGGTTACAGCTATTTCTAGAAGATAATTAATGATCTCCTCTTTACATTTCTTTATATTTGATGTTAAAGAACAAATCTTGAGGAAGCTGATTAGATCAGTAAACTCACTAGATGAATTTCAGGCTACAAAAGAAAGGATGGGGAATGTTTTAGGTGTCCTAAAGGTCAATCTGCTTGGGAAGTTAACCTTCATAACCTTCACCATCCTGTTGTAACTCTTCAATGTAGATTACCTTGGAGTACACTAAAAAGAGTAAACTACCTCATGCAATGGCATTTTTAGTGACTTATTCTCAGAGTTAACACTTTCAGTTATTTAGTCTCAGAGTTAATATTGTTCCAACAGGAACACAACCTGTGAATATAAGAGCACTGCAACATCCAAGCTAGCCTGCTGTGCTGAGGTATGTGCAGGCTTATAATGTTGGGCTCCGATTTTAGCGACAAAAACTCATTTACTACCTTGTAAATATTATAAGAGGATCTTCCATTTTCAAGACAGCCTTCATTATTAAACAGATATTCAGATACTGCAGTTACGAGTTCTGCCTAAACATCTAGTTAAATATTTCTTTCCTTTTATGCTAGCTTACCATGAAGACAAATTTCTTCTTCATTTCCTGCATTAGAAATAACATCCCTATGCTCACAGCTGTTTTATCTGCAGCACTGAGGAGAAAAAAGCAGCCAATTCCTTATCATCAAATTTACATGACTTCTGAATGTGCCTCTGGGTGATGCATTTAACAAAACAAGGACAAGAAGTATAGTATTATTCTTCATAGGACATTCCTTACTAAGCTAGTTGAAATAAATCCAGTACTGAGCTAAGCTACATTGCACAAGACAGTGACCCTTTGAAACAGGAAAACAGGTGCCTAGCCATAAATTTGGTCTTCATTGTATTAGCTTGCTGTCACTGAACAGGTCTATCTGAGTCCAGAAGTTTCTTCCTGTTGAATAGGTACAGTAACTCCACAAGCTACAGCTATCACGGAAAAGCAGTTATGCTGACACTGGGCACAGTCACATATTACAGAAAGTAAAATTGGGAGTAGAGGGGAGGAAATAATGGCTGCATGATCATGTGGCATCGCATCACCCAGAAGTGCAGACAAGTAGCTGATCTTTCTCATAAATCCAGGCCTGTCTACAGTACCCCATGTTTACATTGTATTCTGCAACTAATTACATTTTCTCCTTACAAAAGAGAATAGTCAAAGGTTGGGAAAAAAAGGGAATTCTTTAAAAAAGAAACAGAATATTAGCTACTGAAAAAAAGAGAGGTCAAAGTGAGTTCTCACAACAAAGACATGATCCTTGGGCAAGTGGTGCTTCAAGGGGGATTTGATGGCAGAGAGGGAACTAGGGTTGTTTAGTCTGGAGAAAAGGAGGCTGAGGGGAGACCTTATGGCTCTCTACAACTGCCTGAAAGGAGGTGGTAGCGAGGTGGGTACTGGTCTCTTCTATCAAGTAACTAGTGATAGGACAAGAGGAAATGGCCTCAAGTTGCAGCAGGGGAGGCTTAGATTGGATATTAGGAAAAATTTCCTTACTGAAAGGGTTGTCAGGCATTGGAACAGGCTGCCCAGGGAAGTGGTGGGGTCACCATCCCTGGAGGTGTTCAAAAAACGAGTAGATGTGGCACTTCAGGACATGGTTTAGTGGGCATGGTGGTGTTGGGTTGATGGTTGGACTCGATGATCTTAAAGGTCTTTTCCTTTAAACGATTAAAGGTCTTTTCCTATAAACAATTTCCTTTAAATGAAACCTAAACGATTCTATGATTCTATGTGAGTAAAACTTGGAAAGGAAGTTGGACAAAAACTCTCTAAGGATTAAAGACAACATACCAGGAGGTACAAAACCAAGACCACTGAAAAAGAAGGTGGAATAAGCCCACCAACTATGAGGAAATTCAGCCCTACGTGACTACCCTGACTGGAGCAGGGATGATGTCTACACCACAGCGCATGCCTTCACCTGAGTCCCAGGATCTGCCTAGCCTGGTAACAGATTCCCCATTTTAAGTCCCTGCACAAGTAATTGTAACGTCACTGTTTCTGTGCTATGGGGACACCCCATGGTCTTTTGCACTGCAGTGCTCAAGTGTCTTATCTGGTAAGTTAAGTCAGCAATATGAGAACTTACCCATCTGGAAAAATGACAAGAAGGTTGCTGGAAAATTCACGGATTTTTAGGTAAGGTAAGCATGTTTTAGCCTGAGCTAACAAACTGCTTTGTATAGCCCAGCTGGAGTCTTTTAAATACTGAGAGTATTTTAATGGAGACAAGACCTGAAAAAAGGGACACAGTCATAGACTCAAGAGCTTGTGACAGTAAGGACACAGAATGACATATGCATATACAACAGTATTTGATTAACTGTTATTTATAGACAATCTTTTTACCATTATTGCTTATTTATTATCATTAGTTTTTAATTAATATATATATGCTTCCTTTTTCTGATCTTTATGAATGCTGTGCTGCCCATCTCAAATTGAATTTTCCATCACAGTGCCTATTATCTTAGAGATTTCCTGTAACTAAAGAAGAAGAAACAGAGCACACAGGATGAGATCCTAACAGCACTGCATTTGGCTGCTCATTTCAGAGGAAGGACAACATTTTGCTTTTGTCTGAATGACAGTTCCTAAAACACTAGATAACAGCCTTAAAGAGCAGAGGGTGGATGACAACTCCAACTACCTACTATCAAGCCTCCCCAGGTTGGTTGACTCCATCCTTAGCTACCAGCTGAATGCTGGACAATAGCTACAGTATGCAAGCAGGAACCTCATGCAAACTTTACAGAATCTATGTAGGTCAATCTTGGTAAGCAATCTGACAATTGCACAAATATAATATTTCCTTCCACTTTACTCTGGACATTAAAAAGGAAATTACGTGGATCAAAAGATGCTAAAAACACAGAAGCAATTTCATTGTTCTGTTTCCTGCTACATGTATCATCCTGGCCATTCTGAGCTTATGATTCTTCCTAGAAGAACTGTGATTACATACTTTTTGTTTATAGAGATTGATTTTCATATAAAGCTACATTAAATCTCTAAACTGGAAGAGGAGGTAGTAAGAAAAAATAATTCTTATTTGGAAATAATTCTTATTAAGGAAACAAAAGTTTGCTGAGTTTCTTTTCTTTATAATAAGAATCAGGCAGGCTATTACCATTCTCAACCCCATCAGAAATTTTAGCATTGACAGCAAAAGAATGCTGAAATGTCTAGGAAAGCATCATTGTGATTCCATACATCAAAAATTATTTCATTCTGAAATGTGAATCCCCTAAAGGATTATATATTTGGAGCATGCAGGTCACTGGTGATGGAAAGGATAAATAGAAGTGACATTAGACACCCACACACTTCTACCAAATTACTATCCAATGTATTATCAGAAGAATCCAGACTGTAAGCTAGTAACTTGCTGCTATGAAAATCCTACCCCACAAAAGCAGAGTACATTTTATAAGCTTAATAACATCTTGTTACTGCTGGTTTTAACTTCATAGTAATAATGGCTTTTCATATGATACATAAACATTAACTGACATTAATGACATTTTTAAATGTCCTTGCTGATACTCCTAACAGTCTTGTAGGCTATTGTTCCCTAATAGATTACATTACCATAGAAGCCAAAGGGCTTAAGTAAGATCAAGACCCCTTTTGTGCTAGGCACAGAGCGAACATATCCTGTTCTGAAGAATACATAAGCTACAAAATGACACATGCTTGATGAGTGTTGACAAAAGAAAAGTATAACCCAATGTTTACAAATTGTTACTGGTATGTTAAAAGATTGCAAAATATTCTCATCTGCTCCTTTAGCTGCCATCATTCATTAAAACAGAAACATTTGAAAACCGAATTTGTTTTTCTTCAATTTGATCAAAAAAGATAAATGGCTTAATCTCATTTTTGCCTTGGCACGATGCTATTCTGTCTAAAGCATGACAGCAGAAAAATGAGTTTATTTAAGACATTTTCATCAAAACATAATGAGCACACTGTGAAGATATTTATATACAAAAAAGTGACTACTTTGTGACATTGGTGAAAACTAAAACATGTATTTTAAGTGTTTTGCTGAATCAGGATCTTAATCATATTATACCAATAAATTAACAAATTAATCCACAAATGCCAGCTAGTTCCATATACCTTTTTCTTTCCATTAGTGCAAACTTGAGGTGAACCCACATTGCCCAAATCACTATACCAGAACAATTGTTTGTGGGCTAAGGTGACAAATCAGATCAATGAACTAATCCAGGTTTGAAGGGTTTGGGTTTCTTTTATTTGTAGGGATATTTTTCACTTTGGTCAGCTCACTTGTTTTACATAAAATAAGGGTTATGATAAATTACATTCTTCAGCAAATCTATGAATCCATATTATACACAATATACCGATGACAGTACATAAACACTTCCTCAGTGATCACTCTTGGTGGCTGCAAGATAAGAATTTGCTTCCATAACAGACTTCCAGTTCCTATATTATTTAAACATCACTTTCACTTTTTGGAGCACTTAAAAGGTGAAATGCAGCTCTTAATAATGTTTGAAGAATAAGAAAGTTCTCTAAGGAGGTCATTTCTAAACTATTTTTGTTCACTGGAATAAGCCAGAAACTTGCATTTTTCCTTGATTAGCAAACCTGCAATGATTTGATATTAAAACCATAAGATTTTCAAGATTTCATAATCTTAAAATGATTAATATGCTGTGTATTTATGTATGTGGGCTGTAATTATGTAATAATAACCCCCAGAACATTAATATTGTATAATTAATAACTTAATACTAATTAGAACATAATAATACGTAGCGATGTTACTACAATATTAATTCTCTGGGAGTGAAAAAAATGAGGCTCCTTTATATGGGATGGTGGTGGTCTGACTGGTGGTACGAGCAGCTGCCCCTGCAGGGCTCTGGAGGATGCTTCGGCAGCTGGACTGTCACGTCTATTATGATCAGTCCTAGCTCCAGCCTTGTGCAGGCCACCCACTCCCAAAGCCATGGCACAGAGGTTCAGATGCCAAATCACCGGTGCTCGGAGGTGGGGGGTGGGACGTGGTCATCCACCAGCTGAAGAATAACCACTACTGGGCCATTGATACCTGAATGCACAAGGCCACTGCGTAGTCCTGAGTGATGAGCTGGCAGTCGTTCCTGTGCCACAGCACGCTCATTTTTACATATCCATCCTGTCCCAGAAGTGGGTCAGTTTGATGCCACAAAATCTCACTATACCTCTCATCTGAATCCATGGCACAAACAGCTTTGTGTCAGTAAATCCACTGCCAGGATCATAACAGTAGAGCTGCGTGAAGTAATATAACATCTGGGTACACCCTGTCTGGGGTCTCAAACATCAGAACCTTCAGGCCAAATCATAGGCCTAAATATACCAAGGTCATCAAGAACACACATTTCCAATCCAGCATTCCCTGGAAGGGGACTTTGGTTGTCATAATCAGGGAGCGTAATACTCCCATTATTTCCCATGGCTTCACTAACCACTGCAAGTACAGTACAGGAGCCCCTTGTCCACGTGCTTCCAAAGCCGTCTTCCCAGGACATGTGTGGGCTTGCCCACAGCCCAGCACCCAACACCAGAGCACAGCCTCAGTGGTTGTGGCTCTGATCATGGAAGGTGACATCCAACACCGCACACATGTGCTTGTCCAGAGCACACATTACCATCTAGCGCTGCAGCTCTGAGCTCTATCTAGGTGTGCTTCTCTTTCACCTGAGAACTGGGGGATATGACTACACTACTAAATTAAAAGTTCTGTTCCCTGACATAAAGGACAACTGGCACCGAATGGCCCTCTATTACTAATGCCTCACACCCTCCAAAACTGTAGAAAGTAGACAAAGGGGAAAAAAAAAAGCAAAGCAGCAGTTTGGAAAGAGAAAGTGGGGAGAACAGTCAATATCCTGGAACTTACGGCTGCTTTTCAGAGGGATCTTGACAGGGTGAAGAAAGGGTCTGGCAGGACCTCGTGGGGTTCAAGAAAGACAAATGGAAAGTTCCTCACCTGGAGAGGAGTATCTCATGCAGTAATACAGCCCGGGGCCCAGCTGGCTAGAAAGCAGCTTTGCAGAAAAAGACCTGGGGATCCTGATGGACGAGATGTTGTATAGAAATGAATACCGTGCCCTTGTAGCAATGAATGCTAATAACATAACTGTGCTTTAACAGTGGGGCCAGCAAGTTAAGGGAAGTAATTATTCTCCGCTATTTGTCACTTGTGAGATTGCACCTGAAGTAATGCACCCAATTTGGGATTCCCGGTACAGTAAAGACATTGACAACCTGGAGTGAGCCCAGCCATGGGCCCAGCAAAAATAGTTAGGGGGCTAACTATACGTAACATACAAGGAGACACAAAGAGAGCAGTGTTTGTTCAGCTTCAAGAAGAGACGGCTAACGGGAGATCTCACTGCTGTACTCAACTACATAATGGGGGTTTTAGAGAAGACAGAGACGGACTTTTCTTAGAGATGCACAGTGAAAGGATAAAAGGCAGTAGGCGCAAGTTGCAGCAAGGGGAACTGTAGCTAGATATATGGGGAAAATAATTCATGTTGAGGGCAATTAAACACTTACAGATCCTTCCTTTTTCAGTTGTGCTCTGCATCCTGCCCATCAAGTACCAGGCAGATGGTAGGAAAAGGCTATCAGCGGCATGGTCTGGGATTAACTCATGAGGCTAATCATACCAAACGAAGATCCTCAGTTATGTAAAGACAGCTCGCAGACTTGGTCTGATGTCCAATGGTGATTTAGAAGTGGGAAGAAGTCAAAAGTGTGGTCAGGAAACAGGTACCTATTTGAGAGCTGGTGTCATCGGTCTAATGGTTTATCTATTGGAAGTACAGGTTCACGGCCGAGTGTCAATGCCCAGTGCATTTCCCTCACCCTTTCCAAAAATATCCTTTGCAACAGAAGCTTGCTAAGAAAGGATCCATGCCCTGGCAGGTATACCCAGGAGCAACGCATATCTGCAGCCAGAGAAAATTCCACCACAAATGGGAGCTCATGTCCTTGGCACAGCTGTAGGCCTCCCTCACCTGGCCTCTGGTGCCAGCTGGGAAGTCATTCCTCCAAACCTGCATTAGTGCACATATTCTTTAAAAAAACAAAAAAATCTTAAGTCTCCACTGTATTGGGTGTAAATGGTAAGGTTCTGGTAGTGGGATGGGGGTTATTGGGATGGCCTCTGTGGGAAAAGCTCAGTGACTGCCCTGTACCAGCCACAACTGGCTCCACAACAGACCTAATGCAGGCCACAGCTCAGCTACTCAGAGGAGATTGTGGCACCTCTATGAAAAAAGTACGTTAGAAAGGTCAGAAAACACCAGACAGAGAGAGAAGGAGAGAACAAAAGAGTAAGAAACAGCAGAGGGAATGAGGGAATAAAAAGCCCAGAGGAGAAGGAGGTGCTCCCCAGTGGAGCAGGTACACCCTGAAGGGACTGCAGTCCATGGTGGAAACACAGCAGAGCAGGTAGACCGCAAAGGGACTCCAGCTCGTGAAGGACCCATGCTGGACCATAGGAAATGAGGGAGGAAGAAGGGCCAGCAGAGGAAGCACTGCACCCTGATCCCAGCCCCTGCACCACCTGCCGCCTCACTGAAGGGACCGAGTGTAACCTGTGGCAATAAGAAGGTGCAAGGATAGGTGTCTGGAGTGCAGGAGTGAAGTGCGGACTAGAAGTGGGGAGAGAGGTGTCTGAAATGAAGCTGAGCCTAGGAAAGGAGGAGCAGTATTTTCTCCCTAAGTTTGGGGGTTTTGTTTCCTAATACCTGAATCAGAAATTACTCCTATTCTTTTTCTTTTCTCCCCCTGTCCCACTTTGAGGGGTGGGGTGGTATAAGCGAGGGGCTGTGTGGGCTCTTGGCTGCAAGCCAGAGCCAAGTCCATAAATACTCATTTATGCCACAAATGGAGGCATTTATGAATGCAGATCATCAGTACCACACATATATGGGCCCTAGGAGGCACATTAAGGACTAGATACGCCCGAAGGAATACCAGGTGGGTGCTGTCATGGAAAAACTAAAGATGTTCATGTGACTAATACATTTGGAGAGCCGGGGAACTTGGCCTTAAAAGCACTGACAAGGCTATATCCCTACAGAACAGGGTAGTTGCACACCTCATTTAACAGAAATAAATTTCATTCCAGTAAGCTTCCATCAGAGCAAGTAGTCATGAGAACCATTTTCCTAAAAAGAAATTGTATTTTCATATTGTTACTATTTCATGAAGGCCAGTCTTCCTTCATTTTCATGGATTTGCTTGTCCAGCATTCCTATTTTACTGTCAGTTAATTCCCATTTATTATACTGCCAGTTATCTCAGACAGCTGCTTTTCCCCACACTCCATGCAGTGTGTGCCAACGCTGATAAAAAGGCAGCACATGTGTGGAGGAAGGAGCAAAGGAATACTTCCAACTTCTGAGACTGCTAATGAGACTAACAAACAGTGCAGTTTATGTAGACAGCTTACTGAAGCAGACTTTTCTAAAAACATTTGGTTTGGATCCAACCTTGGCTAAGAGCAACTAGAAGTTATTGTCACCCAATGGCTCTTCTGTAAACCAGATATAGCAAGGCATTGAGTTCAGATGAGTTATTTCCAAAGTGCAGGGATCCAATTCATGCAGAATGCTGCCACACTAATCTAACTGGCCCATTTTTTACCATCTCAGAAAAGAACTAGGAAAAGCATCAGAAATGTGTTCTAAAGTCCAAGTTGAATGACACAAGAGAGCTAAGATTTGAAAAACGGGAAAATTTTTATGGGATTCTAGCTCCTGGATCTATCATTCTTTAAGGTCATTTCACTGAATTGTACATGAGCCTTAATGATCATTGTGTTATTTCATTTTGCATGTTAAATACATTTTTCTCTGAAAATTCCTGATACTTCTATTTGTACTGAGCTGACAGAAAATCTATATTCTGCACTGGTATAAAATCTGTTCATTTCTGAGAGAGTCTTATTAAACTGACAGACAGTAACAGTTCCCAATAGCTCACAGCTCAAGGCTCTCATTGCCTTATTATTTCATGTAGCCCTACTATTTCATAAATATGTAATAGCTGCTTATTTCTATAACTGATTAAAGAATGTTACATGGGTCTCAGGAAGATGGAGAAATAATATACAAGCTAATCAGGAACTTTTCTTTGGAAAAATTGTCCCATTTTATCAAAAAGTTACTTGTGGAATTTCAAAGAAATTCCACTTCAGAAACTAAAAGACTTACTCACATTTTCATTCTGGGTCAAGTCTTAAAACTTTGTAGGTTCGTCTCACTTCACAATGGCAAAATTTTGCAAAGTTGCTAAATTTGCCATAATACAGAAAATTTAAATTCTACCCAGCACCACAAATAAACATAAAACCAACTTTGCTGAATCCTTGCTCTTTTTCTTTTTCTTTTTTTTTTAAATGAAACAGCAGTCTTTGTGGGATACCAGTTACAGAAATGGGGAACTGAGGATGAGGTTAAATAAGAAGCAGATTCTTCTCACCTTTTTCATCTGAATAACTACAATAGCTAGTAAGTCTTAATTTAGAGATAAATTTCAAAGACAAAACTGTGGTATAAAAATGATGGGTGGTACTGTAGTATCCAGGCAATAGAATCCAGGCAATAACCTGGATTCAAGTAGTACAAATTAAGTTTCCTTTCTATCACCGATTTTCTTGTGTGACTGTGTGCAAGTTATTTGTGTTTCTCAGTACCTAATGTATAAAAAACAACAAAAGCACTGGGATGAGGAAAATATATTGGTGACTGTAAGACATTGAGGAAAAAGCCATACAGAAGCTGATGGCTGGGTGTCATATACCTACCACTAATATCTTTAAAAAGCTCCTTTTGCAGATGAAATTTATGCTTTGAGCACAATAAAAATGTACTACTTTAACAAATATTACTAAATCTCATTATATAAAAGAAATATACTAATGATCTGCTTACAGACAGTAGTAAACTATGTATCCACATAAGTTTGAATGACTGAAATAAGAAAAAAAAGTTTGACATTTAAACTATAGAATGATAAAACATAAATTGCCAATGAAGTGACAAAATTAGTCTCTGTTAATCTAAAATTAGAAAATATTAGTCTCTATAGAGCCGCTTTTCTGCCCTTGTGAACATGAACAGATCTGTGCAGCTTGTCTAACAATGAAACATGACAAATTCAGCCCTGTTTCCTCCTTCTGTTGATCCAATCCCTTGTTTATGGACTCCAAGCTCTGAAAAGGTGTGGATTGATTGTGGTATTATGTGTCTAATGGAAAAAAACACCCTCAGGTCTCAAGCCCTGGGTGTATTTGGGTTCTGTTGTAAAGCTACTTCTCTTTTCTTCAATTAGTATTCCTGTCACCAGTAATATATTACAAAAATAAATAAAATTTTACAATCATTTTATTCAAGATAATGATATAAAAATATGAAAGGGGCTTCTCTCATTGAATGCAGATGACAACTAAATATAAATGATCATTTGAAAAGATGGTCTTTGGGTAAGTTGTTCTGTGCTTTTTTTAAGCCTGAGGAAACTGATCTACCCTGCAGCTTGTCAGAACACCAGTGAATACAGATACAAGCATTTCTGTTCATTTAAACAGCATAAATGAATAAACATGTGAAAAGAATGAGCTGAGCTGAAGAAAATGATGCATTATTCATGCAGCTAACAACACTTACTCACGCCTAGTATAAATTGAAACCTAAAGTGCAAATCTAGGACACTGAGAAGATTTTCAATCATGCTGAGTTATATTTAAATTCAATCTATGCCAGAAATTCTGAGTTTTCACTCCAGCACAGAAGCAATTCATGCTGTAAAACTTCCTTTCACTGGCTACACTTTAGGAAACATAAATTATGAATGTAGCAGTTTTTGCGAATGAATGGTAAAAAATGCTAGATGGGTTCAACTTGAGATGTAGTAGACATGAAGTTAAGTGAAATGTATACCGCTGGTGACTAGTTTAATTCCATCTGACATGCTCCTGAAGAAAAATATTTAAATCAAAACTGAAAAAAGAGAAAGTTTTCCAAGTGAGAAAAAAATTTGTATTTGCAATTCTGTTTTCTTTAATGAGACATTTGTATAGCACCATTTCTGATATGCTCTGTTAACTCAAAACTGTGAAGGGAAGACAATAATTTCTAGAACATAATGCCTGGGTTCTTGTAATCCACGTTGTTCTAATCTCTCAGCAATTCTTATTTTCAAAATATGGAAAACATGCTGAACTCCTACACTGAGCCACTGAAAAAGCTAATTGGCATTTGCAGAATGGAAAATCTTCTTTTCTGTTTTGCATAATCAGGCCTCTATAACAATACTTTTTCAAAAAATACCTAAAAAAACTTCACCAAAACTTCACTTAGTCTTAATTACTCAAGGAACATATGGCTGGAAAAAATAAAGAGAACAGATACAGCTACTGTCTTGAAAGAAGAGTTTTATTCAGTGGGAGAATCTGGATCTACAAATCAAGGAAAGTAATTTCACCTCTGTAAATCTGCTTCTTTGTAACCCTGTTGGATTTTCTTATCTGAATGTTAAGACCATTTGGAGGTAGAGGTGAGCTATTATAACACCTATGACAGTATAGGTCCTGTTTCAGTTGGAGTCTACTGGCACAACTACAAAATAATTTATACCAAATGCAAGCAGTTCAGCCATTTCCTCTCCTCTTTCAAGCCTATGAAACACAGGACCATTAAGTAAGAAATCTGAAACAGCAATTCTTTTTCTTACTCTAAATAAATCACAGTTCGCAATCAACCTCACACGCCTTTGCTTTCTGATATTCATCCCTGGATATGTGTACATAGCACAGTGGAGCAGAGCTACCCAGCTAGCTTAGATGCACCATAAGGTACTTTAGCATACCATTGTGCCTGTACTAACTTTTTGCTGTCACATAAACTATTGCTACTTCTGTAAGAAGAGGGAGAATATGTGTCTACAGTGTGGTTTTTCCACTGAACAAGTCAATTAAGCTTTATGTAATTGCCACTAGAAAATGATCCTGCCTATGATAAATCTGCAGACAGATCCAAAAGGACTAATATCAGACTGGAAATTCTTTTTCCTTTGAGATTTTCCAGTCCTTAGAGAGGAAAGCAGTTATAGCTGAGAAGTTAGTTTATTTACTACTACATTGTCCTTCAGAGCATTGAGCAAGAACTCGGAAAGAGCATGAATGAGACTGGGGCTCCTGAGGCCAGAAAGGATTCAAACCCTGCTCTAGAGGACTTTGCACTTGGAGTTGGTTACAGTTTGTCTCCCAAAGAAGAGTGTCAGGCAAAAGATCCGAGTCAGAAAATATGTTACAGTTCCAGAACACTGAAGTAGCCAATAGCCAGATTTAAACACCTTACAGTGGATTAGAGTCAATCATGGTTTGAGTGACATGAACAGGCAATTCTGAATTGCTCTTGTACAGACAATGTATACACAACTGAGGCCCATTTTTGAATTTATATCAGATCTGAAGGGATGTGGTGAAAATATCACGCCGTGTTTTGCTTTCTAAACAACTCCTACAACAAATTTACCCTGGCCAAAGTCTGTTTGCAACAGCAAATAGAACACTAGTTGACCCAAGGTTTAAGGCTTTACAGCTTCCTCACCTCCAAAGAAAAGCACATACTGTAGTAATATGATTACAGAACTTCCAGCAGCTAGCACAGCATTCAGACAAGCACATTACTGGCAGCAGCTGCTCAAACAAGTACTGACCTCACTGTGCTCACCAATATCCCAGCAATTGAAGGAGTGAGAAATGATGTCAATGAAATCAGCCTTTTCTGAAAACTTGCACAGTGTGCTTCAATATCAATCCAACTACTCGCTGAGCAATTAAAGTTGCCAGCTTGACACGCTATTTAATGGTTACTTAAATGTATCAGGGTTATTTGATCATTGGAAAGAAAATATTTTAATAGTCTGGATATTACCAAGCTAGCACTTAAACCACTAATCTGCCAAATTACTAGGCATTTCACCAAGTTATTATCCAACCTAAAATAGGTGAAGATTACGGCTGTAAAATGCTAAGATAAAGCTTTTATGATCATTAGTCTGATACAATTTAATTATGCATATAAGTCTACTGTACATACAGTCCAACAAAACTGAAGAGAACAGTCTAACAAAGCAGAGGCTTAGTAGCTTCCCTCAGGGAGTTTTCTCTAAGGCCATTCCACTTCATTTTTCTTGACTGGGTATCTTTCTCATCTTCCTGCCTTAGAAAAGATTTAGACTTGTTGGCCTGCTGTCCCAGCATGTAAAGAATTACAGTCTAAAGCATCTCATGATTGTATAGATAAATTACACAATAAAAATTAACGTACTTGAATGGATTAGAACTTCCAGTAATAATATAAAAATTCATTTGATAGAGAACCACCTACAAGAAAAAAAAGGGGGACATAAAAATGCACCAAATTACCTGGAAGACCATGGGTTAAGTTAGTAAGGAAATAGTTTGATTGCCACAGTTTTTTAAAACAAATAGCTATATGAAAATACTCATTATGAATATACAGATTATTACATGTTAGTAAATTCTGGATACAGCACATTCATTTGCCATTTATTACATCAGCTAAGTCTAATTTACAACAGTTGACTTCCAGTCTGGGCTTTATGGATCCCTGCACAAGAGGGGAAAATATAAAATCACCGTTTGTCCTTTTTATGGCATAGGTTTCTACCACAGACATATGGTAGAAAAACAAATACTTGAAAACCCTCATATTCTTCTACTTTTGCACATTCTTATTTTGTAATCACAATGGATGTATAGCTATATAATTCCTTAATCCTGATTTTCCATTCTACCATATAAATATACTGACACATTCCAATATTATTTGAAATCCTGATCTCAGTTTTGATGCAGCTTCCTTACTAAACTAATTTTAGATCAGAAAAAGCTGTTTATCCGTTATTTCTCACAACTGTGATGGAATTTTAAAACACCATTATCCTCTGAGGTCTTCATATAGTGCCAATATAGTTCCAAGTCAACATAGCAGCTCATTAATGTAATCTGAAGATCTGGCCCTGACGTCAGTTGTGAAAATTCAGTAGATCTAAACTCACGCCTCTTCACTGTTCGTGGCCCTCACATGTCCCAGCTGCCATGATCCTACTGGACCAGCACAACAAGGTTTCATGCAAAACATTCACATATGCCATTCCTCAATCAGCTCACCACTAGAGGTGCAAGAATATTGGCCACAACGGAAAAGCAGCAATAGATTCATTGACAGTTTCAGTGTCCAGCAAGCTACATAGCTAGGTCTGTCAGATAATTTGGAAACCGCAAGCCAGTCCTGAAGGTATTTTTGATGCCAAAATGAACCCTCAAACTACAATGGGATGAAAAATCTGAGTAAAGAAAAAAAATCAAATTAGAAATCCCTCCCTCTTTCCTTTTATTCCAAGTCTCCAAAATAGGCAATTGGATTAGTTTGATCAAAATTTTAAACTGAGAATTTCATCAGGTCTTCTGAGTCTCAACCATTTTTCATTACAATCAAAACAAAAACACTTTTCAAGACAGCAATATTGTAAAGAAACTGAAAATTAAACAAGCCAAGAAAACAATGCGGCAGAACCATCCTCATTCAAAAAAAGCCTTTGGTTCTTATGAATGAGTATTATGATAAAGCATTTGCCATATAATTCTATTTGACAGGAATTTTCTGTAACACAGTTTTGCCATTGCAGATGAAAATCTGTAATGATGGGAATGCAAACAGAAAATCTTCTAAGATGCCTTGTAAGATACCATGGGGATCAGTTTCTTTCTAATTGCCAGGTGATGACATCGTACATGTTGGTTTTTTCAAATGTAGGCACATATGAATCACTTAAACATTTAGGTCTAAGATCCTCTATTTATCTAGAAAAAGAACTAGCTGCCAGTATTGTATGCTGGCTAGATATGCTGAGTGCATCCAACATTATCAACATTCTTCTGCTTCAGCAAATTACTTTATTAAATTTTCCTGGCAAGAGTTTACTCTGTATGAAAAATGGATGTACTTGACACATTTCCAAATTGTTAACTAACTGACACGTCCTTTATGTTTCTCTAAAAGACTTCAAAGGACAAAGATACAGTGTGAATCTTGAGATCGAATAACGAGCAGAATTTTTCACTGGACTGTCTTTGTTGAGTAAAACACATTACCATAGATTATTGCGGAGCCTGAACACATCGCTGGTTTGTCAGATGAAGACACAGGGTTGGCCTATGTGGCTTCGAGGACAGGAAAAGGTGTGATTCCTCTCTTGGCAAAATATGACAGTTAATGAATACTCAGTACACTGTCATTTTTTATAAAATACTGTGCAAGTATTTCCAAGTTCCAATTCCATTGGCTATATTTCACTCAGAGTCTCTTCGGGGGTTGTTATTGCTCTTTCAGTGTAATAGCAATAAAAAGATCAGTGGAGGTGTGCTGCTGAACTAATGCAAAAATGCCCACAAGACATACCTGTACTTTACTAGACTGAGGTGCTATTATCTTCTCATGCTATAGGCAAAGATAAATTATAACTTGAAATACTAGTTGGAAGTCTTGAGATTTACATTTCATTTAATCAGAATTTGAAAGCATGTAAACACAAATCTCTTAACTCATTCTGACATTGCCTATAATAAGGAAACTGCACAGTAGCAGCTTCAACAATCTTTGTCTATATAATTTTCTAAGTTGAAGCTGAAAGGTCAAACCTTGAAAATCATGTGCAGGCTAATCAGGTAAATCAGTCAGAACAGAAGATTTTAGAGGAATGATTTTCAGTTAATCATGTATATTCTTGTGCATTACACAGATACCCAAAGTAACCACAGCCTAATAGTTCAGGATTCTGACTTCTCCAAGAACCTCAGTTTTAGCACGGTTTGTCCTGTACAGATGATAGGTGGAAAAGTAATGAAGAAAGCAATGTTTGCTGTACCTATTATTTATGATTGGGGAAAAAAAGGCAATATACAAAGACAAATTTACATATGCCTACAGATGATTGCATTAAGAGTAGATTTACTACAAAGATGTACAAACTGCATCACACATACAGAAACTAATTTCAGGAACTCAAAAGTGACAGCTTCCTTTTCTGAATTTTTGAAAACAAGTTCTAGTAATTAGTCTGAGATCTAATCAGTTACAAAGTTCCACTAAAAATAGAGCTGATCAGCACTTCAAATTTCTGCTTCACAGGAAACAAAGGCATTTCAAAATCTGACCTCATTCCATTTCAGAACAAATCTGAGTACTCTCAACATTTCCTATGAAATATAATTAAAATGCTATGTTAAAATTAATTTTTTCATGCTTATATTTATTATTTTTATCTTATTCTATTACAGGTACATACTATATGTTATTGGATGTTGTCAATGCATAATACAGTTTATATTATGTCAAGCTGTCATATTACATCACAACATACCAAATAGTCCAGTATTCTGTTTCTATATTACTTTTTTACTAGTATACTACTATATTACATTTAAAAGCAAAAGCAGTTACTATATTGTTTATAATGAAATAGCTTATTTTGTAAATCAGGGGTCCCTAACATTTTAAGAACTGTCTTGGTATGAGTTTTGGGACTCCTAAAATCAAATTTATCATTTCCTGGAGATGGATAGGCTCAGCGGAACTAGATGCTCAGCATAACTGCATGAAAATTATACAGACCTGAGACAAATTCATCCTTCAGGCCAGACAGTTCACAGACCAGCAGTTCAGTAACCTTGCTGTAAATCAGATCGGGTTTTATTCATGCTTCAATGAGACAGTGTGGTACTTTGATGCAAAATTTATTGTTTTACTTTCAGTGCCTAAAAGCATTATGAAGAAAACAAGCTTTTGATCTTTCTGAATATTCCCTAGACACATTTGTCTGAATATCCTAGTCTTCATATAGTCATGTTACTTTGTCAGATGTTCTTTATTAATCAGTCCTTGCATCCACAGATAAAGAAAAGACTAGAGTTGTTTCTCACGGCTGAAATATATGCGTAACAGATAATCAGAGGTGTACATGGAGTTAATTTATATCATCAAATGATGCAAGCTCTCAGCTCTTCCCAAGACCTCAGTCCCTTGATCACTCATACTGCATGCATCTGAGTTCCGCTTAGGTTCTCACTTGGAGCAAACTGTCCAGTTCCTCTAAGACAAAGCTTAAGTGCAGTGTAGATGTACTTTTTTCCGAGGACTTCAACCTAAATGTAGTATGGACAAGATGACACCAGGGATGGCTCTTTCCTCCTTGCATAGTCCCCCAACGCTATTTCAGCAAACTCATCCTCAATAGACCAGGACTCTCAAATATGTCTCTACTACCCTCACTGTGGTCACTTGACCCTGGCTGGATGCCAGGTGCCCAGCAAAGCCCTTCTATCACTCCCCTTCTCAGCTGGACAGGGGAGAAAATACAACTAAAGGCTCATGGGTCAAGATAAAAAGGACAGGAAGATCACTCAACCAATTACCGTCATGGGCAAAACAGACTCAACTTGGGGAAATTAGCTATTACCAATCAAATCAGAGTAGGATAATGAGAAATAAAACCAGATCTTAACAACACCTTCCCCCCACGCCTCTCTTCTTCCTGGGCTTAACTTTACTCCCGATTTTCTCTACCTCCTCCCCACCAGCGGCACAGGGAGATGGGGGAATGGGGGTTGCCGTCAGTTCATCACACATTGTCTCTGCCACTCCTTCCTCCTCAGGGGCAGGACTCATCACGTTCTTCCCCTGCTCCAGCGTGGAGTCCCTCCCATGGGAGACAGTCCTCCATGAACTTCTCCAATGTGGGTCCTTCCCACGGGCTGCAGTTCTTCACGAACTGCTCCAGCATGGGTCCCTTCCATGGGCTGCAGTCCTTCAGGCACAGACTGCTCCAGCGTGGGTCCCCCGTGGGGTCACAAGTCCTGCCACAAAACCTGCTCCAGCATGGGGTCCTCTCTCCACAGGGCCACAGGTCCTGCCAGGAGCCTGCTCCAGCACGGGCTTCTCACGGGGTCACAGCCTCCTTCAGGCATCCACCCACTCTACCGTGGACCTCCCTGGGCTGCAGGGGGGCAGCCTGCCTCACCATGGTCTTCCCCACAGGCTGCAGGGGAATCTCTGCTCCGGTGCCTGGAGCATCTCCTCTCCCTCCTTCTTCACTGACCTTGGTGTCCACAGGGTTGTTTCTCTCACATATACTCACTCCTCTCTCCAGCTGCAATCGCGCAGGTTTTTTTTCCCCTTTCTTAAATCTGTTATCCCAGAGGCACTACCACCATTGCTGATGGGCTCAGCCCTGGCCAGCAGCAGGTCCATCTTGGAGCTGGCTGACATTGGCTCTGTCTGACATAGGGGAAGCTTCTAGCAGCTTCTCACAGAAGCCACCCCTGTACCCCCCCGCTACCAAAACCTTGCCACACAAATGCAATACACTCACATATCATGCTCCATGCATGCAGTAAATAACTGTGGTATCATCTTATAAAAATGTCACTCTAGCAGCCCCAACACAACCCCCATATGACTGCAGTGATTTTCAGCAGGAAAAGCACAAGCTAAAAATTTATGTCCCCAGAGGGACACCAGATGCAGCCAATGAGATCTAGGGTGAACATTCTTCTAGGTGGATGCAGATAGTCCTGTCTAATGGAAACAACCATTAAAAACATACTTCATTATTTTTGGCTTGGTGGACATGGGTTTTCTTCCAGCGATATTAATGTTTACTCACCTGTCAACATGTTACCTACTCAAAATCTGAATTTTCCTCCTCTGATATGAAGAGTTTGATTTTGCAAGTACAGTTGGAAATGAGCGATGCTCTGTTCTGGCAGATCAGAGTTTCAACAGTAGCTACTAGAAGACTGTAGTCTCTACTGGGAAATAGAGCAATGGTAATTCTAACATTAACAGAGCGGAATGGGTCTTGTATAGAAAAGTACAGGTAGGTTATGTTAAATATCATCAAAATAAGGGACATTTTTCTGGATATTGTTTCAATGAGAGGGAGATAGAAAAAGAACAAAACTCTAGAAGTATAAAGGAAAGGTAACATCAAAATGCAGTTCTAAAAGCATTCAGACTGTAATTCCATGCTAAAAGCATTCCTGCCTTGTTTCTGCTGCCCCCAGCTGCTCATTCCTATCTGCATCTTTGTTATGTACACAGCATGGCTTCAAAAATGCAACTTGAGAGGGTGGGCAATTGTAGAGAAGGTCGAGAACCTTTGAAAGAGCCTTCCCACCAAACAATGATGCTATAAAACTGTGATTTCACAGGATTACCATAAAAAATAACTTTTTTTTAGTTTAAGTGTTGACTGGAATTCTTGAAATCCTAAAAAAAATGAATTTGTCCACTTGTAAGGAAACAGCTGTGTTTTGGTTTTTGGGGTATTATTAATTCTTTGTCAATAAATGGGGGGAATGCGCTTATGACACATGATCTCATGCTTTTTCCTGACAGAGACAACATGTGTGGACCTGAATTTTGCTTCAAAATAAGGTAACAGCTGATACTGTTTGATGCATAAACTTTTTATTTTCTTGCTTTTGGACATCTGCATATACTACGCTTTTGCACATCTGTATAAGCGACTTTATCTGCCTCGCAGCATAGTGTGTTTTATGAATTAGAACCTATACATAAATGCACTTTAGCTATAAGAGATGACCATCAACATTTCATTAGTGCAAAAGCAGTTCTGCATCATCTTTAATGAATAGCTTTGTTGATTACAATTTTCAGTATATTGTGTAAAATAACTTCATGCAGAACATAATCAGTAAAGCTATACATAAAAAAAAACAAATACAAAAACCGCTGTTACTGATAATTTCAAAGAGAATAAGAGGAGCAGCTCTGTTTTTTCTAGGTATGTCCATATTACAGACATATGCTCCTGAGCTGGTTCAGTTCTATGTAACCATGCCAAAAGTAGCAGCACAGTGCAGACATCTGAACTGAACCTATATTTGCAACTCCAGAACTGGAAAAATGATATGACTCTGTTCAAAGTGCAAGACGGCCATTATTCCACAGCCACAGCATATTCATTCGCTGCAAATGAACATTCACTTGGCTGTGAGCAGCTAAGCATCTAATCAGGAGAAGGTAAATGAATGCAAAAGGTTCCTCCCTCTTTTAGTGCCCCTTGGCACAGATTCCTGAAAGGACTGGGTAAATATAATAGTAATTTTATTCCTAATGACACTAGTATTAATAGGTCTTTCTATAAATATCCCAGAAAGAGCTCAATGGAAATGAATATAATGTATATAAAAAAAGGTGTTCAACTAAAAAAGGGATTGTTCCTGTCATCATCAGAACTTGTTTTTAATTGAAACAGGAAATAAGCATGTACCAATAATATCAGTGTTCCTGTTACAAGATTTTTTGTATTTCAGTGGAAGACCAATACAATCTACAATAAACAAATATATTTGCTTTATCATATACTATTTCCCATTTGATATATTTGATTATTTGATTGGCTTAAATTCACTGTGCCCTGATCCAACATGTAGTTCCAAATAGCCTTCAAGAAGGAGAGCTACCTAGTGCCAAATTAGTTTGGGGACAACATAAGTAGTGGGTAAACAAATTAAGGTAATTACCGATGAAATATCATCCTTAATAGGAAATACATTTGCAGAAAGACAGACTGCCCCAGGACTGTTTTGGTAGTGGTTCTAATCTAGCAGAGAAAACCTTCTTTTGCTCTGACCATTCACGTAAATTTTAATCAATGTTAAAAAGGTGCTGTTGATCTTTTTGGGTTTTATGATTCTGAAGAAAAACGTTTGAGACATCGGATAACCCTTGAATATGCACACAAAGATGAGCCACCCACAGTAATTTTTAAATCCTAAAAATGGCCTGCAGCACTGAATTGCTTGCAGTCATTGAAGCTCTGAAATACTGGCTGGATTCCAAAGCAACTCAAGTGCCAAAAGACCAAGTGGAATTACTTTCAGATTATTATTAAACTCACAAAGCATTTACAGAATTGCTAGGTTTTGATCAACAGTAACTTTGCCTCCCCTGTTAATGCAACAGCTAAAAGTATAGATCTGATGCAGTATGTGACCTAATTGGCTGAAAATCTAATTTACTAAAAAATGCATTTACCTAAAAAACAAAAAGCAAGCAATAAATGACAAAAGCCCATAGCAGGTTAGATCCTTTCTGGATCTAATATGAAAAAGGTGAGGAATGGCAAAGCATGAAGCAAAATACTGTTCTCTGCGACCATCAAAGAAGCCTGACAATTCTGAAACTGCTTTAGTGGTCAAACCACTTCCAAATATTGTAGCGGCAACCAGTTAACCCGCTCCTGTTACAACAACTTTACCGAGCTCTGGAACAACAGAGAGTACAAATCAAACATTTAAAGGAGATTTAAGAAAAACAGTAGAAAGCAATAAAAATTGGCAACTATTGTTATGCAGGATTTGTGATAGCTGAGTTCTTCTGAAGTTTATGCTGAATACCAGATGCAGCTACAAGTGCAGGTTATTTTGGGCAGTAATACATTTGTCAGTGATAGGATGGAGAAGAGTCAGTATTTTCACGCTATCTTAAAGACCTGTATGTTTTCACAATTAAAAAAAAGGTATAAATCAATCAGAAAGTAATTCTGATAAACAAACAAAAAAACCCCAGAAAATCCATGGAAAATAGGTAACCTGGTAGCATTTCTGGCTTAGGCAAAGCTCCTCAATAATTTTAGACAAATAACTGTGGATAAACTACATTTGTAATTTACAATGTACTTAGACTACATTGTAATGCTACCAATAAAACTGAAATGTCTACTGGCTGAAAGATAATCAATGAGATATATCTCATAAATCAACTGAAGTTTTACCAGAAAGGCACTTCTGTTTTACAGGATCCAGTAATCATACTTGGATTGACCTCTAAATTAATTTTAATTTTCTCAGTAATATTCTTTTGGATTCCTGGAAGCAATACTCCAAGCCTACAATAAGCATGCTTTCAAATGAAAAAATCTAACCTGGATATGTACAGAGGTTTCTAGAGCCTGTTCAGAATACTGGTGTAATGCCCTGAGAATTTAATGTAAACCGAGGCAAACATTTGAGTTATGCATCAGCCAAGATCTGGAAAGTAGGTAGGAAGGGCTACAAACAAGTTATAAATCATTACATGGACTACTAGTGCTACTACTACTTCCAAGAAAATTTATGAGGTTGGATAAAGGATATTAGAAACACGGGCAGGGCAGAGAAGGGATAGAATATTGTACTACCCCACCTAACTGCCGTTGCTGTATTCTATTTTTCCATGTCTTCTGGTAAGCTTATTTTCACCCACTAAAGCAGAGAAGTTTGATTATGAAACACCAGCAGTCCAACTTCAAATTCTATTTGTTGCATGAGCTGAAGGAAAAAATATTATTCCTTACAAAGCTGCCAATAGTAGTCCCTGTCAGTGTTATCAAAATAACAAAATAAAATAAGAACAATAATAAAATAAGAATGTAAAACAGCAAACATGCATTTCAGAATGAGGGAACTGCTTACTCCCTGATTTCAACAGATTGGGCTGTATAGGTATTATCATTATGTTTGATACATTCAGGGAAATGTGAAGCTTGTCTTAAGATTCAAATTTCAGGAATCACATGTATCTGAAATTTCAGCTTCAACTTAATTTCAGCTCTCCTTCTTAAAAAAGGATCCACAAATTGAAACCCATAGTGCCCTACCTTTAACATAAAGATGTGTTAGCTTCAACACTTGTATGGCATCTTAATTAACCAATATAAATTCATGCACATTCTTACTAATTCTTTCTGTTTAGAATACAAATTATTTTCTTTATTTTTAAAGTACCACGACAACTTTCATTTTGCTCAGTTCTGTCAATAAAACAATTTGAGTACACCACCAAACAACAAACCCCCCCTGCCTAAGAGTTCATTAAATGAACTTCAGAGCGTATGCACTTGGAGAGAAAGGAAAGCACTGGGAAAATATTAGATAGAAATGACTCTCCATGTTTTCATCTATCTGCAACAGAGCTCATTCATGCTAAAAAATAAATAATTATTTAGGAAAGCAGCAAATCCATTTCAGGTACACTGGGACTGAAAGAAGGAAAAATCCATCAAATTTCATATTTCAGAAATTTATTCTTTGATGAGAGCCAACACAAAATAAATTATACAACTGATTTCTGTAGTGAGCAATTCATAAAAAATTATACATAATCTCTATTCGTATGTTTGTCTTAAGAATTGTTGCATGGTCTTCTTAATCCGAAGCTGAAGAAAACCCCTAGTTTTATGAAAAATTAATTATCAGCACCTCAACAGCTCTCATCTGGAAGCATCACAGGTGTACATCCAAAATAAAAAGTAACAATTTAGATATCTGGAAAAGGTATAACTTGAAATCTTGGTTCAACCATACTTTATCCTAACCATAGTCAATGTTATTTGGATCAAAACTGCAGAGGAGTACCTTGTTATTCACCACTCATGATAAGTACTTAATCCTGACACTACATGAATATATTTGTCATAAATCTGATTTTATAGTCATCTCTAACACAGAGTTTCAACCAGTGAAAGTTCTAATGATAACTCATTGTTCCCTAAAAACAATACTAGCGTATCAGCATTGCAGTCTCCTGTCTGCAGACACAGAAATGATTCAAATACCTAGCCCACGAGGCTTAAAAGATGGGGACAACACCACAGAGTGTCCCAGGTGGATGGCAGCTTCTGACAGTGAACAAACGTCCTTTCTTACTGTGAGCAAATTCCTGTAAAGAGCTGTAAGGTTCCTTTGCCAAAATTTGGCCTTGAACTAGAACACAATATTGTTATTGATCAAAAAAACTTTCACATGTAGGGAATATATGGGAAATATATAGGGTCATATATGGGGAATAGAAATGTCCATTTGTCTCCGACCACCAATTATCACACAATTAACCCTTCAGCCTGCTGCTGAAGTTACCATTATCTCACTTCTGCTCAATACTAATATTTGTTTCACCACTCTCTTAAAGAGACCTGTGAAATTATCCTAAATTTAAAAACAGAAGAGTAGCATAAGGTATGTAGGGTAAAATCCCCATCATAAAATGGATTTTTTTTATTACAAAGCTACAGCAGATAGAGCAATCAGGTAAACTGCTATTGTAGCAGAATAAACATTTGGGGTGGTAATTGCCAGCAAGGTGGTGATAATGCATAGTTGGGAGGGGGCCAGGGTTGGTATCTGGATCACCCACTAGTAAAATCATTTGTAAAGCTACAGTCTTAGACTGACAGAAACCAAACACACAAACAAAGACCGGTCATTGAAGAAGAGAAAACAAAAACAGAAAAACAAGAACATAAAGTGACAAAACTGTCAGAAAGACTTGGGCCAGTATCCCACAACTTTTAAAAGTCACTCCTCTGAGTCCAGATGTACTGATTTACTGCTTATACTGAAGAATATTATTAACAAGAAAAAAACAACACATCCATGTCTTGCCCTAGTTGCCACAAGTGTCCTTTTCCCAAGGATGTGTAATGTAATGGAATAATCTACTACTGAGAAGGAAAAGCTCAAGTGAAAGAATGATTGAAGAGTTAATCCATTCATCCTATTTATAGCAAATAATTTACTCGGTGTCTGATAATACAGCCTATGAATAGGCTAAAAAAAGAGAGAAAGAAAGAAAAAAGCTGCAAAGCCTCTTCTCTCCCTCTCCCAGTATATAACGGCAATAAGCATCAAACTGCACTTTCATCCGAGGGAGACGATGGTCCTGCTCTTGTAAGCCTGTTCGAGACTCAGAAGCTTGGCAGGGCTAGAAAGGACACTGCAGCCATCCCCTGGGCCGCTGCTGACTTGCAGCTCCGCTCAGCACCACCACACCGTGGGAGAAATTAAATACTGCATCTTTCCACCGGCAAACTAAAGCATGCAACTATTAGCTTGTATTTCTTTCACTCGTTCAGGTCTCTTTTCTTCTTATTTCCTTGTGAGTGGCTTCTTCCACTGATTTTTAAACAAAAAAGACTATATTTATTCAAAATATATTGATTCAAAACACCTTCCTTACCCATCTCTGCCTTCCCACCACAGCATCTGTTATCTGCACCATGGCATTTGCAAGACTCCCCATCCCCAGAAACATACCCAAACATATGGGGGGCACCTTGATTGTCTTTTTCCCCTCCACTGGCACAGCCTGGTGTGATATACGCTCCCACATCTGATAACGTGAGGACTGGGAGGCTGCCAAGCCCTCCCGTACCCCTTCCTATTGCCTCTCTACAGCAGCCAGATAAGGATGTGCTGTAAAACTGTGTAAGAAGTCCTACTGATGTCAGCAGCACTTGGTGTGGGTATAAACGATCCAATCTTTTACACTGAGATTTAACAGGTTACAACACCCAGAACCTGACCTATTTATTTTGGAGAGTAGTAAGTCAATTCCCACCTCAGTTCCATCACGAACTCTCCTACTCATATGCTAAAAAATTTTTAAACTTTCCCTGTCTAGGATGCACTGAAATGACGCCAAAAAGATCATTTTAGTAGCAACGGAAAATGTTATTTCCATTAAATGAAAAAGTCAATAATTTGTCCGCTGCCCCTCACCTCTGCTTTAGTTAGCTTCCAGAAACAAAGATAAAGAAGAATAACCTCAATCTTACAGTCAGCTCCTTAAAGAAAAAGATTCACTCACAGAGATATCTATGCTGGATTCTATTGTCATTTTAGTCTTTACTAGATCAAAGCTTCACAGAAAATAGAGTCACTCTGCAAGTAATTAGATTTCCCAGTTTTTACTTGTATGGAAATATTCCTTCCTAGGTTCCAGAAAAATCTACCGTTTGTCTTCATACCCGTCTCCTCCCATAACAACTCATATAACAAGAGAGTGTCCTGGATGCTTGTAACATAAGCCCATGTCTGGGGTAGAGGATATGACTGTGAAATTTGAGAGACACTGAGCCTGAGAAATTCGAGACAGCTGAAACTTTTAATGCAATAAAGTAGAAGATAGCTTAAGGTGGCTAATCAAGACCTGGCTATTAATAATTATGGTATCTAATACTTCATGTTTGTATAGTCTGTATCCTAACCTGGCAAATCTTTTTTTATTTTTAAAAAGCAATACCTTAAAATGGGGTAGATAACAAGCAGTAAAGAGCCGCAAAGCTCACATGCAGGCTGAGGTTAAATACACGTGCATCTTTGTATTAAACCATAGATATCCTAATAAAACATTCTAAAGTGCAATTAAGGCCTAAAATGTTTCTAAGTGACACTATGCTGCAATGAGGCCTGTGCCCAGCCAAATCTTAGTCAGTCAGCAAATAATGGGAGATCCTGGCAGCATGCTCGATACCCGTGTGCCTTGATTTTGCAATACTTTCAATGGAGAGGTTCAAAACGCGTTGACCTTCAGAACATGCTTTCAAGCTCCTCGGTTTGCTCTGGAATTTAGAGGGATTGAGACATCTGGGTAAACTGGAGGGGAGAAGGAGGTCTTGGTAACAGCTGATACAACCTTCTTGGGTCTCACTGGTATTGTTTTGCTCCACCGTGGACTTCTTGCTACTGTCTAAACAGATACTGACCGACAGTCTTTTTATACAGGCAAGTGGTATTTTATATTTATACATAACTAAAGTGGGCAGATTCCAGTAAGAAGCTTTTTGCAAATGAAACGTCACTAGCCCTAATACATACTCCTCTCAAAACCGCAGTAATGGCAACAACAAAAGGAACAAAACCATAAAAACACAAAAGAGAAAATATCAGTCTAAACACTTATTAGAGCTATATTACTGTAGCAGTTGTCAGACAAGACTGTAGATGCTAAACAGTCCCAGTGTTCTCCAGACAAAATGACACCTACTTCCTGCGGAATTCCAGAAAATACCGCTTGCACCGCCATCATTCGGCTTTGCCTCAAGTCTTGAAAACACTTATCACACACACACACACACCCACACACCCCCCATTAAGGAGAAGCTGAAACCGGACCGCCACCCTGACGAGATGTACGGGTGCGTTGCGAGCAGCTGTGCCGGCGTGGGCCCGGCCAAGCCAGTGAGATGAGATGAGGCGAGGCGAGGCGAGGCGAGGCGAGGCGAGGCGAGGCGAGGCGAGGCGGGCGGCGGGGCCGCAGGGCGGGAAGGCGGCGGGGCCGCAGGGCGGCAGCACCTTCCCGGCGAGCGGAGACGCGGCGGCGCCTGCCGCACAGCAAACGTCACTGCTGCCTCTCGGGTAACGGCCGTAATTAACACAGATCAAGGTTCGTTAGAAGTCTCCCTCCTTCCCTTCGATGGTATCCTCTCTTTGCAGTTCCGACGGGAAGTGCATAGTATGCATCAGTGTGCAGAACTGATTCATTGGACGCTTTCATTATTTTTTTCCCCCGACTAAGAAAGCTAACCTCAAAATGATCAGGCTCGTACAACCATAAAGCACTAGTACTTCGGGTACCGCTACCAAAGTCACGTTTTCCATTACAAGGCAACATCGTCCGAGAAAAAAGGACGCAGCTCCACAAAACGTCTTCTAATGGCACGAAAGCTGTCACATCGCTATCTACTCTGCAAACAAATTACAGAAGTTGGGACTTCTCCACAAGAAACAGAGCTAGATTTGCTGAGAGGGCAGGCTCCAGGTACGCTGCAGCAACATACGGATGTCCCAGGAGGTTCAGCAGATTCACTAGCCGTTATTTTTAAATTTAAATTTAAATTAGTTAAATATGTAGTGTATCTCGTTCCGGTATAGATAAAATAAAATTAAGCATTTTGTTGTTCAAATTCCAGGAAGCACCTATATAGACATAAATTCACTTTTAATTTAGACTAGTTTTGAAAGCGGCAGGAAACGTATCATTTCTACACATTTCCAATCCTTTGATCACTATCAAGCTACACCACCTTAACAGGAACGTATTTTTTTTTTTGCACTGCAAACCTGTCTTTGCCCTTCTTATAAATATCTGAATTGCTGAATCTAAAACTGATTTATTTTCAATGTGTGATTAAAGCTGTTTTCTTATATATGCACTACAAATTCATTGCAGCAGACTAAAAAATTGAGCAATTATATAAAAAACTTGAACTGTAAGTTACTTATTTGAATGTGTGCTGAAGTCACAGCCAAGACCACTAATGACAAGTTCAGCAAAACAAAAAAAGCCCAAAGGCCAAGCTCCCTCACCCACATGTGCCACATTTATCCCCACTCTGTCTTAGCTATTGATCCTCTTCTCAAACACTGTTTTGACTCATTCACCTAATTCTTAACCAAGCCTTCTCAGTCAAAAGAGGCTACAGGTAGTCCAGAAAGCAGATCTTAATCAAAGTCCTCAAAACAGAAGAGGGGCTCACCTACAAGTATAAAAGCCACAGTCCTTTAAAGGCTTACCCTGGCCACAGGGCTAACAGACAGGCAAAACAATTAGTTAGGTCCAGGCTTTTGACTTTAAACAGATAAGGTCCTGACTTCCAGTAGTGAAACACAGTGGGACTATCGGGAAGAACATAAAGATTCCACTAGATACAGCAGGGTTAGCAGACCAGGCAGGAATGTGAGAGCAGACCTAGGTGAATGCAGTGAGACAAAGCACGAATAAGGAGGATAGAAAAGTTGAGCCTAGCATGTTTCTGGGCCTTACGACACTCATCATTTGGACGAACAGACTGAGAAGAAAGAGGCAGCTACCTGCTTTGGCTACCCTTTGGACACTTTGTGTTTAAAGAAAAGTGAAGAAATACTCACCCCCCCACCTGACTGCTATGTATGTCCTGAAGTTAGTAGGTTCAGTTCCCCAGAATCCCATGCTGGGACTGCACACTTTCATCCCAGGAATCCTAACATCAGAGGCTGCAAAGAGGCTAGAGACTTGTGACATAAGAAAAGCTACTGCCTGTGATTGTGTGATCTCCTGTGGGAGACGTGCATCCCCCACCCTCTTCTCAGCTACCAGTTCTGTAGGGATGTGAAAATAGCTTCTGCCCCTAAACCTGTCTGCAGGTCTCCCTTTGCCTCCTCTACCTCTACTCCACCAAACTGTTGAGATGATAACAACCTTCTGTCCCAGTGCTTAGTGCTCAGTGATGACTGGCTTAGCCTCCAACACCATGAACAGTCTGAACAGAAACTCAGTTGCTAAAAAGAGATTATTTGTTCTCTTCAGAAGGGTTAGTTTCCCATAGGATTTCCATGATCCTCTTCACCTGAGTGAGGATAACTCATCATAAACATATCGTTGACCCTTGATACTGCTCAGCAGATTAATCAAATGCTTACTGCTTGTAGAGGTGGTCAGCCTTTCCCTACTTCCTGCAGTCAAGTTGTCTCCCTCAACCCTCGTGGCAACACTAGCTGGCTGGTAGAAGTTCCTGGGAAGATGGAGCCACTCCACCGTAACACCAGCTATGAATGAAAAACCTGCAGTGGTGCCACTTTTCCCTGAGCCGTGGGTAAGCTTGGGCTCACGCTCGTGCTCCGAGCTGGCAAGGGCTAACTGCACAGGGAGTGCTCAGAGGTAGCAGTTACAAGACAGTGGAATCTCTCCACTTGAGACATTAGGCTTTCTCTCCTCCCGTGGGAGGATGTGTTCAATCCACTGACTTGGACTCTCCCCTGATCCTTACGATTCTTCTAAGAAGTGACAACAAGCTGGGAAACTCAGACCACCATGGGCAGTGGCTACAGAAGAGCTGTCAGGCACTAGAGTGAGACTTTTTTTTCCCCAGTGGTAAAAAGGGAAAAAAATAACTGTCACAGAAAAGTGAATGGAAGAAGTATTTTGTTTGAGAGAGAGAGAAAAACTGTAATGAAGCACCAAAGGATTTCCAGTGTTTGTGACCAGCAGACAGAACTGTGGGTTCTTTCTCCTCCATGCTGATTCATTGAACCTGGCATCATTGAACCTTCGAACCTGGCATCACTGGGCTGCCAACGGACCCTTGCAACTAGGTTCTGCTGGTGGAGAACTCGTCCACATCTTCCAGAGTACCTATGCATGTGGCAGAGGGCATGGAGGGAGAGAGACCCAGGTTGTACAGAACATACATTTCAGTGGAGGAAAAACATCTCTAAAAGAGAAGCCCAGAACCATGATAAATAATGACAACCATCACTGACACAGCTTTTAATTTTGAGAAGAAATAAAGGGCTTAAAGTTTCATCAGCCTCACTAGAGCAATTCAATAAACTGATTTTATTTTTGAAGACAGACCTTTCTGTCATATGCAAAGTGTATACACATTGTTATAATTATCATTAAAATAACTTGGAATTTGTGAATATTTCATTGCTAATTTCTATGAAAAATATAATTGCTTCCATGCTGTAGAAGCTTAATCTGGCACTGATTTAATTATTTGTTTTCATTGTTTTTCAACCACATGCATAACAAGGAGCTGTCCTCTGTGATTACACCAATTTCACCAAATTTTTTGTAGACATTTTCTCCAAATCACAAACTTGTTTAACATCCATGGTTAATCATTTTCTGATTCCCCCTTGTATTCATTTCATAGTAATGAAACTGCCAAATGCTCCAGGTATCACATGTTAACAGTTCTGACTTGTGAACAGAGTATCAGTAGTGGAAAAAAAACCCTGAGACATATTTGCCTATTACACCCTGAAAAGAAATTATTCTATCTTCTCCATGCTTGTTGCCATAGTTATAATCTGCTGGTAACTCTTCAGATTTTCTGTTAACTAAGATAAACCATAAGTATTTGTTAAACTGAGAATCAATCAACTATTTAAAATAGAAAAGTAATCCACTTTATTTGGTCCTTTAGCTGTAGTACACCAAGTCTGCACAGGGCCTTAGAGGTCTACAAATATCTAATTGAACAAGTAGTAAACTAATTAAAAATTAACAATTGAAAGAGGAGGGGGAAAAGAACCAGAAATTCATGAGTGATAATAATGAGTTCCTCTAAAATGTAGGCATGATGAAAAGGATTTGGCTGGAAGTTGATCACATATTTACCCTCAAGTTTTTGACACACAAAGAAATGAAAATGCACATGCAATGGAACGGGCACTGCTTGTCCAAATATTATGCTCTTGAGCAAACCAGAGATCTTGGTCACCATTTTTTATTGTTCTTCCACAAATGCCTGAGAGATGTGACAATCTGTGCAAAAGATATCACTGAAGTTCAAACTCATTTTAATCAAAAGGAATAAAAATTATTCCAGTTTGAGTGAGCTGCAGCCTTGTTTGTGAACAAAGCACACTATTGGTAAAAAGTATTTTTGAATACTGATTTCTAATTCTTACAGTTCTAGCTTCTAAGGATAAAAATATGACTACAAACTTGTTAATCCACAAATCCGTGTACATGCTGGTACGGGCAGATGCAGTATCTTCTCGAGAAGTAATTATCAACAATGCGGGGAAAAAAGGACACAACTGTATAATTATATGATATTTAAGGATACCTAGAGAATCCTCACCTTGGCCTTTCCCATCTCACTCGCCACAAATCTAATGATGACTAGCCCTATAGCAATTTGGGACTAGATTTTGAAACCTCCAGGAGACAGGGCCACTGCTCATTTTACATACTCGTCCAATGGTTTTGAGCCACATGTTCTAGTAGATGGACATGATAAGAGAGGGATGGGAGGATATGGAGGAAGTGCAAGAGCAGAGGGAAATCATTAATTTGAAAGCCTCCTTTTTACCATGGGGCAATTTCAAGGACTGAGTATCAAGCAAAGATTTCATGGGTTTCTTTGCCAAGTTTGATGGCAGCTTGTTACAGCTACTGGGAGACTTTCATTCAAAGAAAACATTTTTAACTGGTTAACAGTAAGTAAGCATTTTAATTTTAAAATATATACTTTTTAAGAGGAAGAGTGCCTTCTCATAAGATGTAACATACCTTAAATTTCTATTGCTTTGTATTTGTGCTGTGTAGGACTTTGCTTGAGGTTCTTCTTTGGGAATCAACAAAGAACCTCAAGCAAATCTCTTGTCACAAACAATAAATACTCTTATTCCCACAGTTAGCATTTCTGTCTTGTCTTCATAAAAGGCTTGCCTTCTCAGGAGTCTCTGAAAAATTTCATGGATGCCAATCCCTTTCTTCAGGGCACAGACAGTAAACAAAGGAGAGCCCAGTCTTTTTATTTTGACTTCCACCTAAACACATGTCTGTAAATGACAGTGGTATGATAATGTAGGTTCAAAAACCAGAAAGCTCTCGTCATCCTTTCCTGAACCATATGAGAGCATCAGAGAAGTCTCTGCATCGTAAACTTGCAAACTTTTTTTTTTGCTAGTAATCATTTAAATGAAATATTTAAATGTAATTTAATGTATTTTAACAGTTTTTCTTGTTAAATACTACACCATGCATTCTTGAAAGAATATCTGCTAAACTATGACAGAGATTAAGTATGACAATGTGAGAGGATGTGGAACCTTCTAAAAAGATTTAGCAGTCCAAAAAAGTTTGTCAGTTTTGAGGGATCTTCACAATGCTTGGCACAATACAGGCTCGTAAAATCCATCTGACCTCTTCCTTATGACAAGCATTACAAAAGACAAATGTGTTTTAGGATCGATCTTGTTTGCAATATATTATGCAGTAGTATCAGATAAAGCAATGCATGACCTTAAAGCAAGCCTCATGATTCCCTTTTGCACTGTAGGAGAATATTTAACCTTTCTGTACTATTGGATGTAAATGACTGCATAATGGCGGATCATCTCTAGCAAGCTTTTTAGTTGCTAATACATACAACTTCAGATTCTGCGGACAGCTTTGGACTAACAGTTTGCAGAAAACTGCACCTGCCTAACAAATAGCTTCTTCCATATCTATCAGCAGAACTGAACTCCCAGTCACCCAAGAGTTTATTTTTCTCCTAAGCATGCCGCCACAGTGATGGACGTTCTCCGTCACATCCAGAAAGCGACCTGAACCTTTGGCAGACTTATGAACTGAGCACGGAATCAGTGCTGGAAACTGCTAAACAGGGATGAGGTTTGGACACTGCACAGAAAGGCACATCCATCACTGGAAGTGTTCTACTAGAGACACATTTATATCCCTCTGTATGGGTCCTGAGAGCATACCCCTTCCCAGAGGTCTGGCTGCCTGGGCTTGGGGCCAGCTTAGAGATAGCGCAGCTGAGGGAGGTCCCCCTCCTGCCGGCCATCTTGGACAGAGCCCTCCAGACAGCGCCGTGGGGAGGCCTCCGCCAAGGCCCGCTCCCCTTTCCCACACAAGCTGCTGTGAAGCTGAGCCACTACCGCTTGTCTCCCACATGAGCTGTGGATCCCACTGCCCTGCAGCTGTCACTGCGCCTGCCCAACAGCCCAGGCCCTGCCGTGCAGGCTGACCTTCTGGCCTGGCCTCAGCCCTGCCCTCATCACTACGGACTTGCCTGGTGATGGCTGGGCTGTGCCTCAGCCCAGGCGCCCTGACCAGACCTGCCCTGCTCGCCGTGCCTGGGCACCACGGTCCTGCACCCTGGCTAGCGAGACACTTCCCTCTGCTGCCCTCGTAACCGTGCTCGGCTTCTGGCTTACCTTCTGCTGCAGAGCAGCTGGCCCTCACCGCTCTCCGACACTTCCGTTAACGGAGGACAAACTAATCGCAAAGTTATAGAGGATGCCAACTTTATAGAGAGACCCAAGTCCAGCTACGTGGCCTGGGCTTATAGCTGGGTGGACGATACATAAAACGTCCAAGTTGCTCTTATACAGCAAAACAAATTATGAAAATAGGATGTGTGGTTTCTTGACTGAAGTGAAACCCAATGGGCAACTTTTCTGAGCTTCGAACTGCAAATAAATATTGGTGAAGCAAGATGTTTGTACAAAACCAGTGATTTAGCATTTTGTAACTTGGAACATATTTCCAACTCCACAGATGAACGCTCTTCTGAGGCTGTAACACCGTGCTCAAGAAAAATCACAATAGCAGTCCACTGTGAAACCAAAATGCTTTTTCCAATCAATCAACCTTCAAATCCTTTCCATACCTAGAAAGCCCACTTTGGCTAGCCATTTCAGGGTCGGTTTCTTTCTGAAGACTGCAAATTTGTCAACTCTTCGGCATACTGCAGGTCAGACCCCCTCCCCTTCCCCATGCTTACACACAGCAGCCTCGCTGCTCCCGTCTGAGGAGTACCTCCACCCTGAGTCACGGGACAGGGGAAGACCCCCAGCAATAGAGCATAGTCTGAGGAGTGCCATTAAGGTCATCACCATTTTCAGTCACCACCTCATTCTGTGGAAAAGAAAGTATCTACAGGATACTCAAGAGTTCTAATCTACAGAGAGTTCTAACCAGAGATTTATTTGTTCTGATCGAGTCAGTACAAGAAGGAAACCCTGTGAGGTGCCATTCTTCTCTGTCTCAGAGACTCAGTGTGCTTGGGGAGAAGCAACACATCCAGCTTCTTTAATAAACATTTCTGGGGTTATAAGAAAACAAAGAGGTTCAGAGGACCGGGCAAACAGTAAGACATTTCATTCTTACCCAGTAACAGTCAGAACCAGGTGTCCAGCCTGAGAATACCCAGAAGGTGCAGTTCCTTCACAGAGTTACACTGGCTGTCTTGGGAAACAGTTATATAAATTTTCTATGTGGAAAAGACATTGTCCAATGAACAGAGTGGGTTCAGTGGCATAGGGCAAAGCTTTTGGCAGAATGCAAGCGTACCTGGTCATGTTGCAACAGGAAACTACATCTTTTCTTTGATCAGGCCATTTTTTTAATAATTCAACCTATTTTCTGAGCTATTCTCTTGAAGTTTAATGGGACCTAAAATCGTAGGTCAAGTGAAACCATGCCCCTGATTTCCTACATAAAGCTTTTCACTTGCACCTTGGTGAGATTTTTCAAATTTGAATTATTATTAAAGAAGGAAGACCATCAAAAGTCTTCAGGGAAATTATTTTCTCTTCTGCACCTGGCAAGGAGCTGCTTAAACTCTGGTAGGAGAATTAAGCCTTCAGTTAATTTTTACTCTCAAACAGGTTCTTAAACTAAAAACTATATTATTTGCTATGCTCATATGTAAAATAGATTTCTGAACAGGTTATAGTTATGAGATTAGACAGCTAGAAGATGCATATTTAGATGCAAAATATCTATAAAACATGTCAGCATCTCGAAAGAAGATTATGCTGTTTTAAGAACCGTTTAAAGTAAATAAAGCAGAACATGAAGTAGATGTTACCAACAGATTTCCAATACATCCAAGTTTTCCTTAGTATTGAAGGGTTAATACTATGATACCTGCAAATTTACTTTCTGAAGATAAAATTTCCTCTTTTACCATATAATCTAAGCTTTATAAAATGTACAACGTCCCATTAAAAACTGATAACAAGTAATAACTAAGGCCTATTTGCGTCCTTTGAAAACATTATGAAGAAAATATGTAGAACATTAATATAATATATACAGCACAAAGCTGGTTTGAGAGTTTGACAGCAACTGTATATCTCAAAAAAAAAAAAAAACCCCAAACATTTTTATCCATTAGGTGACTATGATCCCTTTTTGTCTAGATTAAGATTTACCTGTTGTCTCAAGTAACCAAAAAGAACTGAAGGGATAACAAATGGTGATATTACTGTACAAGTTGTCTGTATAGCTTGAGTTTAGATCTTTATCTTTTTTCCCCTCTCACTTTATTCTTTGATTCTATTAGCTAGTCAACTTTTGCACTTGTTGGTGTGTGGAAAAGATTATATGCGTAAACCAATTAGAGGATTGGAAGTGCTTTGCTCCTATAAGCTAGAAAACTAGTTTACTCGTGGTGAATGAGCTAATTGAGTACTAGCAAGGTGGCAAGCTTTTTATATACCACCAGAGACAACTAGAATAGTCAGACAGAGAATCTAATCTATTACATAAGCATTACACAAGGACATTAACTGGCTCTTTCCTACAGCAACACCGAACTTAACTGAGATATGCTCTGGGTTGCATTATTTCATATCCTGTGTTAGCAGTTAATATGCAAGCCATAACTGACACAGGTTATGTGTTAAGTGCTTATGCCAAAGAAAGCATATTTCTGAAGCAGCTGTCAAGGTACTAAAAGCTAACACTGTAGTTCAGCTACACTTTGCCTGAGGTCAAAAAAGGACTATGAATACTGGACTTCCTCCATTAAATCTTTATCAGTGTTAGCATTTACTCAAACATTTCAAAAGCAATAAATACTGTTCTAGAAATTGATGAACATCAAAAGATCAAGTGATCTAGTTTAGATTGGAGCTTATTGTCAGAGATCAGCTGATGTATCAAGCCCACACTTAGCTCCTGCCCGAAGTGAATCTTCCTGTGATACGTCACTAATATATTAACAAGTAGCTCTTGTACAAATGTTCCCCCTTAACCTCTGCTAAATCCTGCTTATCCCTGGACCATGTCCCTGATGACAAGGTTGAGCAGCTGGACAAATTATGCATCTGTTTTTCCATTTAAATGGAAAGGTTTTCAAAGAAACAGTCAAACAGTAAGGCAAACTGCACTTGCTGGGCATGTTTTTGTGTAATCTATAGGATAAAATCATAACTCTATCAATGTCAAAGGCAGGGCTCCCTTGACAAAAAACAATAGCAGAGGCCATGGCAGATTGGCAGATTCAAAGGAAAGAGGGGAAGAAGAAGGCTCTGAACACGGGTGCGATATCAATGAAATAAGACACTTTTTCCACCATCTGCACAGTGACTTTGCAAGGTCCTAGTTCCTTCAGAGTTCTACTGAGTAAGTTGTGCTCTTGTGCTTTAAAAGAGACAAAAAATCCAGGATGGGAGTGGAAATGGTAACTGGGCTCTATGTTTGCCTTTCTTCCTTTCTGTCATATGTGTTTTTAATCCAAGCTGTTTACCAATCCAGCTTCCAAATTAAAATTAAATATATTCACTGTGAAGAGTGCACTGTCCAGGGTGAACATTAGAGAGCATTAATAAGGGAAAAATGCTCTTGTATTCATTCTAACTCCAGTAAATTGAGTCTCTAATCTTCATTTGCTATTAGAAATCAAATCAGATAAGGATCTAAGATCCACAAGACTTTCTAGCAAAAGGAAATGGGAGAAAAAAATAGGCAAGCCAGCGTCCCAACTTAGCTGCAATAGCCCTAGAACTTGAACTTTAATAGAAGCACAACAGACCTAAAAACACAGAAGGCTCAAAGAAAAAGCACTGTAGGGAGTCAAGGATGCAACAAGCAGTGAGCATAAGCATGTTGTTAAGGCCCAGACTCAGCAGTAGGCATCAGTCCAATTCCTTAAAGAGTGACACCACTTTGGCCAAAGGCAGCAACAACAGAAATGGCCACATTAGCTGACCTCTCTCTTGAGTGATGATCATGCTGGATAAGCAGATCCTAGGGATTACATCTGGTTTAGATCAACAACAAGAGACAAAGGAATACCCTGGTGTATCTAATGGGGTGTGCATGAGAGGGCATAATCTATTCCAGAAGGCTTACAGCTGCTTACATAAAACTATTCAATAAAAAAGTAAGTTTCATGCCACACCACAGTGTGATTTTTGAGAAGGCACAATCTCACTCACAAAGCAAAATAAACATGAATCAGCAAATAATTTCGGAACAGCCCTTTACAGTCTAATCCTGCATTGTGATTATGGGAATATGAAAAAAGTATTAATAGAAACAAGACAGCATATGGGGCTGAGGGATAAGCACTTATTAGCAAAATTCCCAAATGATCTAGTACACTAGAGGTAGTTAGGAACACGGTTCTCCAAAGTCACTATATATCTTCTGAGGATGCCCAGATACAAGAGGAAAAATACTGCAGAATGTCTAGAAACAGTATCTCCCTAAACCAGTACAAACACAAAGGGATCCAGAAAGGAGACTGTAACATGTAATGAAGAAAAGAAATGGAATAAGAACAAATTAATCTCAATAGTATTACAAACAGTGACAGCTAATGATTCTGCCCAGCAAATTACACACTGTACCAGAAATGCCTTTAAAAAAAAAAAAAAAAAAAGAGTACACCGCAGTCTGCTTATGTAAGCATCCCACAGAAGCTGCTTTTCAGGAATGGATTTCAAAATGTACATTGCATTTTCCTTCAGCCATGAGGGTTGATCAGCAAGAACTATGTCTCTTGGGAAAATATGAACTGGGTGCCAAAACAAAATTGATTGTACAACTGTAAGATCAGAATCCTTCCACAGGAAAATAAAAGCACCAGTGCTTCCAAGCCAAAGCAGATAATGAAACTGCCGACTGTATCCATTAAGTTTGAAACTACAAATCTGACTGTTCTACAGTTAGCAGAGAACATTCTATCCCAAGAGATCCATATATACTCTGCTTTACCTGGATGTCAAACAACCAAAATGCTAAGCGCTATTCCAAGGAGAGAATCAGTGGAGATAACACTTAAACCAGGAGATTGCCAAAATTACTCTTAGGTCTGTGGACAATAAAGAAAGAATTAAAGCAATACCTTTTGTCCTGTCATCACAAAACAATGATTCTTTCTTTTCTTTCTTCTACTGCTAGAATAGAAACTAGTCACATGAAACAGACATAATAAGTTTCTTAAGAGGTAAATTACATAGGGATATGCAAGCATGGTAGTAGTCACAAAAGAAAATTGTAGGATTCAGGATGGTATTAAATCAAAGATAGCTAGCCTTTCAGAAAGATCAAGCAATGCCTGCACATTATGCCAGTTCTGAACTTATAAAAAAAAAAAAAAATCCTCTAGCACAATTTTAGGTGATTCCTTGTGCTACAAACTTTGTATATTTTCTAGTTGCAGAGTGTCTAGTAGCATATGCCTTAATAACACTCTTCAAAACCAGAGCAGCACTGAGCACAAATAGAAAAAGCAGTTAAACCAGACTTGCACGTTTCAGGCATTTTCTGGTAGGCACTGAATTTCATATAGGGGTTGACCTTAAACTACCAGTCACTATTCCATATTCAAAATCCTAGGTGACTCTAACATGAGATAAACCATTTTCATACCAGATAAGCTTTCAGCTCTCAGTTGTTTATTTGTCTCAAAGAACCTCATCATGGCTGATAAGTCCTTTTGCAAGAGGTGGAATAGAAAAGAGTTTTTCACGGAAGACATGATAAATGCATTACTTACATTATTTTCATACTACAGGAAAACACTTTAAAAAAATAATTCAAAAGCAAGAGCAGATGGAATACCAGGCCAAGTCATAAAACTACTGTAAAAAGGCAGGACAAAGATAATGATCAGATTAGAATAAAGAAATTTCAGAACCAGTTCTGACAATACATAGGCTAGTCCCCTGACCAAATTCTAAACTGCAAGGAGGGACCTAAATACCTAAAAGAAAGAAATTGGAAGTTTGATGTTTTTGCTCTCAGAAGTCAGTGTAATGAATTCTTACTAGCATTCTCTCAGACAGGCCATGGTAAAAAGAAAAATTTAGTTTCTATCTATCTGGCTAGCACAGCTAACTTTCATAATTATTTTTTTTTTAATTGCTGCAGTAATCAGGTGTTCAACACTTGATAATGAGGTGCTGATAATGAAACTATTTTTTTCTCTAGTCTTCAACTTCAAGAGCAAAAAGTTTATGACAGTTGTCTTCAATTTTTCTCTTAGACCTTTGATTTTACGTCACATCCATAACACAACTTCTCTGAGTATATTCAGTAGATAAAAACAATAAAACAAAACAGGATTATTTATAAAACCTCATATTTTCATTTTGCCCCATTGTCTTTCCACCTAGATTCTTGTCTGATTTCCCCACATCTAAAAAGAGAAGGAATACTGATGTTTGAGGGAAAGACTGAAAAAAAACACCCAGCAGTGTCTGAGTAGCAGGAATGATTTTGTCCTCCTTGGTTAGCAAGCAAATGAAAATTAGCTATCAGAATATGCATTGCTTTGAGGCATCTTCAGACAGATTTCCAGTTTCTCTTTCTCTCTGTCATGATTAGCTTGGTAGGCAACATCTCATCTGCCCACACAAAACAACCAGCATGTCCTCCAGATCCAGTCCTGGTAAGGCAATATCCAACAGAAGGGAATTGCCCTCACACATTCCTGTTGGTCTATCCACGATCTTGAAAAGCCAAAATAAAAGTAAATACTTTTGAAGGACAGTCTTATGCAATCTACCCAAATCTTTGTAACACCACTGGGTTTGCATCACTTTTCAGGGTTTCATTATGCTTTCATCAAAAAAAAACCCCATATAGGCATTAACTAGGAATGTTTGACATCCCCCTTTTTTTAAATCAAGTCAATTGTGATGTAGCATTGTTCTAATAGGAGAACACTCTATGAAAACAGGGAAAACAGTCAGTCTTGCATTCACTGCAAACACCATGTTTTGTCCTCACATCCCAGACAAACTCTTCCCTCAGTCACTCTGAGTCTCACTGTCTGCAATGTTCTACAGGATTTCTACTCACTCCTCTTCCATGCCTTCTCCCATTCACTGGCTGCAAGATAAACTTCAATTTAATCTCCATGAGATAATTCAGAGACATTTTGGAAAATCCAGGATCTAGAGATTTCAGAATTTAGGTGTCCGTAAAATAAAATGAATGGAACAGCTTTCCTATCAAATCTATTACTGGAGCTTTGCAACCACAAGCAAACAACATAGCAGCAATTTAAATCCATGGGAAGGTGATGGAGAAAATCATCCTGGAAACCAGTTCCAAACACATGAAGGGAAAGAAGGTCATTGGGAGCAGTCAGCATGGGTTTGCAAAGGGGAAAATCATGCTTTACCAATCTGATAATCTTCTACAACAACGTGACTAGCCTGTTGGATGAGGGTGAAGCAGCTGATGCTGTTTACCTCAACTTTAGTAAGGCTGACCCTACAACATCCTCATAGACAAGCTGACAAATTAAAGACTAGATAATTACACAGATTGAAAATCGACTGAATGGCCAGGCTTGGAGAGTGGTGATCAGCAGCACAAAGTCCAATCGAAGGCAGGTCACAAGTGGTGTAACCCAGGGATCACTACTGGGGCTAATACTGTTTAACAGCTTCATTAATGACCTGGATGACGTGATAGAGCGCACCTCAGCAAGTTCACAGATAATACAAAACTGGGAGGAGTGCCTGAAACACCACATGGTTGTGCTACCATTCAGTGGGACCTTGACAAGCTGGAGAATTGCATCAAGAGGAACCTCACGAAGTTTAATAAGGGGAAATGCAAAGTCCTGAAGAGGACTTTGGAGAGGAATAAACTCAGGCATCATATACACTGGGGGCCAACCTGCTGGAAAGCAGCTCTGCAGAGAAGGCCCTTGGGGTCCTGGTGGACAAGCAGCTTACCATGAACCAGCAACGCACATTCACAACAAAGGTGGCCAGCACAATCCTGAGCTGTATTATGAAGAGCACTGCTCACAGGTCAAAGGAAGTGATCCTTCCCCTCTACTCAGCACTGGTGAGGCCACACTTTGGAGCACTGCATGACCGGGTCTGGGCTCCTCAGTACAAGAGAGACATGGACTTGATGGAGTGAGTCCAGTACAAAGATGATTAAGGGACTGGAGCATCTCTCATATGAGGAGAGGCTGAGAGAGCTGGCACTTTTCAGCCTGAAGAGAAGGCTCAGGAGGGATCTCATCAATAGATATAATGGGTTGGGTGGGGGTACAGCTCAGTGGCAGAGCATTGTCCATGCTCATTGCAGGGGGGGTTGAACTAGATAACATTTAAAGGTCCCTTCCAACCCAAACTATTCTATAATTCTGTAAATACTTGATGGGAGGGAACAAGGATGAAGGAGCCAGACTTTCCAGTAGTGCCCAGCAACAGATCAAGAAGCAATGGGCACAAATTAAAACACAGAAGAGTCCATCTGAACATGAGATGACACTTTTTACTGTGAGGGTGGTCAAACACTGGCACAAGTTGCCCAGAGAGGCTGTGGAATTTTACTTTTGTGGAGATAGTCAAAATCTGATGGCCGTGGTCCTGGGCAACTGATTCTAGCTGACCCTGCTTCAGCACAGAGGTTGGTCTAAATGATCTCAAGAGCTCCCTTCCGAACTAAATGATTCTGTGATTCTCTTGATATCCATTAAGACTAGAAACAGATTTTTGCATGTGCAAGGCAATGCAGTCCCTTGTACAAGGGGATCAGTTGCCAGAATAGAGACTTTTCAAACTACATATTTGACATACAGATGGGAATGAATAAGCAAAGTTGATGAGCCAAGGATATACTAAAAGCACAATTTGTTCTTCAGATGTATTCAGATGAACCCCAGGGCTATTGTCCCTGCTTATATGAAAAGGAGATTGGTAAGGACATGCTTTGGAGAGTTCTATTACAGTCCTCATAGTGGATGATTATGCAAGTTGTATACTGCACTACTGCATTTTTAATAGGGAACAGACTGTCACCACCATCTTTTTAGCAGAAGACTACAATCCCCATGCAAGATAAAATCTGCTGTTGCCACCAAGTTTCTGCAGGCATTGTGGAGCAAGCTGACTTGGAAACTGCTGCCTAATGCCTAAAGGAAGATAATTCTTACAGCTTACTTCACAGGTCTGGTAGGAAGACAGCTGAAACTTCAGAGGAGCCAGAAGCTGCTAATTTGCTGATCGGTGTTATCTTGTCCCTTTGCTTTATGCTTATGCCTTGTCAGCAAGGCAGCAGAGTTTAAAATCATACCCAACTTCTTTTCCAAGCCCTTGAGAACTATGACTTTGATACTGTGGGTTTTGGCAAGACTGAAAAAAAACAGACAAATGCTTGATATTTTAACTCTAAAATGTTATCTCTGTGTAATCTAGAGTATGAATTTATAAAAGGCCAGCACCCAGTAAGGAGATATAACCTGAGACTTACCTATACAGACAGGCTTTACAGCAGAGCAGCTAATGTACGATAAACCCATACCCTTGATTATCACTTATAATTTAAGTAAACAAATAATTACTGCCACAATATTGCAATACTTGTCTGATCATTCATCATCTGCTGGTTTATCAATGGTGATGAAAATAATAGCCAACAACCATCACTACTTGTGGATGTTTGGGAGGAGGTTAATTTCAACCAGTCAAAAGGGATTTCATAATTAATATATTTAGAGATGTGAAGGAATCATGACACTTCAAAAGTTCTAAAATTATGTGCATGGGAAAGGTAAGAGATTGTATGTACAAGTGATAAGGTGCTCTCTTCCTACATAAAAATGGAGCTAAAAAGCTGAAGATTATATAAGTGGATTAGGAAAGCTGTAGATTCCTCTCCCATCTGCTTTGTTTGCAGATTTTACAGTGCCTTGATGTTACAGCAATAAATCAGGATGACTGTATTTAGCCTACTTACCTTCTCTTGCAAGGACAAATCTTTGTTAACTGTCTCTACACAGGGCAGAACAGAGCAAAGGACCACTGCAGCAAAGTATCAACATAAGGGTTGGATGATTTAACACAAACTGTGTAGTCTGGCAGGAACTTCCAGTATTTGGAGCCGCATTTTTCACTTTCAGCATGGCAGAGAACATACTGCCCTGTTCTCAAACACTCATTTAACTTTATTATGTAATGCCAATATCAGAACAAGTTGTCAACCACAGTTTTAAAACCACAGCATTTACAAAGTGATGTAACATGAATTCCACTTTGACTTCAGATTCACAATACACAAGAAGTCATCTTATATCGTCTGCTTTTAAGGCAACAACATATTTTAGGTCATGACAGTTCTCTACATAACACATGCTAGAATAAACAGTATGGACTTTAACATACACACTGAGTGCTCTGCAACATGCTACTCCGTGCTCTGTAACATGTTACCTATTAAGAAATAGGCTATAATGGCAAAATACATGTTGTAAAATAGTGACAGAGAGAAGGTGACAAGAAACATGGAGTGAGAGATACATTTCTTCATAATTCTTTTCACTTAAAAAGGTGCAAAGATATCAACAAAGTAATATTGATTGCAGTATCACTAGTTCCCCCATGTTTTTTACTCCCAAGTCCATTCGTGTTTTACCCCCCCAACCCAAAGGAGATGATAGTAAAAAAAAAACATGAGGAGGAAATAAACAGGCCCTAAGCCCACATGGCTGGGTACTAGGGAAGAGGCACAGCGGCACAAGCCAGACAGTGACAGCTCAAGAAGTTTTAAAATACTCTATTTGAAAATATGTCATGATTTTGCTTTCCAATTATTTCTTTGCCCTTAGCTTTGCTTTCAAACTAATTTTTTTAGGTTCCTCATTAAGAAACTCTGTTCAACATGGAATTTCACAATCATAAAACCTCTGGCCTTCCACACATAGGTAAGATAAGACACTGTCATTGAGTAATCCTTCACCATATGTAACTGCCACTAAGTGCTATATATGTAATATGCAAAGGAATGTTTATGAGTTTAATAGAAACAGTGCAGCAGAGCTAGACACCAATGAGAAGATGAGACATTTAATTAGAAGCAACATTTTGAAGAAAACACAAATTTACCTGCCCATTACTGTATCACCAACTAAAAGGCATGTCTGCCATGCAGGTAAGTGATGGGAGCTGGGGGCATTATAGCCCACACAGCCACTGTCATTTATCTATAGTCAGACCGAGAACGTTAAATTATAATGCCCAAGGGTCTCTCTATACATACTAAATGTTATTTCTGGCAGGGCCAGTTAAACTTCATGAGCATCTTTGCTGCCACAGCTGGAGCACTTCAGATTACAAACTGTTTTATTTCAAGCTAATTCAGGTACTCTATACTACATTGCCTTCTGGCATAAGTTATAAAGCAGATAATAATAACAGTCATACACTCTCAGCCTATGCACAGCACTTGGTGAAAACGTCAGCAGTTAGTTACTATAGATACAGAAAGCAAACCATTTCTACATGTGAAAAGTGCTCAAGTCACAGCCCACAGCAGAAAGGTTGTAATGTGGCTCACTTACAAGAGATACTATAGTGGCATGATTAAAATGGTGAAAATCACACTCGGCATTAGCACAGGCTAATCCAACATAAACATATCCTCACAGCAGAACCACTGCATTCCATTCCGTCAGAGTGTCTGATGGATGTTAGTGTTGCATTTACACTAATAACTTATCACAACTAAACACATACCCAACATTCCTTTCTTTTCTTCTGTTGGTGACTGGTTCAAACCAAGGCCATCTACTGGAACCAAATGTTACATGATGACATAGCATTACCTTGGGTTATTTCTTTGCAAAAGGCATCTACATCCTTGGCCACTACACAAGGGAGTGCTAGAACACTGCCCTGTCAGGACTTCTGTTATGGTTCTATAGAGCCTCGGCTTCTTTTACAATGTGCTTTTACATCATGTCCACTCTGTATCACCTGAGGAAGGATTTCACAAACATTATCACAAAATACAAAGCTAATTTTACAGCTCTTTATCACCTCTTGTTGTTTTGTACCTAATTTTCCTACACTGTTCTAATAAGAAAAGGGTGTATCTTAGAAACTATGCCAAGGAACTTGTCATTAGAAAGAGCCCAAAGTAATTTACAGTGTATGCAAACTGTGCTGAATGTTTCTTATGCCCAGGCAAGAGAGCTATATTTAAAGAATGTGACAACTGCTTAACTTTGCAAGCATCGGTACAGGCCAAACTTGACTGGAAAGCAAAGACATTCTAGGTTTATAATATTTAACTCTCTAGGTATGAGCTTAGTCAGCAGACCCAGATTTGAAAATTTTAACTTAAAAAAAAAAAAAAAAAAAGGGCAAAATTTCACTGCTGAGAAGTCAGCAGGTACCACATTTAAGCAGGGCATGCAAATGAAAGCTATTATTATTCTTTACTAATTGTTAAGTTTCCAAGTGATCTCAGTATTCCACTGTAAAAGACAGGAGTAATGAATTCTCACAAGCTGAAATATAAAATAACCAGGAGTATATCAGAGTGTATTGTAATTCAGAATCTTTTTTTTCCCTAAACTACACAGTAACTCCTGATTTTCATTCATCTTTCCCTCTTTAGAGTTTTATAAAGCCTCTTCAGAGATAGTTTTGTGATTGTGTTTATTCTGTCTGTTGAAGAAATTGTCCAGTCATTAACAGATGGGTTTGTTGAGGTAACACTAACAACATGACATTTGACATTAGACAATAACTGTAAATCTGAACTACAGTATTAAACAAATAGGGGTTGCAGATATAGGACATATGGATAGGGTGGGCAAATAATTACTAATCGATTAGGATAATAAAATTACCCTAAGTGACCCAGACCATTTAACTGTCAGTGAAATTCATGGTATTTATTGTATTAACAGAGATATCACTAACAATGAAATTAGCTGATCATTTTTTATTAACCAGACATAGCACCAATAAACTACTGAAATAATGTGTAAATGGTTCTTAAAATTTATATTAAAAAGTTTTGCCAGATAAAATATGTCAGTGGCTTACTACTGAAATAATCTGTAAATAGTTCTTAAAATTGATATTAAAAAGTTATGCCAGTGCTATGCCTGCCACAATGTTCTAAGTGTTTTCTGTAGTAAGCAAGGAAATTCATAGTTTAATTTAATAGTGTAGCATGCCCTGAAGGAGAAAAAGTATTTTCAACAGAGAGAAAACATCTGCAAAGACACTTATTTATACAAGCATGTGATAAACAGACTCGTGCTCATTAAGTTAAAAAAGAATAACATTCTTTTCTGATGAATTAACAAAGCTATCATGTATCATAACTTAATTAATCAGTTTCAAGAGTTCTTATTTATGTATTTGTTCTGCTTTCCTTTACTTTTGTGTATCAACCTTCTCAGTGCTGTAACCCAATTCACTATTCTGGTTTGAAAAGTAGTCAACCACGTTTTTAATTTCCAGCACAAGTAAACTAAGCTTTGTTAACAGGTAGACTTTCTTCTGTGTAGCACTTTTCAATTAAAGGTTACAAAGGTTATCATGAAGATAATCTAGGCAGTCAGAAGACTGAAGATCAACAAATTGTTTTGGTTTTTTTTTTATTTTCTTATGTAAGTATGATGGCTGAGATCCAGTTCTGCTACTTTGAAAGCTACTCTGAGTCAACAACACGGTAGACATTTTGGAGAAGTTACAACAAACTAAAAATATGAATTCTTATTGCTGCCTTTTATGCCTTACAAAAAGTTTCTGTTTTGAAATTTTTTTTACAAAAAATTATTTCAGAAAATTACTTGTAAAACCAGAATAACCAATGAAATATGCTTTTTCCTTTGACTTTTTTTGGACATCAAATATGCTGTCAGAAGGCAACTGGCTAAGCAACAACTACCAGGGTCATACATGTTTGCAGAGGTAACATTTAGGATTGTAGGCAGGAAAATAACTAGAAGAGTTCAATAAAAATAGGGTAGATAATTCTTAAGTCTGAAGAACAGGAAAAAGTTTCTTACATGTTTGGGCTTCTGCTAGGGGACAGTTTCTCAAGTAAAACAATTGCAACTCTCATCCTGGGACATTTAAAGCTCAAAAGCTGAACTCCAACTCAACGTAGAGCACAGCCTTGCACGGCAGAGGGAGGGACTGCAGGGCCCAAAGAAGACCCATTCTGTCTTCCATGACTGTATAGCAGAGAGTTACTGGATGTAGGCTCCCACTCATCTCCCAGGTTTAATGAAGAATCAGAATTAACTGTTACAGAATCCCTAGTTCTTTTTAGACACGTTCCTCCTTCAGCCGTATTTTAGTCATATCATAGCCTTGGTGAATGCAGTTCACTTGACAGGAAAGTAAGGTAAGGTTTGTGGGACACATATTGTCTTCTACAAGAGCACCTGAAGTAGTTGGAAAAAAAGACAAGTTTGGAGGACACAATTATTTGTTCAGGTTTGAAAGGATAAATAAACTTTTGAGCAAATTGATCCCAGTTTATTTTACTTACTTCTAAAAATTGGACAATTTGGAAGAAAAATGTGATTCCCCCATGGCAAGGGAAAGTCAATGAGGTAATTAATAGGGCAAAGAATGACACAGAGAAACAGAATGGCTACCGGTAATATTAGAGGTTCTTGTGAGAGACAAACAAATAAATGATATGGAAATGATTAAAAAACTTCAAAAAAATTAAAGACATTTAAATAACCATTGTGGAATTCAAATGTCATGAGACACAAAAAATGATTACTGCTTCCAAGAAAATATCAAGAGAAATAATTTTCTCAGTAATTCCATTCCAGTTGAGAGAGTGACATAGTAACACTGAAGAACTGTGCAATAACTGAGCCCTGAAACCACTCAGTAAATCATTTAACAGAGTTTGGCAGAGAGTATCAAGAAATGCTTAAAAAAAGGCTCCCCCATCAAGACACAAATCACTGCATTACAAGTCTGAGATACTGAAAAATTCTTTGTGTTAGCTTTAGTTGTTATAAAGGTGAAATATTCCAAATTTGATTAAATTTCAAGTTGCTCAAACTTTTTGTAGATTTTAAATTTACAGCCTGTAATCTTCTTGTTTTCTTATTTATTTTTCCCAGAGTTAAACAGCTGATCACATACCCAACTAAAGGAGGCGGCATGTAAATCTAAGGTGCAGCAGGAAGTGACATAAGTAATTCATTAGGTAATCTCTGATCCTCTACTCAATCACTGCCAGAGCTTGATATTTCTACTAAAATAGTATTTCAGAAACCATCTCATCTTCAGATGAGACCAAGACTCTTGTCCTAACAACTTCTGTAAGCTTTAATGATTTTTGGGGGAGTAGAGATGTCCATTCCAATGTCAAGAGGTAAATCTCATGTAAAGGTGTATTTTTTTCTCTCAAATCTTTGCACTGCACTATCAAACAGACATTGTGCTTTACTTCTTGTCCTAACAAGTCATGTTGCTGACATACAGCAGTTTGTTCCACCCAAAACTGAGGGCAAAAAACCTCCAGTGCTCCATAAATGATTTACTAAATATATCTTGTGGTGAAAGGAACCGGCAGAATGCAAGATAAAGATACATCTTAAACAAAGGAATAATAAAAAGAAGTATAACTTTCTGTCAACAGTTTGCAGTATGTACTGTTACAAGCATAACCAAAATCCTCGCTGTGTCATCAAAGACTAAAGTCATACCAACGCAATTCCAGAAAGTCCTTTTGCACTACTGTTGAAAGCTGTATAATGAAGGTAATCTTTATGGTAAATCTTACTTTTATTGCTCTGTAATGGCAGCATTTTTCAATGCTGCGCTTACTACTGTTATGAAGAGGGAATGTGCTAACACCATTTGATATCCTCTGTTTTTGAAAGCATTTAGTACTGAACAGTGCTGTGTAAGACAGAACAAGAAACACCAAACAGCACCAAGACCAGGAAGGACACCTGTCAAACACGTCACATTGTTTCCCTTATATACTCATAATGTGAACTCTGACTGTATTTATATTCTGTTGCTGTAAGTTAGTTTCCTCGAATTCATATGAAAAGTTGAAGCTTTCCTATGGCTTTTCTCTTTCCACAGAGCTTCACTCAGGCAGCCATTGGTCCATTACTAACATTATTCCACTGAAATCACATTATCATGGCATAAACATGAGCTGCCAGAAATTGTGGATTTGCACAGAGGCTTTGGGAAATCTGTGAGCAGGCTTTATTATATGGGAAGACAGACTGCACAAAGAAACACTACTCAATGAGCCAAAATTTAAGATCTTAAAAGTTGCTACATCTGAGCTAGTGAATGCTTTTTGAGAATACAGATCTCTAGACTTTGCTAATATGAAAACCTTCTCTGAGGGATAGTTTAGGTATGGGAACTATTTTATGATGAAAAAATGTTTGGTTTATAAAGATTAGGTATTTACTAAAAAGAGTTCTTACTACAAGTATAGAATACATCTTCATATTACTTAAGGAGACAGTAAACCAATAATGCTATTTTCCTTACTGAAACCAGGTTAGATGTACTGTAAGGTTCCTGTAAAGCACTAGAGAATACCTCAACATCTTAATTCTTCTCTTTATTCTCTTCCAATTCTTCACTGAAATGCTCTTGCATCCCAACCTCCTGTTTGCCATCATTCTTTTCTTTGTTACACATTTTCAACTTGTACATCTCTCTGTAACTGAGTCAACTGGTTGCTAATATGTACTTACTCACGAATTTGGCAGTGATGGATGCAGTAGCATTTTATAAGCTCCTGGAACGCTGTGGGGTTTTGATGACCTAATCATTCATCACAGGCCTACACTTCTTTTGGCATTAGTTTTTTAACCAGAACTCGCTGGATAGGTTTCCAACTGGCAGAGTGAATTCACACTGCAAAGATCACCCTGAAATTTCTGCTTGGTAGTTCACATGTAATATGTGCTGGAGTAGACAGTATTTGTGTGGTGAAAATAGTTTACTCATTTGGCACAAAAAGATACGATAATGCCATTCATTGGAAAAACATACAGATGGCAGTTGGATTGTCTCAGCAAGGGTTCATATTCTGTATTCTCTCGCTCAAGTAAAGTTGTCTTGTTGGTTTTCATGATGATTCATCTGATGCTGCCTGGTGGGCAACTACAGTGCTAAAAGCCTAGTGGAGACAGAGAATACAGCCTGGCAGGTATTCCAGGACTTCTCAATGTCCAAATTTGCACCTTGAGTAAAAGCTAACATTTTTCCAAATACATTCTTGCTTATTCTGACTTCCTTCCCTGAGATCTCTGTGACATCTTTCATTCTGTTGTCATCTGGAAATATTTTATGCTTCTGTTTGAACATCAGTTCATAAATCTCTTTTGTAAGAAGGATCATTCTAAAGACTATTCTTGAACTCACTATATCTACTCTCTTACTTTGTGTATGTTCAGTATGTGATCAGGAAAATCTGTAACACTTACTGATTGACAGACTGACAAATTTTACCTAATTAGTACTCAACAGATTTAGCCAGTCATCTTCAGTACTTGAAGCAATGTTCTACCAATGTAAGATCCTGCTTTTCTAATTCTAAATATCTGAAGATTTGCATGAGTCAAAGAGAATTATTCAATGGTATTATGCCTCTCACCAAGTTTAAAGATATTTCAAACCTGAAGTGAAAAAGTAATGGGATATAAACTGCACAAAAACTAAGCATGAGATAAAAAAAAAAAAAGTGAATGTGCAAGAAAAATAACATTATGGAACACAATTTGCATTCTGAATGCCATCTTGGAAAAAAACAGCCTTTGAAAGATTACTACACATTAAAAAAAAATCTACCAAACAATACAAATAAATTACTTAGTTAAGATGTGTTCACTTCAGAAGCAGTTTATTACCACCTGCGCTACTAGACTAAATGGGATTAAAATTTTCAAAAAATCCCTCACTTAAAAAGATTTTCTCCCAGATAGTTCCAACTAGTTTTTCTCCATGAAAGAAAAACAATAACGAACAAAATTATTTTAATACACGTCCGTACAACAAATAGATAATGTACCTACCAACTACCACCTACACACACTCACTATATTTTTTGAATATCAGATATACACAAACAATACATGCTATGGTTAAGACAGAAATTGAGCCACAAAGATAGCTTGTCCCATACAGTACAGAAGATCTACAAGAAAGGCAGGAATAAAATTCAGTTCTTGCAAACCCCTGTTTTAACCACATCATATCCTTTAGGAATTCCCTGTAGTAAAGAAATTTCTTTTGATACAGACTTTTTTCTTCTTTTCAGAAAAAAGCTCTAACATAGGAGCAAATACTGCACTCTGATTTTTTTGAAGTGCTTTCAGATTTGTGCTGTCCTAAATGTGAACAGAAGTTGCCCTATAAGTTTTAGAAATACTTGGCTAGGCACCAAACACTGCACTTACATAAGGCCATATAATCACCTGACACTTGTAGCTGCCTCACTGATTTTCCAAGAATTTTAATCCTCTTTTCCTGAAACTATCCCTTTAGTGAGAAAATATATTTATTCTATTACTTATATGCTTGCTTTGGAGACAGTTTCATTTATCAAACAGGAAAATAGTATTTTCCACTCTCAAACATCAGAAATCAAGAGATTTCTTTGTACAGTAAAGTACAAAGTGTAGCTTGTCATATAAAAGGGCCCATTCCTCAACTGTGCACTCCCAGGATGCTTCTACACATTTAAAAGCCTTTCTACAGAATAATGAAGCTTCCCAGCTCTTCCTTCCTGCCAAACAGACAGATCATCACACCAGCAAGTAATGCACATAGCTGGTGCACAGCAATTACAAGACTGTGGAAAGAGCAGACCAGCGATAGCTGCTTGATGGTTGGAAGCAGAAGTGACTTGAACTTCCTGTTATCATAGGGTTTTGGTTTTATAGAATGTTTAAATATATAACTAACCTATTCACTTTGCTTTAGTTCATACTTTATGTCAGATATAAGATGTAATGGGTCAGATCGCTAGCCCCATGAAGTCAATGGAATTTTTAACTACAGACTTCAAAGAAACCAAAATCTGTCTCATTACTACTCAAAATGTTTCTAATTAGTGACTATACAACTGGAGCTATATATTAACAGTTATTTTGGTGTCTCTTTTTTTACATGTGTAATTTACAGTTACATCCTTTGCAATAACTAAAGGTCGCTAAAGTGACAACAGAATGTATTAAGAAGTCTCTGAACCACAAATTGTGTTACGCCAAAACAATACTCCAGGGCATTACCACTTCACTTTAAAAAGGATTACTGCATGCTTTTCTTACAACAACAGAATAACAGATTGGTTGAGACTGGAAGGGACCGCTGGAAGTCTTTGGTCTACCTTCTGCTGAAAGGAGGGTGAACCAGAGCAGGTTGTTCAGGCCATATCCACTCAGGTTTTTCGTATTTCCAAGGATGAAGACTCCACAAGGTCTCTGGGCAACCTGTTCCAGAGTTTGACCACCATCATAGTAAAAAAAATTTCTTAAGTATTTCAGTTTGTGCCCACCGCCTCTTGTTCTGTCACTTCTTTGCAGTGATGCCACCTTGTAGTTGTACATATATTGGGGGAATATTTGGAAATCTCTACTGTTGCAAAACCACCAGCGTAACTCCATTTCAGCTGTACAAAAGATCACTCAAAACATCATTCACTGTCAATCACTAGTGTGTCAAAGCAAATTTAAATTCCCACCATACTCCTACATAAGCACTTCCTACTATTGCTCCTGCAAGCAGTTTTTCCCTAAAAAACAGATCTATGTCATAACACTTCTATACCATTTGAGGTTCCAGAAAACAGAACGGACTTGTCATCCAAAGGGGTGGAGGGTGGGTGAGGAAATGAGCTGTGCCTAGAAAGTCAGAGCAAGTTCTTAGAAAACAAGTTTTACTTCTGTAGCTGCATGATCCATAAAGTAGGAGGAAAAGGAGGAGAGCATGAAGTTAATGGCTGGGAAGAGCCACCGACAACTCTGCAGCAAATACCATTCTGTGCTTTCCAACACTTCCCCCCCCCTTAACGTCAGCAAAGCAGCAAGAGGAAGGGACTACAGGCTGTACACAGTGCTGCAGCTCTGGCACAGACGGAACAGACAGCAATTGCTCCCAGCAGCCTAATGCCCTTGCCTATGCTCAAAGACAGTATTCAGTGGAAATTTCTCTAGCGCAAAACCAACTGGAGGTTTGTGGCTACACCAGGCATTTCATTGTTCTAGCACTTATGTAGATGCAACAGTTGAGGTAAAAGGAGAGCAAAAGGAACAAAACGGTGCACAGGGACTCCTATCACTACCTCATCTCATTCTGCTCCGACACAACACAACTGGAGGCCACCAAAGGATGGAGTATGTAAAGACAAAAGTCAGTTGCTTAAATGCAAGTACAACAGGAATTGCTCCACAGAAAGAATATTTTTCTGTGTGAACATAAGGGATTCCATATTGTTGCTAATGCCTGAAACGCCCACAATCTCTAATATGAACGAAGCTTTGGTGACCCACAATTCAGCTGTCTTCCGTGGGGATTATGCAGATCAAGTATGGAAACTGTCCTGCGGTACTCATGGAATTCAAACTCAGACAACAAACAAAAGGAATTAAATATAAAGTTGCAGTTATGTATTAAAATTTCTGCCTAATTGAAACAGCTACGCATAATGGAATGAAAACAGTTAAAAATTAATCTCTTGCTCCCTGTTACTAAAAAATATTTATTCTTTTTGTTTTCAGTAACTGCACTATTCCACTGAAAACTGAATATCCTCAATTAAAAATGCAGTTTTTAAAAACTTCACTATCAAACTTACCATACTAAATAATTATTTGAAATGTTGGCAACAATCTTTATTTTTGTCTTTATCTTCACTTTCCTAAAGTGCAGTTCTTTTACATTCAAACTTGTATTGCTTCTGGGATGCATTAGGTATGACAGGAAGTAATTAGAAAATTGTTTAAAATCTTAGACCATTAGTTTCGTGCAAATAGAGCTGACTTCAGTTTCTTGCTTGAAAGATTTTTTGACAAATGCAGTTGTTAACTGTCAATTTTCTAGTGGGAAAACCAAACATAATTTCAAACTATGATATTTTGTTTTCTCCATCTCATCTGAAACATTGTTCCCAACTAGTTTATTAAACACTGAATACATCTCCAACTCAGCACATTCACCAAGTTAAGCAGGAATTCAAACTTCCATTCCTTCTAAGGGCCAACCTTGCAGAAAACAACATCTGCCTGGAGATCTGCAAATTTCCTTCTGCATCATGAGAAGTACATTCTGGCCAGAGAATCTAGCTTGTACAGCAGAACAGGCACATCAAGGCCCTCTGAAATTCGTGTGTGGTGCTGACTTAAAATGGAAAATGCTGAAAGTCGAATTTACACAAAATAAAGCATGTTAGGTCAGTTGTTAAAAAATAAACAAACAAATTAAAAATAAATCCAGTTTTAGGGATATGTGTTTCTGTGTCCGTCTGTCTGTATCTCAACTGAGTGGGCAAAACCTTTTGTTCTATCTGGAATGAAAGAAAAAAAGAAATTGGACACTGCTTTAGAAAAAAAACTTCCTAATTTCATTCAGTACTACCTAGCACCTTCCATGAGTAACAAGGGAATTTCTAATAAGTATCATAAATTTGCTTCACAATTAATTTTTAATTGCTCTTGAGCATCTTCAGAGACTTTTTTCCTAGGGCCTCTCCTAACTCCAAGAGCCAAATAGTGGAACTACAAGATAGTGTCTCTGCTGCAGGAGAAATAGCAGTGGCTTCACAAAGCCATATGTACATTTTGATAGGATGGTGCTGGCCAGTTTGTAATATGGGCTAAAGCAGGAATACAGGTATGCACAGCTAATACTAATGTAACTAATGCCGATTTCTTCAGAGGAAAGCTCATACACGTTATGAACAGTTCAAAAGATCCTTTTCTTTCCTTTACTCTGCAATATGCAGTAGGGATCCTGACCAGAAGACAACTGTACATCAAGGAGCTCGTGACCTACGCAGCAGTTAACCTGAGTAGGTCCACCAGGCCTGGACTGCACACCCCGTTTGGCCTTCAGGCCTGTGTTCTGTGGCACATACCGCTCAGCTGCAGGATAAACCCAGACAGCTCATTGCAACCAGCAGGTCTTACTTGGTACCGGTGACTCCACCACCTGCGTGTCCTTCCCTTTATCTAAAAGTGCTGCAAGGAGTTCTCATGTGAACATCCTTTCTGTCTGACAGTAGAAACGAACTGAGCTGTTTACTTTTAAGAAAAGCCTTTAATAGCTCAAATAACCAAAAGGGCGTAAGCCTTTTTAAAATAGGACCTGCACAGCGTACTGCACACTGCACGCTGATCGCAGGGAAGATAAACTACTGAAATTTTTGGAATGCAGAAAAGCACGCCGTACCACTTTTACAGACAGAAGTACAAACGGGCAAAAGCAGTCATTTATTTTTTTTTTACATTTAATAGCACTTATTACTCTCTTCATTTAAAACTCTACTTAATTTTTGTTTTAGAAAACACTAAGCCTTACAGAAGCTGATGCAAACTGTTTTTAAAAAGGTTGTAAATACTTTGTTCACAGGTACATACATATATTTTCATGTATATATTAATAGGATAATGACATGGGAATTGTAGGAATGAAGTATGCAGTGGAAACAATAGTGGAATATAAGGTAAAACCCAGTATTCTGAAATCCTAAATTTAAAAAAAAAATCAACTGACTAGAACATCCAAGACAATGACATTGTACAAGTGCTTATTTAAAAACAATGATCAATCATTCTACAGACATTGTTATTTCTTACATAAATCACCTTAAAAACTATTATTTTAAAGCAAGATTTCTTAAAACAGACATTCTGGGGAGAAACTTATTTGCAGTAAGAATTTATAAAAGCATTATGGCTTTCTATTGATATCTACAGAAAGGTAGTAATTGACTCAAAATGAAGCAGTACCAAGACTGAAGACTTGTTTCAGATTTACTGGCGCATGTTATCATTCATATTCTTCTGTTTGGGGCAGGAAAGCAAGGATCAGAGGTTCCTTCCAGTTATCATTGTGCTCCCAAAACTCTGTGGACACAGGGAAATATAAGCTATGGTACGATCGGAACACAACATATATTTTGCTTTAGGTGACACTAGAAAGTAGGAAAGTAGCCACAGCCACGACTTGCCAGGTTTACACCATCTGGAAAGAGGTGATTTCAGTGAGGAGAGGGGCAGCTCAGTCTCACTAGTGTAAATATTATCAGAGATGTGCATATGACTTTGGAAAACATAAATGAACTACCTTCCCTTTTGCTTCCACCTCCTCCCCAATAATTATTTATTCTACCTAAACGTCCCTCTTAATACCTAATATTTCTCTTACAATGTAAGCCTTTTTCAATGAGAAAGCCATCCAGATAAATTAGACTACAGGCTGCGGCCGCCTTTGCTCACATTTCACCATTCTTGACATGCAGACTCTGATATGCTGTAATCTATGACCGCATAGCTTATTTGGAAACCTTTCATTCTGATGTGTTATTGTTTACTTAACCATAACAGTTTACTTAACTCAGCTACTCTGCCTAAGATATGAATCAGCCCTACAATCACTGTAACCTGCTTTTAAGCCTGTAATCAGTTGCTGGCCTGACTACTAATTTTGTTACTGATGTTGCAGAAATCAAGAATTCTGAGAGTCTGTTAGTTCTGATGCATTACTACTGTAAACATCAGAGTATTCCACTCACCATTTTTATCAAGGCAATCCAGCTACCAAAAAAGAACCTCGGAGAGGTTTGGGTTTTTTTAATAAATATTTAAATACAATAAAGAAAAATATGTTGCACCTTCTATTTCTACAATTAATAATAAATATTTATGTCTAGACTACATACTTAACTTTTGACTTAGAATTATGGCCAGGAATTGGGGTATTAAAGCAGTACCAGTGGGAGGATAAAATATTACAGGAGTGATAAAACTTGACACAGTGAGCCATACATAAATCTCCACAGCTGAGAGCCCCAGGACACAAACAAAGTACTTTGTTAAGAAGAAGGCTCTGCAATGTGTCACAAAGAAAACAATGACAACAGCTTGTCAGGTTTTCAGCTCTTCAGTGAAGGACAGGCATGAACTGGGTGTGAGGTGGGGCTTCAGGTGATCTACCAATACCGGCCCAGCAAAATGCAAACATGAAACAGATCCAGCATGCCAGCAAACGCCAGAAAAACAGCAGGATAAGCTGTTCACTTAAAATATTGTGTGTGGGGGGGTTTATTAGAGGTAGAAATATGAAGATAAATAGAATATATTATGTGATTTTAAAAATGCTCTCATATGCCTGGGCTCATCACAGTCTTTCAGCTCTTGTAAAACCCTTCCCGGACAATCAGGAGTTGAAGGACAAATCATTAAAAAAGATCCCTAAAATGTAATGCTTATATGTAGTATGACAAGGACAGAACACATAAGACAGTCCGAATCCATTTGGGATGGGCTACTTACCACAGAGCCACCTGTGAGAAAGTGTGATCAGCCTAGACTCATATGACTGAAAATCTGTACCACTGCATGAATAAATTATGTCCAATATATGTTGGAGGAAAAAAAAAGTTTTATTGTTTTTTCAGGAATGGAAATTAAATCAAATGAGGTGTTCTTTTGTCTCTACATAGATCATTTGTGGACAACAGCCAGAGACCAGATACTCATTTGTTTTGTCATATAAATACGGTGAAGGAGATAAGTAGGAGAAAGACTGAAACACTGAATGTTCTTTACACAGTCATGCTGAAATGAAGAATTTGAGAGTGCTCACTTCTCTCCTGTATGATCCCATGCTCTGTTGAAAAAACTAATGGTTTCCAAATTCAATCCTGTCATCTGCTGTCTTTGGCAGAAGTGATATAAAGGCATACATTTTCCTGCAGTATGCTTGTAGGAAAGGTTGAAAAGATGTGGCTGTGATATCCCAGCCTATAGTACTGTGTGCTGCTACTAATGTTCAAGAAACAAATAGGACATAAGTAACAGTAAATAGGTACGAGCCGAAATAGAAAGGGGATATTGAATAGGCAGAATAAACTCTAACATTCATCTTGTTGCCAAGAGGTAAATTATTGCCAATTAGGCAATTTAATTAAATGTTTTCTGCCATCTTGATTAAATTTAAAGTAATCAGTTTTTGTCCAGCTCAGATTTCTTCACATAACACCACATTTAGTAAAGTGTACTATTCATAGTCTTTGAAGAAAATTCATGTATTGTCTGTTCTCATTGATGAGAAACAGTTGCCCAGCACTCTAAAACCTCTGAAGGAAGGACGCTCATTGAGTAAGGAAAAAGCAGATATACATGCAAACTCTATGGACCTCTATGAATGAAAAATAGATAAGACAAGGAGCAGTTGCTCCTGATCCTAAAGAGTTAATCTAAGAAGAATAAGTAAATCCAGATTTTGTAACTATATTAACTCCTTTTGAATTTTTAAAGACTGGTAACGTTATCATTAATTATCTGGAAATTCAGTGACTTATCTAGTACTAGCACCACTGATGTACACTGTCTGGTTGTAGGCAAAGGTACTCAACAATCATGGTCAATAGCATTGTACCCCATTCCAGCCTGAAGTCCAGTCCAGGAGTAACAAATAATTTTTTCCCCTCACCACTATAAGTAGGCTGCAAAGTATTTTCTGATTTTTATATCCATTTCTTAAAATGTATTTTAATTGACTGAAACTCTGAATTTAATTCCACATTTATTATTGACTACCCAGAAAGGAAAGGTTTTTTTCGAGAGGCTAGATATCAAGGATAATAAGCTTTTTTCCTTCCTTCTCCCCTGGTTTAAGATTTGGGTTTACAATACAGGCATACTTTTCACGCAAATATGATGTAATGACTATAATTTTTCCCCTTTTTTTAATTGTGTAAGAATGAACAGCAATAATTATTAGCAATTAAAAGAGAACTCTCCTATTTGGCAAAATATATTTGAAATTAAATATATCTCAATATGATTTATCTTGGAGGATGATCATAAGTAGGTGCAAAACATCCAACTTGATAGCAAGGGATATATGAGAGAATATATATGTATCAAGGAACACACTAGAAAATATTAGTGAATATATAAACAGATACCAAAATAAATTGTTCTTTAAATATCAAATTAGAACACAGAACACATATCCCAATCATTGTCTTTTACTTTTGCTATACATTACTTCAAAAATAATCAGCTTGTACTTTTTCTTTAATGTGAATACATCAACACCCAGAAAAAAAAAAATTAGTATATGCAACACAACTGTTAGCCAGCAACTTTCAGCTGAAGGAAAACATCTTGATAAACTGAAAAAATGCTGACTTACTTGCTTTTTGCATACTTTCTGAGTAAGCAGTTTTTATTTTTAAAAAATCCTTTAATGAAAGTCTTTTTGTACTTCCTAAACTATTATGCTTTTTGTTCATTATTCAGTTACAGTCCTGCACTGAGCTTAACTTCAAGAATAAATGATTATTCAGAGCTCTGTACCTCTTTAAATTTAGTATTTCAAACTCTAACTCTAAGTGCATGACTATTTGAATAATTACAATGTATATTAATAGAAGCAAATATTCCACTTAAATATTTAGCTTTTAAAAATCTGTAGATTATATGCAACTCTCCTACCAGGCAACAATGGCAGAAGGAAGGAGTCCAATCAGTCCAAGGATTCTCTTCCTAAAGAAAAGACAAATATGACTCATGTCATCTGGAGCTAAATTACTTTTTTTAAACTGGAGAAATTTAAAACAAAACCTTCATCACATTTTTAAGTTTGTTGTCCTGCACACGTAGAAACATTCAGCTATCTTTTGGAATGCACAACCATGTATCATCATATATGGGAAAAGAAAAAAATACAATAAACATGAAAACAGAGAAATGAGTGACTCATTAGTGTTTCCAGGATAGTCAATGTATTTCCACAATTTCAAAGTATCATTGTCAGATTTACCAAACCCCACTCATTAATGGCAGTTGATATTAATAACCATTCAAACATATCCATATATATCCAAACATGCCAATATTAAGTATGACAACTGTGTAGCATTTTAAAAGGGGATACATTCAGTCCTGGTACAAGCAAAGGAACGAGTTAACTGGACACATAAAATTATGTGATTGCAAACTGTTTTTCAGTTTTCCGTTTTTCCTTTCCCAACAAAGAATCTAGAACTCCACATGAAATACCCACGTATGCTATACAGTATGTATGATGAAATTTGGTACCATCCTGAGGCATCACAGCTGTCTAATGCTAGTCTGCAAGAAATGCAGCAGTGTTATTGCATCTCCTTAGAAACTTAACTCAGGCCAAGACAGACACCATTGTGTGCTTACAATTCACAGCCTAGCGTCCTCTGTTAACTGTAGGATCCAATTGCCATTCTGTTAAAAAAATGGAGCAGGGCTTGCTGTATTCTGTTAAAGCACAGCCGGGATAACAGAAGGAAGTGAGAAAGCAAACGCCTCCCATATAGCAACCTATTGTTGCTGGGTATCCCCATTAAACAAAAAAGATTCAAGTCAACATATGGCAGAAAAGTGATCCTACACAGCAAGAGACAGGGCTACTGAAAACAAAGATGACTCTCTCCTGTTCCTGTTAAAGTTGCACCACTGCGAAGCAAAGAATTCCATAGTCTGTAGGAAGAGAAACGATGTGTGAGATTTATCCCAAGGAACAGGGCATTTAGCAGGGAGTGACACATCCTCATCTCTAATTCATGCTCCCAAGACAATTTAAATTCATGCCGTCACTCTCAGATAGATTACTTGGAAAGAGGAGATGGGTTTGAACACTCTCAGATAGAAACAAACTGAATCTTCCAACTCTTGTATCAATAATCCAACAGATAAATTGTTAAATAAAAGGTTATTCAAACTCCACATCCTTCCTGTTAAAAGCAACAAGTTACACCAAAAAAAAGAATCTCTGAATACGAATGTGTGCTTGACATGGCCTAAGAATACTGACAAAATAGAGCCCTTGAACACTTAAGCTGAAGATTGGAAACTGCCGAATGGGAAATAGGCGCTAAACTGCTCTAGCTGCTATACACTGAATGTGCACAGAAGTAAAATCCTAGACACTCTGGACAGACAAATTAAAATCAAGGAAGAGCCTTCTGATTTTAGGCATCTCCTGCGTTAGGCAGCAGCTGTGTGAGATTTCTCAGATCACATTTTTGGACTTAGCCACCTGAATTCTCCCTAAATCCTGCTTTAGGTACTTAAGTCCTTTATTGGATCTAGCCAATAAACTCTCTCTCTCTGTCTATACTCTACCTGGTTAAGTATTTTAGATCCTATTATGTTTTGCCTCCCTTTTTATTTTTAATGAGATCCTTATCTTTCTAACATGTAGTTAACTGTTTATCCTATGTGTAGTTGTTTGGGGTTTTTATGCTCACTAGTGCAGGCATAATTACCAAGTGTAATTAAATAATTTACTAAGGGCCTTATTTCAAAAGTACTGAGAACCCACAGCTCCAATTTTCTCAAAGGGCATTCAGATCGCTTGGAAAACCCATACTGCAGTGCTGTACAGAAATGCCAGAGACAGTGATAGCAGTCTAGCCTTGTTCAGCTCACCATAACTAACTTTTGAGAACAAGCCGCAAATGCAGCTTTGTGGCCTCTCGTACCTAAAAAAAAAAAAGTTACTCAGAGCCAACTTCTGCCCAACACTCTGTTGCACAAACAAAGGTTAGCATTTGTTTTACTGCAGTGATGCTGAGCATTTTTCCATTTAAAAGTCTGCCTGCCGGAACTATCTCACTAAAGCCCCAAAAGTCTACTAAGCAACAAAGAACAAACTGAAACAAAACAAAACCAAGTTGGTTCTGAGCATTTATTATTTCTTAGCCAGGGCTGAAGTGACTCAAACATCATCAGCTAAGGTCTTCAGAAGTCATTCAAGAATTGCTTCTTTTAGTATGGTTTGAGATTTCCTTTAATATGTTTGTTTTTTTCTAGAAGAAAAGGTGTCAATAGTTTTCTCAATAGAACGATTAGTTCTCAGGAACATTATGCTTTTTTTTTTTTTTTTTTTTTTTTTTTTAAAAGAGTGTGACTCTTATTTGGCTAATCTAACCTTTCTCCAAATCATTTTATTTTGCCTTTGCTACACTTATCTTGGCAAAAATTTACAACAGCTGGATAGCTAGCTAGCTACCTTTAAATAAATAGAGGGAAAACTGCCAGAACGCCATTACCACATTTCTCTTCGAATATAACTACCTTCTTTGGGTTAACTACTTTTTCTTGGCATATATGCCAAGAAAGACTGTAAAAACGGGGCTCGGCTCCAGGTTTCCAGTACGCAGGTATTAATTTTTAGGTCCGCTGCCTGCCACTGCCTGTTCCCTTAGCCCGAGTTGGTTTTGCTTAATTTTGTTTACACTGCTGCTGTTTTCTGAAGATCTTAAATCAGCATAATTTTGTACAACTTACCTAAAGCAGGGTCAAATACAACTGAAAACACTATTTTATTCTCATCTCATGTTTAATTGGGTTGCACACGCTACTTGCACAAGGAATTGCTTATAGAAACATCCAATCAACAGCTTAAAAAGTGTAAGAAAGCAATGTACTTCTACCTCACTGTACTGAGGGCGTATCACTTTGTAGGGACCTTTCTGAACAAGGACAACCAAGACTTACATAAGCAGTTGTAAAATACCACTCTATAGTAGGAAGAGAAAGGACAATCCCTGAAGTCTTTCTTAGAATGGCCCACATGAACTGCACAATGGCATGGTTTTGTTTTAAAGTATCGTTTATCTGACCCTACAAAAGGAAAAAAAAGACCAAAATGGATTTTTGTGCATGCACTATTTTTAATGGAGTGGTGGTGGAGCTGCGCGTGTTATCTAATCTAGTAAAAAGTTGAATGTCTTTTTTTTTTTTTCCCCTCTTACATAACTATCACATCTTGATGGTAACAGTGAAAGATTAGAAAATTTATTTTGTTCTTGTTTAGTTAAATATGCCAAAGGTGAAATAATACACCAAAACCAAAGCTTGAAGAATCAACTGTAGCTTAAAGATATAAAAATGACCACACTGGGTACTACCAAGGTCCAACTAGGCCCAGTACCCTGTTTCCAATGTTGATAAAAAGGAACGTCTAGAGGATAAGGATATACAGCCAGATTTCTCCCCAAATAATCTCCCAGATTCGAGAGACCTATGTCTCAGGGAGTTCCTGACACAAAAGTGATTTTTTTATGTAATGGATGCTTTTCTATGAACTCTATACTCTTGAACCCAGCCATAGTATGCCAGGCTCCAGAATTACTTGATCTCCAGAGGATTCCCTCTACTCTTGCAGCATACTGCTGACATGTATTTAGGAACAAATTTGAAGTCTGTATCTTTAATCTAATGAACTTTAACAACTTCCTACAACCACACAGGACAAACTTAAGGAAAAAGAAATCTTTTGTCTATCTGAACCTAGACAATTTTTTGTTTCTTGATGCATGGAAACCCTGAGTTTCCACAAGAGACCTAAGGGCAACTACCAATGTAGAGAACAGCATGCATCACAAACATTAGGAGACAGTGAGGGGCTAAGTACTACTAGCAGAAAGAGCAAGCTCTGAAGAAAAGTACTAATTAAAGATAGATTTCTGCAACTGGTGGGAGCAGTGTAAAATGTCAGGCTCCCTACCCATCTATTCATCTGTCCTACCGCAACTCCCTTCTTTCACTGTTTTTAATTGTTTTGAAGTGAAAGATGATGGGAAAAACCTCAACTCTTCTGCTCCAAGACCCCAAGGCTGGCAAAGCCACAAGTATTTTGTTCTGTACATTAGGAACTATGAAAAATAGCTGATTGTAGCTGACAATATTGCTTGAATCATCAGCATAAACCCTAACATCTTAACTTTTATAGGAAACATTAGAAGTGGCAATGGTGGAAAGAAACAGGTTTTCATTTCTATTTGTTTTTAATTGTTCCTGCAGAGGACAACCTTACTATCCCAACACCAGCTTTTTAAGGAAGTCCCAGAAGCCGTTGAACTTTGTCCTGTTTTATTTTTCTTCTCCATTTCCACAGGTAATCTAATCTGAAATGCATAATAAACCACCATTCTCTTTAATGATGGCCCACAGTACTTCTTTCACAGTTTTACTTCTGTGCAAATTCTCTGCTTACCTCCCCGATACTTTGTGAAGGGTTAACTCACACTTGATGTGTCTAAACCAGAATCCACAACCCATTAAAACCATTCATAACAACTCAAAAGATTTTACCTCATCTCACCACCATTCAAGTTCACATTACCAGCATCTCTTTTACGTCAATCTTTCCTTAGACTGTCACTTCCTAACTCACTCCATTTTTAAATGAATTAGTCTAAGAGACTATGTTTCCTAACCATTTTTAAAATATACCTGTGTTCTTTCTCATATTTCAATTACCATAACATCTTTTTTCTTTAAGAACTCGAAAGACACTGTAAAGGCAGAGGATGCAGTTTAGAGTGGCTGAGTCCAGACAGAACACCTGGATGTAAATCCAGATGTGTCTGGTTATTTCCGCTCATGGCATCTTTGCCTACAGCACTCTTAACAACCTTCGGTATCATCCTCCAGCCTGTCATACATGAAATACAGCTGAAGACAAATATAGCTTTGATCCTTTCATAAGGCCATAAATTAATTTTCCTGATGTGTAAGCCCTGCCTGGAAGGTTTTAGAGGAAGTGTTATATTTATGAGACTTCTGGATTTATGACAGCCTTCTAACTTAAAAAAAAAAAAAAAAAAAGGCACGGTAGCAACTGTAAATACATAGCACTTACGCAACAGACTTTATGGGTTCGTTAGAGGCTGACATACATCTGGAAAGCCCAAACATTTCCCCACAAAAATGCCCTGTGACTACTACTTAGTTCAGGTAAAACAGACCAGGTACTTCCCCAAAAGCGCTCGACTTGCTATTTTACACTTGTGGAAAACGTAAGGTTTACTGCACCAACTGGCTGTTACGGCACGGCACACGCACAGCATCAGACCCCAACCGATGGGCACGCTGCACCAAGTGCTGGAAACATTCAAGAGAAGAGGGGGAAATACATAAAACCTAAGGACAATGAGCTTTTTCGTGATCTTGTAACTTCTCTCTTATCGTGTCCTCCATTAAATAAGTCTAACACGGAAGGAAACGGGGCCAGCCCGAGCGGCCGGGGACCAGTGTGAGCATCAGCCGCCGGGAGGACGGCCCTGCACGGGCTGCCCGGCCGGCACCCGCCGGCTGAAGCCTCCGGGGCCACGGCAGCTACAGGCGCCCGGTCCCGCCCCGAGGCGCTCGCAGACCCGCTGGAGACCCCTCTCCCCGCCCCGGCGGCTCCGTCCTTCGGCGCCCGGCTGCTTCCCCCGCCTCCCACCCGCCACCCAGCCCCAGCAGCCCTGCTAACGCCCGAACCCCGCGCCCGCCCTCACCAGAGCAGCCGCTCCCCAGAGCGGCGCCGCTCCCCGGAGCCCGCAGGCCTGTCCCTCTTCCCCGGCAAACTACCCTCCTCCTCCTCCTCCTCCTCCTTCTCCTCCTACCACCCCCGGCCCCGCTAAGGCGCTCCCTCCCCGCCGCGCCGCACTCTCTCTCAGCCCCGGGGCGGGAGAGGCGAGGAGGGCTGCGTCCAAGGCTCCGCTCCGGGCCGGCGGGGCACTGAGGGAACGAGACACTCCCCCCCTCCCCCCGCCCCGCCGGACGGGCCTTCCCGCCGCCGCCCCTCCCTCCCTCCTCTCATGACTGACTCACTCCCTGGACCGCCCGGCGCCAACCCCGCCCCCCGCTCCGCCCCATGACGGCGCGCGCACGGAGCCGTGTTTTGTAACCTCCTTCCATCTTTGCGCCCTCCTCCTGCCCCGCCCCTCCGTGGTGTCGCCTGCCGCCAATGGCCGGCCCGCCCGGCGGTCAGCTGACGTAGCTTTTTTATGTAAGCCGGCGGGGCGAGGGCGCGCGACGCGGAGGTTTGAAAGGGGGGCAGCGCCGGGCGCGCGCTGCTGCCTCGCAGGGCGGGGGACCGTGGCCTCGGGTCGCGCGCGCAGAGGCGCGCACGTGACCCCCCCCCCCTCCTCTCTTCCCCCCCCCGCCCGCGAGGGTGCCTTGCTTCCTCCTCCTCCTCCTCTTCCTCCTCCTCCTCCTCGCGCCGCCAGTGCCTCAGCAGCGTCGTGCGCGGAGCCGAGCCCGGCGGCCGGAGCGGGAGCGCCACACCCCCCTCGCCGGAGCCGGGCAGCCGATGGCGTTCTCTCCCCTGGCCGTGGGCTCGGAGGTGTCGCCGGAGCCGGGCGGCAGCGGGAGGCCGGTCGAGGAGGCGGATGGGCAGCGGGAGCCGCCGCCGCGGCTGGGCGAGCGGCCGGTGCCCGGGAGCCGCCTGAAGGAAGTGGTGGGCGCGTCCCTGGCGTCGCTGTGCCTCGGCCCCCTCGCCGGACCCCAGCGCCTCGGGACCCTCCTGGATTGCCTGGTGCTGAACTACCGCCTGCGGCAGGGGCTGGGCTGGAGCCGGGGCCGCGGGGCCGCGGCGGAGGGCGGGGGCGCGGCCGAGGGGCCGCTGCGCTGCTGCGGCTGCGGCAGGTTCCTGGGCGAGCCGGTCACCGTCCCGTGCGGGCACACCTACTGCCGCCGCTGTCTCCGGAGGGAGCTGCGGGCCCGCTGCCGCCGCTGCCGGGACTGGCTGCTGCCGGCGGGGGGCACCAGCACGGCCGCGGCCCCGCTGCGGACCAGCGTCGTCCTCAACCAGCTGGCGGAGAAGTGGTTCCCGGGCGAGTGCGAGAGGGCCAGGACCGGCAGCCGGCTGGAGGAGCTGCTGGCCCAGGGCCGCTTCCGAGAGGCTCTGGCCGCCGCCAGCCAGGCTCTGCGAGCAGGTGAGGCTTCTGGGGAGCGGGCTCTTCCGCCGCCCGGGCCCGCGGGCCCGAGCCGCAGCCTCCCGCCCTCGCCCCGGCGGGACGGCGACGAGCTGGTGGCAAAGCGCGGGAGGCTTGGGGGGGGGGGGGGGGAGGGGGGCTGGAGGTGCGGCGGGCGGGCGCGCGCTTCCTCCCTGCCCTTCTGCCCCTCTCCCCTGCCGCTGAGGCCGTCGGTGGTCGGGACGGACCGGTAAAGAACGTCCGAAGTTTTCTCGAGTTTGCCGAGAGGATTCCAGGAGCCTCCCCAGAGTAGTCTGGTGGAGTGGAGGGACCGACGACGGGACGCGTAGCTGCTGGGACCTCAGCTGAGCGTCAAGCCTGGTAGTGGGGTACGCTTCAGAGGCATGGAGGACCGTCCAGCACTGGCTTCTTCGTGTGTTCGGGGTCCCCGTCCCGTCCCGTCCCGTCCCCCCCCCCCGCAGGTTTTCGTGGGACTTGTTTACAGAAGAGTTTGTGGGCTTTGTTTTGTTTTTTGTTTAGTACTCGCTCTGCACGGGCAAGAGAAGTTCTGTTGCTGTATTTAACCTTGTTTCCTGAGAGAGACCTATTTTCAGTCTTAAGTGTCACCAAGACAATTCCCAGCAGGCCGGGCCCAGTTGCATAAGCAGACAGGCATGGAGGGGGACAGGTTGTGTAATGGCAGTGACATCATAGGTGGGTGTGGTTGAAGTTTTATAATATAGTGTTGAGAGAGGGTGCAAAGACGGGAGGTAGAGGCACGCTTTTAGACTACCCTATATCGATCGCCAGCAGTAGATCTGGTACCATGAACACTTAAGCTGCGGCCAGTTTTTCAGTTTAGTCTTCGTAGAGGGAGTCAGATTTGTGGGATGGATGTACCTAGATGGATCCAGTGACCGATTCCTTTGTTGGTTTTGTTCGACTGTGGATTTTAACACCTGGTGACCTGTGGGGTTCCATTTTCATTTGTGCCATTTTATTTCTGTTCAGAAACTTGGGAATTAATCTTTTTACAGATTAAGTGTATTACATTTGTACAGTTGTCTGCAGCGGAGAAAAAAACCAAAAGCTTGCATAAGTCTAATCCTTAGGATCTGTTCTGGAGAGATACGTTAGATCTAGTTCCAGAATAAACTGGTGGTTTCGGTGTAGGTGGGATTACATCTCAGATATATGTCCTTTGGCAACCTAATTTAAAGAGGTTCAGTTGTGGCCTTCAATTCCACATTATTTGCCAGGGTGTTTCCAAAATGTAGGGTATAGGATAGATGCGACCTGAGAAAGTGGCTGATCTATTTTAAATCTTGGAACTGTAAGCAGCAGACTTCATGGGTTCTGAAGTACAGCATTGACTCATACAGGTCATGAAGAAATGGAGTCAAAACTCAGTGGCCTCCAGGGTACAAAATGATAAATCCGTTATTGATCAGAAATGTTTACAGGGGTTCTGTTTCATGTTTCAGGATTGCTTTGAAAGAATAAAAGAGAAAATTAATTCTACAGACTCTAGTTAATCTTTCTCTTACAGATTTAGCAATACCATTTAGATATCTATGGGAAAGGAATTTTGATTCTTTTTTTTTGTGAAGCTACATCTTAAAATTTGGCTTTCAAATGAGTTTAAAATTTGAGAATAGTTACCAGCTGTGATGCTTATCCAAAATTTTATTATTCAAATTCAGTACATGTGCTAGAATTAAGTGCTAGAAGCTCAGTTTAAGATCCTTTGTACAACTATTTCCTGTGTCTCCAGTCCTGAGAACTATTGATATTCCAAGTATTCTGGTAAAGATATTAAAGAACTTCATGAATCAGAATGCGGACGTACATTAAATGTGAATTTAGAGCTGTGGGCTCGCAACTACAAATTGAAGGTGATTTCAGGCCAATAGAGAACTAATTAATAGCTGATGGTACACTTTTTCTCTTCCTCCAGAATATGAATCTTGAGAACACGTAGCGGGGGGAAAGATGTGGCGTAAGAAATGCGTGCGTGTTTAAAATCATTCATGTTCTGTTTCAGTGTTTCCTCACTGCTAGTTCATCTCTGTTTCTTTTTAATGCAGATAGAGAGTTAAAAAATTGTGATAAACGTAAATCTGATGTCCTAACTAAGGCATCGGCACTAAACCTTTAGTCGTGGCATCTTTTGGTAACTTTCTTGCATTTCTTGAAACATCTAAAAGAGAAATATTTGCCACAGTGCAAAAGTGACTTTTGAAAAACACAAGGAATGTTAACATTCATATGGTTAATACATTTCTTGTAGGGGTTGAAATGAAGTAGTTTAGTTAAAGGAAGTCTATTGGATTAAAATACAAGTGCAGCTTGTCTTTAATCAAGTATCCTGAAACATGCAGCTAATAGGCTTGAGTTTGGTCTGAATCACGGGCTCATTCCTGCTGGAGTGGGCCTCTGAGAGGGCTGTTGACCAATCAATATCCTGTTCAAAGCAGAATAAACACTGAGTTCAGAGCAGTTTGCTTAAGGTTTTGTCCAGCTGGATCATGAAAACCTACAAGGATGAAGATTCCACAGCCTCTCTGGGCAACCTACTCAAAGGTTAATTATCGTCATAGTGAAAAATTTTCTCCTTATTTCAAGTCTGAACTGCTCTTGTTTCAGTTTAACTCTTGTCTCTTGTTTTTTCCCTGTGCACTTCAGTAAAGAGCCTTCTAGGTAGCCTCCTCTGGGATTCTGGAAGGCTGTTGGGTTTTCCCAAGGCCTTTGAGAATTGTTTTCCACTAAACAAGCCCAGTTCTCTCAGCCTCTTCTCATGGGTTGTGTGTTCTAACCCCTGATCACTGGGGTGACCCTACAGTACTGTATTAATAAATACTGTGTCCTACAGTTTTTCTGCATAGTGGTTGTGATGTGCATGTTTCTTATTTTGAAGAATTTGGTATATTATTAAGAACCACGTAAAAAGCATGCAAGATCAGACCAGAGATGGTCCATTTATTGGTATGCTTATGCTGACAGTAGCCAGGAGCAGATGCTTTGGAAGTAACATTAAAAAAAATGCATATTGAGTGGGTTTTTGTGTGTACACCTTTGTATACTTTTCTATCAATGTAATAGTCACTGGTACACACAGTTCTGCACTGAAAGTGCTTGGTGTCTTTTTTATTACAATACTTTGTCTTTGAGTATGCTAGAAGTGAGTGATTTCTGTATTTACAATATATTGGGTTATTGAAATTGAAAATTCAAGCACAAATTGTGTTTCTGCTCTGTTTAATCGATGGTCTAAGGATTTGAAATAGCTTTGCATCCTCTCTTTAGGTGGCAAACATTAAAATATATGCTAAAACATTGCCAAACAATGTTTTCACAATTACAAAGCCTAGAAATTAAATTACAGTTGTAAAATTGGATGTATAGATTTAGATCCTTTGGTCTTGCAAATATTTAGAACCAATTTGTTATGCGTATTGATCATTCATTGCCCATGTTTCTGTGTGTACAGCAGCAGAGTTGGGGTCCCATTTAAACTCCTTGGTTTAGCCCTTTATTTTGTACCAGTTCAATTGGAATCCTGCTTTTCCCTTTGAAAAATAAATTGACAAAATGTCCACCTGCTGTAGACTTGAACTCACGTATTTATCTTCAAACTACCCCTCACCCTCCCCTCCTGAAAAGAAGGCTTGGAGTTCTCAGGTCATGTTATACACTTGAAAGTCTGAAAAAGATGAGCTCCCTCTGATTATGTGCAAATAGGTACCTTATCAGAGACCAAAGACCTGCACTTACTACTACCTCTGAAGAAAAGAATTTGGTTTGATACTAACTCTGTGGGAAGCCAGAGTCAAATACAACAGAAAAAAAGGTCTGAAGAGTTTGATCTGAGCTCCTGCCTTACTAGGCTATAGCAGTCACAAAACATAAAGCCACAGGAAAGCAGGCTTCAGGGTCGTTCTGCTTGCAGAATTAGTGTTGAAGTCAGACAAAGACAGTTTCTCAGACTTCTGTTAATGCAAACATTTTATTATGTCTAAAATAAAATAAAAACTAAACAAACCAGGTTTGGGAATATTTGTATTTGAAAGGAAAGTGTCAACTTAAAAGAAAGGCAACTTAAATCAGAAAGGCCCTTTAATTTCAGCTGTGAAATGTTCTGTGAGGTTTGATTTTCTTAACCCTTTCTTTTCCATTAAGGTCTTTTCACATGTAGCATTGTGGATCTAAATACAAATCAGTGTGTTGGAGTACATGGGAACATTGACCGGTCTGGCTTATAAATGTAAAACAAGCTAATGTTGGAAACTATGAAAATTTAAACTAGACATTTAGAATAGACTAAGATAGAATATCAAATTGAAATGATCCCCTCCTAAGAAAACCCTGTTGAAACAAACTTAAAGAACTATTTGGTTTTAGTATACCAATTATAGTAGACCAATGTTTATCTCATTCAATGAGAAAGGTGTATTAAAAAAAACAAGCAAAAGCAGTATGCTGGCATTTTTTTCCAAGCAACAGCTACAATTAGTTGTGTTAGGAAAACCATAGTTTTAGTGGCATGGAGATGGGTGTGCTTCCCATTTAGAGGTTGCTTTACTTAAAGTGCAAAATGCTGTATGTTGGACATGAAAACTTGTCTTTACTGAACACATACTAATGTTTTCATATCGCAGAAGTTCCACTACGTACAGTTCCTTACAACAGGGCTGCCAGCTGGTGTTGAAGGCTTTCGGGATTGGCTGTCTCTTTTCAGACTACATATGATAAAACCTACTTCTAGTACTTACCAGATGGATACCATTGTGAAGGTGGCATCTCTATCTCTAGCCATAGTTGGAAGGGGTTGGGCATTATAAAAACAAATGACAGTCTAAAGAAAGACTTGAACGTTTGAGAGCAAACTTTGTGATGCTTTTTAATGCAAGTGCGGTGAATTCCCAGATTTCTGTCATTTTGAATGGGTGTACTGTAAAGCTAAACTCTTAGTCCTCAATTTTTGTTGTCACAGCAGTACTGAGCAATACTTTATTCTGTCAGCCTTAATGTTAGATCTTTTAAAATACATTTTTCTTGTTGCTGCAAGATACATTAGAGGGTCTAAAATTTGATCTCTAGCTTGAAAGACATGAGCCTGGAATTACACTGGGATGTGGGGGAGAATGTACTGCAGTAATTTTGAAAGTATGGTACAAAAAAGTCTAGTTATTACATATCACTGTGAAAGCATATATAATAAAATTTACAAGTTTCTGAATTATTAAAAATGTTACTTAATTTTGCTTTCAGATTCCAGTGACTTGATGCTAAGAATTTACAGAGCTGAGTCATATGTTGGCCTCCAAGAATATAAAACAGCCATAGAAGATCTAAATTTTGTTATTTCTAAAATGCCAAATTGGCCAGAGGTAAGTTGACATGAACTCTTCATTTTCCAAAATCTGTGTTTATCTATAAAGTTAATGAATTCTAGATTATACTTGCATCAAATTAAGAACCTAGGTCAGCTACCTTAAACGTTATCTTGTAAGAGATGCAAAATGCTAAAAGGTGTCTTTTAAAATACTTATACAAGACAGGCAACTGATGAGTATGGCTGGTTGATTGATCCCACTTGGAGGTGGGATAGTTTATGGTAATGTAACCTGTAACAGCCAGGGTTTGGGGTTTGTTTTGTTTATTTGTTAATTTTTATTAAGAGAAGGACACTTTGCTGTTTTAGCTTGGCAAGTTTTTCTTTGAAAAGCCCAAAGAAACTCAGTGGGAATTGAGCTTTGCAAATAGTGCAGGCAGCTGGGGAGTTACTGGCTTTCAGAACTGTAAGAAACTGCATGTTGCAGCACTGTCTAAACTCTGAGCACAGCAGGAGCAGCAAGATCTTGCCACACAAGAGGAGATGACTACTGCTGTCCTGGTATCTCCTGTGTTCAGCAGTTCCATGGCTACTGCAAATTCAGAGAGCATCCTACTTTTTGCCTCTCAGTGTTGGTAGTACTGTCTACTTTTTTTTCTATATGTTTGGAAAGAAACCTCACTTCCCTTAACTGAGCTTGGTTTGATGGATCCCTCTAACAATTCCTGTCTCTGTAGGAAAACAAGCTGTCTCTAAGAGGAAGATTAGCATACTTCCCTTCTTTAGGATACATCTTAATGAACTGCCCAAATGCATCAAACATGATGCATGCCCTAATCTGACAGTCTTGTTTAACAGATGCTACTGTTAATACTGGCAGTTGCTTCATAGAAACTGCACTCTGAGGGGTTTTTTGTTTGGTTTTTTTAAGTTCTGTTTCTGGTCCATTATCCAAAATCTCATATACAGCTAGATATTGTTGGTTTTATCTAACTTTTATTAGATAACTGTTGTTTTTCTCTAACTTGGATTTATATTACTGCAAATGCAACTTTTAAAAATTGAGATAAGTTGGATAGGGGACTTCTTAGTCCCAGCGTCATATAGTTATAGGTAGGTTCAGCAAAATTCAGTAGACTTTTCTCTCCCCTTTTTTCTCTTTCAGAGGAAATAGTATCCAGATTTTTTTTCCCTAGCTGCTGTCTAGTGTTCAAGAATAAAATAGAGTTGGAGGAAGCAGTTCCAAAAGTGCATTGTTTTGTGTTCAGAATATAGATTAAGATGTATGCAAGAAATGCATGGCTATGTGGATTGTTTTGTTTGTAGTTACCCTTCTCCTGCAGGCTGGAACCATAAGGCTTTTAATGAAACAGAGGGCAAAAAGGGTATTCTTAAAGCTGTTGTATGAGGTTATGTAATAATTTGCATTTTATGTACCTCTTCTTCCCCTCCAAAGGCTCACAGAAGGGGGAAATTAAGGCCTTTTGTGAATTCAGCACTAGTCAGGTTTTTAACTCTTCATGTAAGCCAAAACAAATTAGCTGGAAGGAGACTAACACCAGCCTATCCCATGACTCTCTTCAAATGCTGTATGAAATGTATGGTAGGCAAGGCATATATAGATCATCCACACTGTGCACAGCTGAAGTTTGTTGAAGAGCTACTTTTCTTTTTGTCGTGGAGAGTTCTAATTCTAACTTTGTTGTAATGCCTGTAAGATGAATACTGCAGTTCTACATACTCTCTAGAAATGTCTTCATGGTGTCTGTTTTTCAGGTCTACTTCCGGAAAGGAAAAGTGCTGCAAGACTCTGGCTTTGTAGGTGATGCCTTACAACTGTTTCTACAGTGCTTAGCCCTTGATGAGGACTTTCTTCCAGCCAAGCTAGAAGTAGAAAGGGTAATTTTATTTATGAAACTGGATTACTATCTCTGACTTGATTCCTTTATAAAGCTCCCATTATGGTAGACTTTGAGTATCTAAAAATTGTTAATATGAACAGAGAAGGTTCAGGTGTCAAGATATATCATACTATGTTGAAGAGGTAGTCCTAATGTACCTGTTCTAAGTACACGTTTAAAAGTACATATGCTTTTGAAATTACTAAATGAAAATCTAGAGAACAGGAAAGCAAGCAGCAAGTTAAATACTCTTAAGTTGAACTCTTTCGTGCCCAGAGCGCAACAGTTTTTCTTTGATAATAGAAATTTACATTGAAAAAGCTGCATGACATTGAATTGATAATGTCTAACTCTGTTCAGAGAGCTCACTTGCTTGTAGTAGAAAAGATTTCTAGAGAAGTTTATTTTTAATAATGTAGGTATGTAGGTTTCTGCTTGTTCTCAACTGTTCTTTCTCAGTTACTGCTTAAATAAAGTTCTGTTTATGAGGATAACTTCATATAGATTAAATTCTTATTTTTGGTATGTAATTTTATAATAAAGCTATGTCTAGATCCTTTTTCATTATTATGACCACTTAGCTGTTTGTTTTCTAGACGCTGTGTGATGTGCTGTCACCAGAGAAGTTAGGAGAGAGTCTGAAGGAATCTGCTTGGAATTCACCACATATTCGAAATAAACCTTTTATACTTGGTTCTGAGGTGACTGAGTCTTACTGCAACTTACAGCTCTGTCCTGAGCAGGTAACAAAAACTACAGGATAACTTTTCTCTTTGGCTGATATACAAACATTAGATGTTCTGATATCCTTATTTGTCATACTTATTTTCCAGCCTAAATGCTGACTTTCTGTAATTGGCTAAATTGGAAGAAAATATTTGGGATTTGGGAGTAATGTGTTTTCATTTGGAGTGTTAGACTCCTCATTCCAGTGAACTACTTATTAGAAGGTACTGAGATTTGATATTAGTGACTTCAAAATAAAGAGAAATACAATTTTTCTTCTCTTTGAAGCAGATGAAGATTTTTAAATTGTTAATGCTAAGCAAATTTCAGTACTATCTTGACTTACTGGATTTCTCTGGTTAACTAATGAACTAACTGTGGGTATCAGTTTGGCTTATATATCTTTACATGTTTGCATCTTTCATACTTAGATTTGTGTTACTCTTTAAGTACAGTTCAGTTCATCTTACTGTTACAGAGTTTAGGAGGATCAGATGTACTGGAGCCTGTCAGTGGAAGCTTAAATCGTGCACAGTCTGCCCATGCTCTTAACTCAAAAGACTGTGCCAAGGAAGATGGCTTAAAGAGAGTGTCTTCTGAACCCCTTCTCTCTGGCCAAGAAAAAGGTGCTTTGTTGAAAAGAAAGCTTTCCTTTTCAGAACAGGATACAGTTGTATGTGAAGATGGAAGAAACAAACACAAAAAGCAAGGAGGTAAACAGTCACTTACTTTAAATTTCAAAGTATTTACTGTCTTGTGCCTTTCCTTGAAGGAATATTTTGTCTTGCTTTTCCTTAGAAAGTACAAAAAGGGACATGACGCTGGCTTTTGGAACAATTCCAGGGGATTTGATTGATGTATCAGATTTTGAGTGCTCGCTATGTATGAGGTAAGGTTTTTCTCCTTGATTCAGTATTTCAGTTATAGATGCTTGGCCATGTATGTTACACATACAAACTGAGGTACTTGCAGGTTGTGATGAGTTCTGATATCAGCCAATAATTTTCAGCCTTTCTCTATCCCTGCAGTTAAATGCTTATTTAAATGTGTTGCTTGCAATAGTCCTATATAATACAGCATTATTTTAATCAAGGTGCGTTGTAAATTAAACTTGGCATTGTTAACTGGTAACCTTAAAAAGACAGGATCTAAGGATTTAACCACAAAAGTGGTTAATGTTAGGGGTTTTTTTAGTCAATAAAACTATTTAGCTTCCTATTTTGGGAAGGCTGATGCTTAGAAGTATTGCCTGTGAACCTCGTATTTGTCTAGGAGATGCAGATACTTCAGAATGTTAGTCTACTTTAAATGTAGCTGATGTATTTGAAAGCCCTTATTGAGTTGTCTTGGGTTTCAGAACAAATACCTTAAAACATATCGTGTATACTAAATTGCTCATAGTTAATGTTACTAGTATCTAATACTGCTATTAAAACAACTTGGATCCTCAAAGAACCACTGTATTTTGCATATTCTGAATCTCTATGTAGTGAGACCAAAATCTGTATGTTGGGATAAATGTTAGGTATTTAAAGTGTTGAAATGTGTCCAGATTAATCAGAAAACAAAAAATTACTGGTGTGGTGTTAAAAGGAAACAAACTGCAGTATAGGGGAAAAAACAGGAGACATGGGATTAATTTTTCTCTGCTTTGTTACGGTATAACTAGTCTTAAAAATTAAACAGGTTGATCACTGACTTTTTTAGCAACTGCACACTTGCCATGGCATCTAACTTCTAGTAACTTTGTTTCAGGCTATTCTTTGAGCCAGTGACAACCCCTTGCGGACATACTTTTTGCAAAGGTTGCTTGGAACGGTGTTTAGACCATGCTCCTCAGTGTCCGCTCTGTAAGGAGAGTTTGAAAGAGGTACTGTTTCTCAGTAGATCTCACAAACACAAATACTGTATCATCTTAAAGGCTGTTTCACTTAAACCCAACAACTTGGATTCATTTGGGTTATGGATTACTGCTAGAAAGGAAAAAACTTTAGACAAACTTTGTCTATAAAAGTTGATTAGGTTTGCCTCAGGGTCTTAGAGCTTTTATGTTTCTGTGGCCATCTACTTTGCTGGTGTAACTATATCCTGAGTGTTTGTAAGCTTTGGTAACTATTCAGTAAAACCTCTCTGATTTCTGTACACTTTCCTTATTTGTATGGCTGTATAACCTAAGAAATCAATTCTGTGTCTGGTAAGCACAGAAATACAAACTGAGTTAGACACTCGAGTTGTCAGACACTAAGAGCTAAAATAGAGAATCTCATTTTCAAATATTAGAGTAACATTAGGTGTTAAGTAGTGAAACATAAGAACTTCAGAGCTGTAAATTTTCATGGATTTAAATCTAATTTATGACCCATTTAATATATCATAGTTTTAAATAAAAGTTGCATTTTCTCAAGCCTTTTGGTAATATATATATGAAAAGAAATATTAATATATTTTTTTAAATTGCTTACAGTACCTTGCAAGCAGAAAATACAGCATCACAGAACTGCTGGAGGAATTAATAATGAAATACTTGTCTGATGAATTATATGAGAGAAAAAGAATTCATGCTGAAGAAACCGCTGAACACTCAAAGTAAGCTTGCTGTCTTTTTTCTAGAAAACTTGAGAGATTAGTATGGAAATCCTTTTTAGAAATGTTTTATTTTTGTGATTATTAATAATGACATGTTATGGATGCAAGAAGGAGTATAAAGACATTAATTTGGTGTCTTAAATGTATGTTTCAGAAAATTAACAGTTTTTTAACTACTGTGGAAATAAAAAAAAAATCACACTTTGATAGTAGCAATGCAAGGCTTTTAAGTCCTCTACAAAATACATTTGCCCTTCTGTTTTTATTTCTGCGTGCGCTGTCATGGAGCTTCAGTTTTAGCTTTGCTGCTGTTAATGGAATTGTCCTCTTGAGTTGGGTGCAGAGTCTCAGATACTTGAATTTCTCTCAAAGCATTTCATGATAGACGTTAATTGTATAAAGATAGATGTGATGAAAAGAAATTGCTGGGAATTTTTGTAATCTTGATGTTTATCTCTCGTCGAGTTCTTCAGATATGTAAAGCATCATGTATTGTAGATATGAATGTTGGAAAACTGTAGCTCATGTAACTTATGTAACAGAATCCATACATTAGAATTATGTTTTATAGTCTGAAAGGTATTAAAATTAAATACTTGGTAATGTTTTAATGCTAACTTGTTTGTATCAACTGTCAACTGTACATACTTGATAAAATAGCATGAAAAAAAATTTTGCTTTTCAATTAGCCCTGCTGAGGCATACTGCAAGGTAAAAATTGTACCCTGAGTTGCATCTTGTGATCTGGAGTCCATCATTGAAAATAATCTAAATGGTGACCTAGCTACTATGTAGTTACTGCTACATCTTTTTAGCCAGGAAATATGTGACTCTGAGGGTATAATGGCTTGTATGGCTCAAACTAAAACAAAAAGGAAAAAAATAATTAACGCCCCTGTCCCCAAAACAAAGCCCTTCATTCACTGACTAGATACTCACTAACTACATAACTTACGAGGCTTATTGTCCAGTATGTATTCAAATCAGTACGTAGGTATTCAGTCACTGTTGTTAGTAGGTGTTTTTATTGTTTATGGAAGTTATTACGATGTGCTTATTATTGAACTTTGAAAAGAGTGCTTTATGACCTCAAATGTAGCAAACATACTGAAAAAAATGTATTGTCTTGGCATAGTTCAGTGTTTAGATTTTTATGCCACATATTTCTTTTGATGTTCTCTTGAAGTTTGACCAAGAATGTTCCAATGTTTGTTTGCACTATGGCATATCCTACTGTGCCTTGCCCTCTACATGTGTTTGAGCCAAGATACCGACTAATGATTCGCAGAAGTATGGAAACTGGAACTAAACAGTTTGGGATGTGTATAAGTGATTCTCAAAATGGGTAGGTTTACATCCTAATTCTAAGCTTCTCATCTGTCTCTCTGTCTTTTTCTTTTTAATTATAGAAGGTGTCCTTTCAGAAGTGTATAATTGCATTACTGACAAGGTCTCTTCTCTAGTTTTGCAGATTATGGATGCATGCTGCAAATTAGGAATGTTCATTTTCTACCTGATGGACGGTCTGTTGTTGATACAGTTGGTGGAAAGAGATTTAGAGTTTTACAGAGAGGGATGAAGGATGGTTATTGCACTGCAGACATCGAATATTTGGAAGATGTTAAGGTATCCAGAATGCTGTCTAAATACTTAACTAGTACTAATATCTCAAGATTGTTGCTTTATTTGTTCTCGAGAGCATTCTTGCAAATTTTTAGGTCCCTAGACCACTGGAAGATTCAGTGCCAGCAGAGGGAAGAAATGGAAGCTAGCTTAATTTTTATTATTATTATTATTATAAAGCAACAAGGAAATACTGTAGTTTTTGTTTGAACAATAGTTTGAAGCCGTAAGTCTTTAAATTATCACGGGACTTCTTTCTATTCAGTCATTACCAAAGTTTAGGAGAATGCAAGAAATGTATCTAAATGTAGTTGAAATTGAATGTTTCTTGATTTTAGGTTAAACACCTTAATTGTTTCTTTATCTCTAATGATATTTTCATAACATTCCTCCTACAGGTTGCTGATGAAGAAGAACTAAAGAAACTGAGAGAACTTCACAATTTTGTTTACAATCAGGCCTGCAGTTGGTTCCAAAACTTAAGAAACAAATTTCGCACTCAAATTCTTCAGCACTTCGGGCCAATGCCTGACAGGGAGGAAAATATACAGGTGAGACATCATTTAATATCAATTATTAGGTGCTTATTTCTAAAAATAAAACCCCTGCTAACAACTACTAAACATGAAAATTTAAAAAAACAAACAACTTTTTTCCCAACTTCGATGACAATGAGGCTTGCATCTTGTTTCTCTTATGATAAGCAACAAAAGGCAATTCTGTCACTGTTCAACTGTTTTTGCAGGGAAGGATGATATGCTGCTCTGGAGATAAAACTAGTAAACTGAGAACACTTAAGTTCCAGTAGCATTTTAAACTGTTGGTTTGTGTAAAGCTGTTAGAATTGAAATGGAAAAAACCCTGTATTTTCTTCCCTGTGACGTGCAGGCAGTAATCTTTGGCAAAGAGGTAATCACAAATAACACTTTATTCCTTTCTGAGCTAGTGCCATAAACTGCTGTAGCTGCTAGGATTTGACAAATGCTTCTTAAGAAACTAGCTGCAGCAATCTATTTTAATAGTTATTATAAACAATTAATGAAGGTTGGTGAGATCCTTAGAGAGTGGAGGCTGGAGAAAACTAACATTTAAAAACACGTAAGATTTGGCTTTCAAAGTAGAATTGTATATGAAGTGGGATCTTATGAGAGCCTGTCCCTCACCCATCTGCTACATACTTTAATGAGACTATATTAACCAATCTGGGAAGACTGTAGATGCTGTGGAGGACAGTGCATGAATTCAGATGTGATTTTAGAACAATTTAATAAAAAAACAGATTTAAAACAACATCCTAGGAAAGAGGAACAAGTGTGCAAAACCAGGATAACTAGCAGGGCAGCAATACTGGAGTATACACCTGAGATTTATAATAGAACACAAATGTGTCAGCTGTGTGGTACAGATACAAGAGAGGAAATGTCATCCTGGAGTGTACCACTACTAGTAATATTTTTGCAAGTCATTTGAGGTAATTAATCTCTGCAGTGATAGGACCTCGGCTGAGGGAGGAGTATTATGTCCAGTTCTGGGCATGACATCTAAGGCTTGGTGTAGAGAACTGAATAAAGTACAGGAAAAAGTTACATAGTATGTTTTATCAACTTAGAAGAAACTGATTAAGTAGTCCTGCTTTGTCTAGGAGGTAATGGGAAGGAAGTGGAATTGGGAGGTGATAGAGGAGTCCTTCAAATACAACAAAGACAATTGTAATGAAAATGTTAGGCTTCAGGAATATTCAGGCCTCAAGAACAGCATGACAGGTAATGGATTTAGTTTTTATCAGGGAGGTTTGTTATTAGGTGACTGTCCTATACTTAGCCATCTTTTCCCAAGGAAGCTATGAACTTCCTTTGTTGTCTTAAAAATAATTGCTTTATCAAGCTTATTTGTACTTCTCAGCTGGGGAGGGATCAGAAGATCTGATATGGATCTGGAATTCTCTAGTTAGTATCAAACTTTAAACTAGTCTTTATCGCTGATGACTTTGTCTTTTGATGTCTTTGTGTTAGTCAACTATACTACATTGGTTATGGGTAACCAACTTATCCTTTATTTTTAGGCAATGCCCAATGGTCCTGCTTGGTGTTGGTGGCTTCTAGCTGTTCTCCCAGTAGACCCCAGATATCAGCTGTCGGTTCTCTCCATGATGTCTTTAAAAGACCGACTGATCAAAATCCAACATATACTCACATATTTTTCTAGAGACCAGTCCAAGTGACTAACCGCCTGGGTCTTCCTGAAAAGTTACTCTGTTCTGGTTGTAGTAGCAGCTGGAATTTTTGCTGCCTTTGCACATCTAGCACTGGTTTGAGAAGTGTAATGGAACTGCTTTTTCTCTCTCCTCCCCACCCTCCCAACTTCCTGAACCACGTGGTTCTTTGAATGCACACTTTCTTCAACTATGAGAGAAGACCACTGACAATTGCACAAAGTCAATCCAGCTAGATATGTTTTTCACGTAATCTACATTACAATTTGCACTATGTAGAAGAGAACCTTTTTGAGACTTGATAATTTTAGCCACTGACTTTTTAAAGCTGTGGGAAGTGCAGGACTTAAGGCTGACAGTCCAAGTTTACAACATTGAGGAGGTATTAAAGGTTTTGCAGATGTTTGCCTCATACAACTGTTCTTTTGCTGTTTGCACAAATATTTGAAATATAGTATTGAATGTCACTGTTGGATATTACTACTCTTGTTGAATTATCTTGACCCATGAACGTGGCACAGATTTTTGAGTTATCTTGTAAATGTATGCATCACAAAACAGGTGACATTATGAACTGTATGCTGAACTGAGAGCCAATTTTAAGGAACAAATGCAAAAAAAAAAAAAGGTACTTCTGTCTAAAAATACTTAAACTGTGAATATGGTTTACATACCTAGGCCTGTACATGTTAAAGAGGAAACTGAAACTAAATGCTAGTACCAGTTACATTTCTACTGGGCTTTTCAGGCTGGCTGTTCTTCCAGAGCACACACTTAGTATATAGAGCTTAGAAGAAGAAATCTTAGGGGGTGCGCGTGTGTGTGTATTGGGGATTGTGCATCCAGGATTTAAAAGCTTAAAGTTTTATTTGAACTTTTTAAGTTGGTGCAAATGTGAGTTCTATGCCTTATTCATATCAATATTAGAGCACACTGCAGTGGCAAGGTTAGCATCATGCTGCCAATAGGTACTTTTTGTAATTAAAGGTTTGCATATTTGTGAATATGTCTGATACTGGCTTTCTTGTATGTAAATCATTTGTAAAATATTTCTTAAATCTTGCTTTTGCTAATATATTTAATTTTCAATAAAAGCTAAAAGTTTGTAATATTTTTAACTTTATCAGAAACTAAAAATCACTTTCATTTTCCATATGCTTCTATTCTGGCATCTTAAGTAAATCCAGAAGCAGCTGTTAAACCTACACCAAGGTTGTGGGCACTTCATGATGTGATCGGTATGTACATAATCTGTTTCTGATTACAGTACCTGTCTCAGACTGATTATTGGTCAGGCAGGTTTTTTGTACCTACTGCGTTTAAATTAAGGTGGTTTCAGGTAGAAATTTTGCATTTCACAAAACTTAAAAGTTGTGGGAAACTGTTCTTGCAGAACAGTTAGTTGTTTCACAGACTTGCTAATCAGATGCTCTTGCCTTGTTCTCTTCTGGAGTTTAAGGCTTGAGATATTACAGGCAACCCAAAATCTGCTGGATCATTTTTAATGTGGGCTTCTATCTAGGGTAAATTTCACCTTTATTGTACGAATAAAGTCCTGGATTAATATTTGGAAAACTTTATTTGCATAATAAAAGAAGAGAGGGGATCCTCTATTTCTCAACTTAGTATGTTATAACTTTAGAAACTTAATCTTTGTATCACTATGCTCTTCTTAAGAATGCGGGTGACAGGATTTTTGTTTTCTTGACAGCAAAAAGTCCCTGTAGCCAGGCTTGAAATACCCAAATAATCTAGTGGTAAATTTTTTTTTCTTGCCCAGAGCTTTAGTTTTGAAATTGAGTATTCCCTAGTCTGCTGGAAGATGGGGCTTCTAGGTTTTTTTATATGTTCCCATGACTTTTTAATAAAATAAAAACTCAGATGAAGTGTCAGTTGGCTTGCATTGTTGTGTGCATATGTAAGTTCTACTTCTGGAATTGTAAACCATGTAAGAGAAGACTTCATCAAAAAGGAACAGCAACAACAAAAAAGCAAAGTTACTGTGCTTAACATGATGTGTTAAGACTGATCATAAATACTACTCTTTGGTAATTATTACACACACATGATCATTGTAGGTGCTGTTGGGAATGATATGAAATTGAGAATGGGGAGGAAAGGTTTTTAAGAGGATTTTTAAGTTGGAATTTTTTCAAGTGGTTGTTGACCAGATTTTGTCACTTTGTGCAGTTAGAATGGGGCAGAACTACAAGCTTGCCTGGATGTTAGCATAGACCTTTCAGTAAATATCTTGGAGAGATACCATGCTGTACTTTGTGCCTAGTTGTTAGCATTTTGAATTTTGTGAGTACTTCCCTACTCTTTTGATTATTTGCCCTCCCTGTCCCCGCCTCTCCCACATGTTACACAGCAAGGGTTCTTTACCTATCAAATGATAAAACGGCAACTAAGGACCAAGTTTGATCAACTTCTTATAATAAGTTGACAACTGATGTAATTAAGCCTGAAAGGAATGTGAGCAATCTAGGCATGAGCAAAAGGGAAGAGGGGAACGCTCATTTGCTGTGTTGGCAAGGTACGACACTGTTAATGATTAGTCTTACCTGATGATGAGCAACAGTCAGCGAAATTGTTAACCTCTTGTGTTCTCTATCATGACATAAGGACATCTCCTTTGCTGGGCAGCACCCCTGGACCAGCCAACAAAAGCTACCCCAAGTTAGTGTTGGGGCGCCTTATTTATGGGATTGTGCCTTGCCTGTTCAATCGTATAACTGACAAGTTGATGTAAATGTGTTCTTTATGTAAGTGTGAGAACGAAACTAGATGTGTCTCAGAAGACTGGTGATCTGTAAATAGCTATACAATAAATGGGATGCGCATATATGTTAGTATGAGAAAGGTCATAAACTTCAACATGAGGGATTGGAGTCACGGTACTGAGAAGTATCTGCCTGGAACTGATGTGTATTTTTCAAATTATTTTTCAAATCTTTCTGGCAAGGACCTCTTCCAGTTTTGCTAAATTGTGGCCAGAGATCTCGCTGAAATTCTTAGTTCATGATTAATACTTGTTTCTAATCTCTTTACCTTAAATTTCTCGTACCAAACATAATTTCTTCTAACAACTTGGTGCCCTGGCTGAGAACCAATGAACTTTAGGCTCAGAAACTTCAGTTTTCTTGGTGTGAGATGGCGACTTCGTGGTTCTCCATCTAACTTGATTTTTCTTCTGGAAATTGGCAAATATACAAACTTCATCCATCACATTCTCTATAGTAAATTGTTTCTTTGTGGGCCTTTTACTGGTCCTAAGTTTCTTTAAGGACAATATGCAAAGATGGCTGTAAGATATGTTGGTGGGGGTGGCTATGAAACTTGAAGTGATACTAGAACATTAGTAGGGAGAAATGTTTGCTCTGAACCCTGCAAAAGACCAGGCCAGATTGAAACATTGCTAAAGGCTTTACAAGACTTGGAAGGACAGTATGCTCATCCTTTTAGTTTTATAAGTCATCTAACCAATTCCTTTGAGCTCTGTCCCAGTGTGTGTGGGGTGAGGTAAATATCTGCTAAAATACTGAAATTTTACTATAGCCTCATTTGCCTTGATTACAAGTGAGACAGGGTAGAGTTGATCTGCACAGCTGAGTCTTCTGAACAACAGCACAAGGGAGACTTACAGTGCAAGGCACTGCTCACTTGACTTTATCAATTGGAGCGGGGGTAGTTCCCAGAGAGAATGGCTCAAACTTTGGCTTTGAGCAGGTCTGCAGGAGCAGTAGACAAACCATAGCTGCCTGGCCTGCACCTGACCAAGTCTGAGATGTTGCTCTTTCAGTACTGTCTTTGATTGTAGAAACTCGGCTATCTGTAACTGGATTTCTAATGGGAAGAAGGTTGTTCCAGTTAGTGAGTAGATACGAGATACAATAATCCTTAAACAGGTATCCATGCCACTTTGTATCATGCTGAAATCTGTCCATTAAGCTCTCTCTTCTGTGCTACAAATGAAAAAAAACCAAAACATAAAGCTGCAAAATGTTTAATGCTAGGATGTAAGTTATTCTAAAGCCGTTACCAAAAAGCAAAATAAAGGGTCCGTGGAGTTTTGAGCCTTGATTTTGGTGAAGTTACACTTTCTTGGATGCTTGTGACTGCTTTTACAAGCAAAGGCCAATAGGAGGATTTCACCATGGATTTAAAAACGTAATTGCACTAGTGATAGTACAAGTGATGTAGCTTCTGCAGTCAGGAGTGTCTCCGAGTATGTGGCAGGCTCTCTAGGACAAAAAGTTTTGAATACTAGAGAGAAGTTGGTAAAGAAGTCTTTGTACTTCTAGTTGAGAGGTTTTGTTTTGTCTGGTAAGCAAGATGGAAGAATGTCCTATATTGGAAATAACTTTTAAAGCAGACTGAATATGAACCTGTACTAGCTAGGAAGCTGGCCATTTACTAGATGTTTAAGTGTATTAGAAAAGGGATGTACTGGGAAGCTGGGGACAGGGAGCTGTTTTGTATTAAGACAAATACAGTCACTTTCCAATCCAAATAGAAATTCTCTGGAGCTTGCCATCTTCAACTGTTTAATTACATTATCTATTTGTGTGAGTGTTGGTTCCTTGTGTTCAAGAGCTTTCTGGTCTGTCAGCTAGGGATGTTATCAGCGTAAAGAGCTATACGAGGTGCTTGGCAAAGTGGGCTGGCTTCTCCCTGACACTGCTGTAAGGTGGTGGTGGTTGTTTGGGGGTTTTCTTTTTTTCCCTTTTCTTCCTTTTTACTTTCTTTTCTGCCCCCCCCCCCCCCCCCCCCTTTGCATCAGACCTTACTTAGTTCTGGCTGAGGGCTACCTGCTGGGGCTGCCCCAGCTCATCCCACCTCTTCCCTAAGCCCATTTATTGGATCTGTTTATTGGGTGTTTCAGCCAATTGTCCCCTGCTGGATGAAACCCCAGTGTTGTGGGAGCTCCTAGCTCCCATGAAAGACAAGCTGTTCTTTCCTGTGGAAAGCTCTGGCCTTGCAAAGACTTGAACTTGATGCTTGATAATCTCAAGCATCTGTTGAGCTTTTGGCAGCTTGTTCGCTGTGCTGTTTTTCTATCAAGATATCCTCCTTTTATCAGGAGGAGGGGAGAGAGAGAAAAGCTGTTATAGCTAATTCTTTTACCAAGTTCCATGCAAATACATCTTAATTCCTTCCTCAAGAAGTTTTGAATTTTGCCTTCCATTGGGAGCAACAAATCTGTCTTCTCCAAGTCTAAGATCTTCTTTACACTCTTGAGGAAGTAAGTCCTTCAGAAAGCTCCCAGTCTAGTTGAACTGATATTTCATAGTCATCATCATTTCCATACCAAAGAAAGACAACAGGATCTCTCTAAGGCCTGCTACAAGGCTCCCGAGGCAGAAACCCAAAGCTCTAGAGGCAGCTGCAGCATTGCTGTGCTCCAACCCCTGTTGCAGTTATTTAAGGAAACAAATTGAAGCAGTGGGGGGAAAAGGGGGGAAATTAAGATCTTCCCTTCCTACAGATCTCTGCATGTCTCTGGTGGTTGAAGTAGCAAGGGAGAAATTAAGTTTTGTCCCTTTCCCCCAGTAAAGAGGGGATTAAATTGTTTATAACCTGGCTGACTGCTCTAACCTATAGTGTGTATTATGTTTTGAGTGAATATTATGCTTTGAGATCCTAGCTGGAGCACTGACTTTGTGTATCCAGATGGGGCTTTGATGAGTAAGAGGCTGTTCTGCCCTGTCAAGATCCAAAATGCTTCTGCAAAAGCACAACAGCAGCTGCTTAAGTGGCTTTGGGTCCTTCTCACTCAGGTAGCCATGGCACAGCAACTCTGATGAGTTCTGAATGCAGATGCTTAAATCTGAAATGGAATAGGAGTTTGGGAACTGGAAACCCAATTCCAGAGGTACTTAAGCTCTGCAGGAAATTTGGGGTTTGTGTTTTGGAGTGGGTTTTTTGTGTTGTTGTTTGTTGTTTTTTTTTTTTAAAATCAACCCTCTATGTAAAGTTCTCCTCTTGTACATACCTTGAAACAAGTCTTGATTGTTCAGGCAACCTTTACACCTTATTTTTGTCTGAGCCCTGAGATTGAGCATTCTCGTGTGTAAGCTTTTGGAAGTTTTGAACAGGGAAGCATGCTCTGAAAATGCATATGACATGCCTGCTGCAATGTGATCCAACCACAGTGCAACAGGCACTTCTGATTTTATTTTAAAACATGGCTCAAGATTTCTAACGCTATTTCACAGTTAAGTTGCATTGCTTAAAAGAAATTACTGGGGCTGTGAGAAAAGGTTCAAATGCCCGCTCTAGTGAGGCAACAGTCATCATTTTTATTTGGGTATGGATTACTTTAATAGCTTTTAAAAAGAAAGGCTTCAAAAACAGGGAGTGCCTTAATGCCACCCCCAAGAAGTCTAGATAGATCACATCCTCTCTCAGGCCTTCAGTTCACTTCTTACAGCTCTCCACAGGCAGAGGATATTAAAACCATACCTTCGGTGTCCTGGATAGATGCATTAACCTTTGAACTGTGGAGGGAGGATAAATCAGTGGGAGCAATGACTAGTTTTCCCCTCATTTTTACAGAATGGGTTTTTTTGGGTTTGGGGTTGGGTTTTTTTTGGAAATGATGTTATAAAAGCTGAACACCAGGTGCCACTCACCTGTACCTGAAGCAGTGTAGGATGTAAAACAAGCCCTGCCCTCAGCACTTCCCTCTGCTAAGTCTAAACAACTCCTTGCTGGTATCTTTAAAGAACATAAACTGTTAAGCAGGTAGCTCTGCTTAGGACATGATCTAATTCAGGGTCCTATGTTCCACAGCAGGTGCTTAAAAATTAGATTTTTCATTACAGGTATTCCAGCTCAATTTAAAAAATGCAAATAAATTTCAGTAACCTCTCTATGTAGTAGTTTTTGTGAAGATAATAGCACTTTTTAAGAATTTGTTGGTTAGTTTTTAAAATTGGACAAAATAAGCAAGTGCTACAAGAACAATTTCTAGCTGAAAAAATTATCAGGTTATTGCATCAATGTAATGGTTGGAATGCTGAACCACAGGGAACTATTTTCATTTCACAGCAAAAGCTTTGTGAAGAACTTCCAGCAAAACACCTAAGCAGCCAATATGCAGCACTTCAGCCTTTACAACTATATAAAGTCCTTGCAGATATGATAGACTTTGCAGGTTTTATCTGCTGATCACAGCAACACACTGTTAATGCTAGCTGCTGTGTCTTAGTACTTATTTGCAAGGCAAGTGCTCAAGCAAGGGTTTGCTTCTGAGAGTTCAGTACAGACAGCACAAACCCCATCCAAAAGCGGAAGAATGACCATCTCCATGGCAACTAAGGCACTTAGCATGCTTGTGCCCAATGTAAATTGGCACAGTTTTACAAGTGAAGTTAGTATAATCAGGGTGCAAGTAATTTGAGAAAAGTAACTAGAGACAGTACAGGGTATTCTAGGTATAACACTCGGACCATTGTCTGTTACTAATTTTTATAGCATGGGTGAAGACTGTACAGAGAGAGCAATATAACACAGTGATGTGGGTGGAAAAAGAGACACAAATGGCTGGCTGCAGTTGTCTGTCTCACCATGGTGCTAGGGTAGTCAGGTGACTAACAAGCTTGTCAGGTTGATTACCACATCAGAGCTAACACCAACTGTAGTGTTGGGTAGGGAGGGGAAGAATAGGAAATGACACCTTCACCTCTTGTGTAACTTCACCCTCAGGTTATGCATTGTTATACAGCTGAGCTAGCAGACTGCTGCCACCAGGAGAAAGAAGTGCTGCACTCAACAGGCGTTGGCTCTGGTTCTTGTCTGATTACAAGATATGATCCAATTCACTCACCCAAGCAAACCAAGAGCATGCACTCATCTCTTTTCACCCATTAATTTTTTCCTGCTAGTTGAAGTACGTTCATACCACTATCCTGTTAGGAGAGCTAGCTGACCACAGGCTTTCAGGTGTGCTAGCATTAAGTATGCAAGTGAGTACAACCTTGGTAAATAGCTTGCTTGCTAAAAACCAGCATCTTGAGGATCTTTACTTTTAAGTCAGTGCTTCCACAGAGATGGTATGCCACCAAGGAATTTCAACCTCTTTGTCAGCACTAGCCCTCACTCTTATTGCTATTTCGTGTAGAAATTCATTAGAAAAGCAACTACCCCCCAGACTAAGTAAAGAGTTCTAGTTATTTTGCTTTAGTGTAAACTTCGACCAATTAAAAAGCCCCTGCACCTAACTCCAGAAGACAGCACTGCTGAGAGCACTTAGAGCTCTTCCATACAACTACACATAAGATGTGGTCCCTTTCTGTGAATGAGAAGGCCAGCAGCAGCATCATTTAATCTAGTTACTCACACCAAGGGGTAAGCCTGACCTACCACACAACCATAAAGCAGAACATTAGGAACAAAACAACACAGCTTCCTTCAACAGTGGGACACTTGATTAAGGAGTAGAGTATCTTCCAGAAGACTGTCACCTAATACTGTTCTATGTGGGCTTCAGTGCATAACCTTTTTACAAGATTATTACCTAACTTAAGGTCCTGAAGTTATGTACCACAGCTGATGGCTAGTTGAGTGTAATTATTCAATAAATCTCCAGGACAAAGCTTTGAATTCAATAGTTTATTTATAATCATAAAAGCATAAATGTTACATACATTGAGTAATTGCATATTTGTTAGAATCGTACCTACTTAGAAGATTGGTGTGTGCAAAGACAAGACAGCCATGCTTAGATTTCCCCCCAGTAGCTTGTTGCTTTACTATTTATTTCCCCTTCAGTTCAGTAAAATTTCCATAGAAACAGTGAGGAAATATAGATATATAATAGAGTTATTGAAGTGTATGAAGACAGTTTGACAACATCACACAGGCCCTTTAGAACTACTGAAGGTAGAGATCTGCCTAGTATTTAAAAGACTGGACTAGGCAAGAGTTACAGCAAACAGGCAATGAGCCTGGTTACAGTTCACTCAAACCATTTGTATTTATAGCTTGTTATGAACAAGAAAATTGGTGTCAACTTCTATCACGTCATTCCAGAAGATATCAGTGGGGTATGTATACACACACATATTTAAAAAAAAATTACATGTATGTATATACATTTTTTAAATAAGGCAGGTATTTATTTCAGGCTCTTAAAACATTTTTTCCAGCCCCTTTTCCTATTAACACAGCATATGTTGCCATTTTATTGCTAAAGAAAGCATACCATCATTGCAAGCAGAACAGCATCAGCACTGACTTTAGTTAGCAGTCCAGTTGAGTTAATAAGGTTCAAGACATACATCATTACTATGGAAGAATATTACTGTTACAGAAATAAAGAAGACTAGTTGAATTCTATTTATATCACACTAAATCATTCTCTTGACATAGTCTGTAGTTAACAGTATACACTAAAAAGCAGAAGAGCACCATTTTGGAGCAACAGAAAGAGATATCTAAAATACTACTTCCCCATCTTTTACTAAGTATTAAAAAAAATACACAAGGGAAGAATGAGGACACAGACCTCATCTGCTGCTCTGATAATGCTTTCTTCTGTAAAAAAGGATGCAGGACTTTTGAGCTCATCCAGATGTAAATCCCAATATGAATGAATATGCACGCCATTATCTTTGCATAACTAATAAAAGTTACGTGTTAGTACAACTTACAAGGTGCACTCTCGAAGTTTTTTGTCAGCCTGCTTCAAGGAGATCCAGGTGTTTAACATATTTGATCGCAGTTTGGCCCACACCAAATGGTTGTTTAACCCAAATATCTGGGCAGCAAACTGGGCAGCTCCTTCAGGTGACAGAGTAGTAGGACAGCCAAGACCTGCAGAGAAGAGTGTCACTTACCAAAGCATATTTTAATAGTCAAACAAAACACTGCCTCTGAGGAACAACTTAAGACAATGTTTGTCTCAGCCTCCAGGAACCACATGATCTAGTTTTAGAGCTACTGAAGTGTCATGTGTTCCTCGACTTCTAACATGACTGCTTCATGGCATTTTAAACCCAAAGCCAGCATACCAGATGACTCTCCTTATACAGAGGGAACAGACTTCTGGTTGCCAAGCATCCATTCAAGTCACTAACAAAGTTAAAAATCATACAGGTAGCAGTGCCCTGAAGTAACAGAGTTAAGCTCTTACCTACACTGATTGTGGAGAAAGGTATTTTTTGGTCTTTGATCATAAGGAAAATGCATCTCTATAACTGAACAAAATTCAGTTATTTAAATCCCCAATAATACTGACTCAGATTTCAAACTGGAATGCTTAGCAAGGATAAGCCAAGGTTTATATTCCTCTAAACATTACTCCTATGTAATCTTTGCTCTGTCTGTTGGGCTTTTTGCCATCAAGAAGTCAAAGACTGTATGCATGATATTTCCAAAGACTTTGTTCAGTACTGATCCAGCTATTTTTCCAGTTTTTTTGCCATGTGTGTTTGTACACGTATGTACACTAGAACAACAACAAAAATAGAGCTAGGTCAGAACAAGAGCATAAGTGGAAGATCATCTTACCACTGGGTAGTCTGAGAGAGGACCACACATCCTGAGTACCCCAGTCAGCTGAGAGTGGAGGACAGTTGACAACTGGGTAAGCAGTGTTACCAGACATCACTGGCCCCAAACCATTGCTTCTGCCAGCTACTGCAACAAACACTGTTGGGATTCCATCTCCTGGTGGGGAGGAAGCCACACAGAAATAAGCAATCCACCTTCACCTTGTTCTTTACCACTTGCTTTTGTGGGAACTTTATTCGAGTCCACAATTCTGTTTGCAGTTATTTTGTCAAGTCCATTACATAGTACTATTCCCTCTTTACAGAAATATCTTCTAAGTCTTGCAGCCTTAAATCCCAGCTACTGTTTAGCACAACTGAAGTTAGCATGTCTTACTCTGCCTCTGAGGAGAAGTCTCAGTATCTGAGGAATAGGTGCTGCTTAGCTTTGTAGAGAACATAACCATTAAACCTCTGGCATTTTTAAGTGTTCCTCTCCTTAAATCTTACACAGTTCACCTCAGAATAAGTGTTTCTCAACTATGGTTACCACATCTGTAGTTTCACTGAGTAGAAAGTATACTCCCACAGAACAAATAGTTCTTATCTCTCCTCTGCTAGGCTATAAGCACTTTTGAAGAGATGTCAAGTTTTCTTGGTAAAGATCAGAATTTAAATCAAGTATCTTTTTCTGCTGGCATCTAAAATAACAAGCAAGAATGTTTTTATGAAACAGGCAGGAAAGCATGATGGGAGCAACATCTTCCTTGTAAATAACACATAAGGATATTCAGAGTCAGCTAGAGAAACTATCATTCCTCCTTGTTTCAGGCAGGCCAGCATCACCAGCAAGATGCTACAATAAATGTATTAACATGATCAAGGCTTGGGCAAATTAGTTCTGGTACTGGAATAAAAGCAGAGGTTAGACTTATAGAAGCTGTGGCTGGGCAGTAGGACAACACATTACTCTGTAATTGTTTAGTGAGGTCTATAACCTGTCATTGTGTAATTAGCAAGTGTAGAACAGCTTGGTGTTCTGTTTAACAAAAAAATGGAAGAATCGCACACAAATCCTTAAGTTGCCAAGTCATTCTTGAACATGATACGGTTTGAATTCAAATCGGTAGTTCTTTGTAATTTACCTTCATATTCTGCTTTGATCCTCAGGGTTTCATCTGGCCCTTTGTGAGCAGAGGTCACTCTTAACTCACAAGGAATTCCAAAGGTAGCACATGCCTTTTTTATTTTTTCACAGTGACTGAGGTCAGAAGGAGATCCCATCAACACCACAACTCTACCTTGGCTCTTTGTTTTCAGAAGCAACTAGGGAAAAGAGTGAAGGGGCGGGGCAAGGGAAAGAAAAGCAGTCAACGGGACTGAAGATATGCAGTTACTGAAGTCTAGATAAGTTGTTCATAAAAACAGATACCTCCACTCTTTCTGCAACCCATTCGAAGTTTCTCTTAACCATTTGCAGTGCTTCAGGAGTCACTTCTTTCAGGTCCCGGTAGGACTGAAAAGAGGAAAAAAAAAAATACTGAAGTTACTGTGTTTTGGGTACCCAAAGCACTCGTTTTGCTACCATAATTGGTAAGAATATCCCAACTGAAGTATTTATGCAGTTTCTAGCAATTCCACAGGAAGGAGAACAGACATTGGTACAGCTATAGGAAAGAGTGGATATGGAAGCAAGGAAGAGCTGTTTAATGAAGAACCATCTCATAGGCGTAAACAACCTTCTCCATTATAGTTCATGGCCATTTGCAACATGAAAGGCTTTTAGCCACATGGGTATCAAGGTTTTGGAGGCTCCCCAAAGGGAAAATTTGGGAAAGACATAAAACTTCTTTAAAATTGGATTTGTAATGATGTGATTGCCTGCAGTAGCACTGCACTAGCCAACCTAGGTTCTGCATGATGTTATCATGTACCTTATTTTAAGCAGATGAGCAAAAGCACTGTCAGAGCAATTCACTCAAGCATGCTACTACATAATTCAGGTAAAATAAGCAGTAGAGCAGTTGTGCTTCCTAATTTAAAAGTAATACCCACCCACCCCACCCCCCTTTGAAATCTTCCCCTGTGGCTTACAGCCCCTTTCTCTCACAGGGTCTCCGTTACTAGTCTCAACAACTGTCACAGAAGCTCCATGACAGCAGCATTCCCAAACCAGTTCTTTCATAACTATTCATCTGGTAATTCAGAGATATTTGACAAGTGTAATTGGTACAAGTTTAAATATAGGACAAGTTTTATTTCAAACTTATGTTTGCAGCCCTCATATGTGGGCACAGTATGTTAGTAACACTTGGAGACAACTGAACACTAAATTCAAGCTTAACCAAAGTAAGTAATGAAGGAAAGCGTCCTCCCTGCAGATCCCTCTTATGTACCACCAGACCTCTGCCAGTAGAGGATACTACTGAACAAACAGAGAAACCTGGGAGGCAGACTTGGGAACCAAAACTTCTATTGTTCCCACTGATTTGTTGTCCAACTATTTTATTATCTGCACAAGTCAGAAATTCTTATTCTGGAAGCTCCACACTTCATTACAATAGCTCCAGTCAGTAGTGCTGTTGGGCTTTCCTACTGAAGATACACAGGCAGAGGATTTTTTTCTACCGTAAACCAGATACTCAACTATTTAATGAGAACAGGATTGGACATTAGGTAACCTATCAGCTACTCTGTAACAATATAAGACTATCTGGAAAAAGCTACTTCAAAAGCAGATGTTTAACTGTAGGGTTTACTTTTTTCATTCTCCTTCCCAACTGACTTAGAAGGTAAAGACTGAAACACTACCTGTTTGTCCTTCTGTTGGCTTCTGTCTCCTGATGGCCACAGTCTCCATGAATCATTATCAATAACATCGGCAAGAACAATTTCCTTTGTCAGAATATTAACACCAAATTCAATCTAAAAAGAGAACAAGAACCCTATCTTAGGAACTATACAGTGGTGTATTTCCTGTCAGAACCAGGATCGTGAGACATCAGATTCTTATACCTTCAGGTCTACCAGAGTGCAGTTTTGGGGCTGCCATGATTTTTCCAGGATCTCAAAAATAGCTTGAGTAGAACGAGCCATAATATCCACTTCAGTCTGGCCAATAGTAAGTCCAGCAAAGCAGAATTTTGCTTCAATTAGCTGCTCCTCAGACCACTGTGGATCATTATTAGCATCATCCTGTTGAGAAAACCAAAATATATACATCATGTAATTTAAGCTTGCTGTAAGAGAATAGCCATCAGAAGATAATACTAGGTTTTGTTTGCTTGTTTTTCAAAAAACCAAATACAGGCTTCAAACTAGTATTTTATGATTAGCACTAAAAAAATGCGACAGCATCACTGAGAACACTTGCTGTAACACCTGAACATCTTTAAAAGCACCTCAAGTTTGGACAGTGCCTGCCACAAGAGTGACAGGGTACACTACAAACAACACTTTAGGTCACAGTTCACAATACACTTCTTTCAGGACACATTCCCAGAGAAGTTCAGAATCCTAAATGACTAGCTAGCTGCTTACCCTCACCATGCAAGTACTGTTTAATTTCTTCAAATATATCAACATATCCATTTCAACTGATATGTTAGGCTTATACGTTTAAAGTCCTTATGCCTTATAGATAAAATATTTTCCTATTTTATGTATAGTTTGGCTTGTTACTCTTTGATGGCCCTGTAAGCCAGTGTTACATTATATGCACTTTAGACAAAACAGCTGTTGGACAAGAATGCAAGAAAACATTAGGATGGCAATAACTGCCAATCCTAAGAGGACTGGTCAGCCACTAGCACTACTTGCTTTATTTCTCAGCATTTTAAAGGAGATAATACAGAGTTCTAGCTCTGTTTAAGTTTGATTAACATCACAGGAAAGGAAACTTACCTTGTAAAACATCTCAATTTTGGGTGGGTAAAACTTATATCCTTCTTTGACACCAGGGTTTCTTTTGAGGAAGGAGCCAGTAGCAATTCTTCTGCACACCCATTCAATTGGGATCATTTCACAGTGAGCTGCTATGAATGCTGTGTCACTCTGTTTCCTGACAAAAGCTGTTTTGATTCCTAAATATAAAGATGGCAGTTAGTTCCATTATAGGCACAGTCCACAGTTGAAACAAGTCACAAACATCTTTAAGTACAACTGAATCTTGTTCTTCTCTGGACTTAAGGGACACACGGAATCTCTTCAGGGTATTGTAAGCCCATTCTAGCCTTGCAAAAGGCAATCAATGCGGTTATCTTCCACAACTCATTAGTTTTGCCATTTTTATCATAAAACGCTCACTCGTAGCTCACAACCTTATGTTCTGATCAGAAATCCTATTCTTGCAAATAATTTTTTTTCACAGAGCTTTTAAAAAATAAATAAATCTATCCCTCACAACGGGTTGTTTTTAAACAAAAGTTAGCAGCAACCAAATACCCAGCCATGCTCTCTGGTGGAAGATCCATTACATGTGGAACAGTAGTTGGAGGCTTTCAAAGGAGTTAGGGAGCACAGCAGTCTTTACTACTTTGTTTAATAAAGGAGAACGGAGCAGGAAACAGAACAACTTAGTCCTCCCTTCCATTACAAACTAACATTTAGGGCACTAGATCTTAGTGATTTGTTAGGCAAAAGACATTAAGACTCAGAGAAGCACGTGCACAGACACAAGCCTTCTGCCACAAGTCAACCTTCTCGCGTAGCTCTAACGTGATCCCGTATTAAACGGGATAGCCAACACATGCAGATAGGCACTGTAAGTGTCAAATGACTTTTTTTCAATTTCACTCTTGAGGAAAGTCCCACCTTTCTCCCCCCAGGGCAAGACAACTGCCAAGCCTAATTGGCATCTGCCAGAAACAGAAGACAAAGGAGCTGCATCCAGTCAAACCAAGAAGTAGCTCTATTCCATTCTGGTTCCAGAGCCATAATTAAAGTCTTAAAATATAGTATTGACATTGACCCTTCAGATTTTGTTGCCTTGCCCTCAAGGGCAGAATGATTTAAGTAATCAACTGCACATTAAGTCACTTCTAAATGCAGGCATTAAGGCCCCTGCATGGTTTACTACTACATTTTTCATCAGTGCAGATGTGTGCTTTCGAAGGGCTGACGTTAGCTCTATTATAAAAGGGAGAGAAACTTTAACAGAACTTTGTAAATCATCAGTTTTGAAGAAGTAGGTTAAGAAGAGTTGCGCAAAGCAAACTACTTCTATGATAAGGCATTCGCATTATCTGCAATTTACGCCAGGGAAATAAGCAAACTGGAGAAGAACGCTGAAAGTTCTTTTGTTGCTTTAAAACAGAGCTGCAGTTTACTCTGCATATTTTTCCACAGCACCTGAAGTTACTGAGTGCAAGCCATTTAAGGATCTTTGAGAGGTCTACAGCATGGCTTCTTCAAATCTAAAGTTCACATCTGTAGGATATTAAGTATTTTGATTGTTATCTTAACTATTGCCATTTAAGAATTAGGCAAAACCATCTCATTGAAACTGGTAGTTTTAGTCAACTGCAAATATAGGTTTCCCAAGCAAGCCAGTGACTGAGGATTATACTGAATGACTTCATGTATCTTTGTCTCAGCCCATATTTTAAGAACTACTTGCACAAAAATTAAGGTAGATACAACTCTACAGAAACCATCTTCCTCTTCCCCACATGTGAAGCATGCTAGGACTCTACTGTTTGACTGTCTGAGAACTATTACTACACTTTGTAACATATATTACAACTTCTAGAGTAACTCAGCTAGTACTTCAGGCAATCTTTGTGTGAATGCTTCCAAGTGCACTGAGCATGCAGCTGTAAGCGGTCTTAATGAAGTTTACTGGTGCCTGTGTTATAGTCCTGTTTGCAGACTCAAGTTAGAAACCCACCAGCACAAATTCCTCTTTGCAAGCTTCTCAGTCAAAGACACTTCAAAATGCTTTCTCAAAGCAAAGATACTGGCTCCATTTCTGGAAGTGTGGTGCAAAACTTACTTGAAGTGACTCAAGTTAGTTACGTGCTGCATGAAAGCTCGCTTCCAGCATCAGAAATGTTTTGAGTCTTTTAAAATAAACATTAAGTTCCCGATACATTCAATACAGACCAATACATGCATTTGCATTAAAGTACAAAGCATACAGAAACTTTACATTAATATAGCACACTGAGAGGGGAAAAGAAAAAAAAAAGATACTCCGATTTTATCTTTTAACATTTATACACAAATTTCACAGAGCTTAGACATAGTCTGGTAGTGCCACTAGCTAGCAGTGTCTTCTCTGCAGGCCGATGTAGTAAGAAAGACTAGATGCATCCAGTCTGGTACTACAGGCAAGTGGGCGTGGCGGTAGGGAAGAACTGACAAAAGTAGAGGGCAGGATCAGAGGTGTGTCCAAACAAGCAGCGTTATCTGCGATTAGAAGATTACTTCAGATAGTCTCATGTTCCAAATGAACAAGTCGCCCACTCAGCTCTGTAGTACCAGAGGGAAAAGTGTAACTGAAAACTAATAGAAAAGACACTCAAAAAAACCATCAGAGCTTCAAGGCAGGATAAACCAACTTATACATAAACAATACTGTTTAGCAACAGCATCTGTAACACACAGGGGATGTATTCTACCTTTGAAATACTTACCGGCTTCTTGAAGCAACTGAAACACACAGCTAGTTGTCGTATTGGAAATGGCAGCCTTCCCTTCCATTCGGTCCTTCCTGGCTGCATTTCCCGCTGTTATTTGGTCTTTTGACTGCATGAGAACACATCCTGGCATATCTGGCAGCTCGTACACTTCTTTCGTTTTACCTTCATTAACTTTTTTACCAAGTTTCAGGTCTAGAGAAATAAATTAAAAAAAAAACACCACAAACACAAAACCACAACAGTTTCACTTTGAAAGGAATTTTTTACTTCTGCACGTAAGCCCACCAGGTTCGCGCACTTTATCAGTTGGCGGCCAAGCGAGACCCAGCAGGACCCCACGAAGAGCAGGCTAATCCCCCAATCTACAGGGCAACTTGGTCAGGTTTCCCTCCGAGCAGCGAGGGCAAAAGCAGCCGCTCAAAGCTCCTGCCCACGGCGCTCCGGCCGCAGGAGGGACGCGCCCGTTCAAGGCGGGCGGGCGGGGAGCGGCGGTGCGCCCGCTCCTTCGGCGACGCTCTCCCCCCACCAGCGCGGGGTTCGGAAGTGCCCTCCGAGGCGGTGCCGGCAGGAGCCGTGCCGATTTCACCCATTTGTTGCCTTTTTTAGTTTTTTAACTTCGGGACAAACCCGAAGCTCAGAGAGCCAAGCGGCAGCCGCCCGGGGCATCCTCCCTCCGCCCGCAGCGGGTGAGGCTCGAAGCTTCGGCTCGAAGCGTTCACCTGCCCCTCGCCGCCTCTCCCGCGGGGCTGGGGGGGGGGGGGGGAAGGGAGGGGGGGGGGCAGCCGTGCCAGCCCCGGGCTGGAGCGCGGTCACCCCCACAAAAACCGAACCAAATTAAAAACTTTGCAGAAAAAGAAAGAGTTCGCTCCCAAGCACCGACACCCCGAGCCCGGCTGAGCGGGCACCGGCCCCTCGGGAGCGGCGTGTGTCGTCGTCGTACCCCCCGCCCCCCCCCGCCGTTACCGGCTCCCCACGGCGCCCAACGGCCGCGGCGCGCGGGCCGCCCCCTCGCGGCTTGCCCTGCCGGTGAGGGGGAGGGGGGGGGGGGCAGGCGGTTACCTGATGCTGCGGGGGCCATGGCTGCGGGAGCGGGAGCAGGCACCTAGGGCACAGAAGAGAGGCTTCAGCGCACGCCGCCGGGCCCCGCCGCCGGGGTAAGAAGGGGTCGGCGGAAGGGGCGGGCAGGCGGGGCAGCGGGCAGCGGCGCCGCCGCCCGCCAATCGCCGCCCAACGCGGCGGGGACGGCCCGCGCCCCTCTCCGCCCCGCCAAGCCCCCCGAGCAAACCCCGGCCGGCCGTCGTCCCTCCCTTCCCCGCCACCCCCCGTGCAAACACGGCCCCGGCCCCACTCCCCGGCCAATGCCGGCGCCGCGCCGCGCCCGGCCCCCCACCCCACGGGCAAACACCTCCCCCCCCCCGGGGGGGGAGGGGGGCAGCGGGTCCGGGGTCGCGGGCCTGACTGGCAGCGGGGGGGTGGGGGGGGCGGGGAGGGGGCGGGTGAGGCGGCGGTGTGGGGGCCGGGGGCGCCCCCCCGTATGTAAATGAGGGAGGCCGCGCCGGCAGGCTACCGGCGGCCCCGCGCGGCGCGGCGCTGTTGGCTGCGCGCGGCGCCGGCAGTGAGCGCGTGGGAGCCGCCACAGCGGGACCGGGAACGGGACCGGGACCGGGGCCGGGGCCGGGGCCGCCCGCGCCATGGAGCTGGAGGAGCTGGGCATCCGGGAGGAGTGCGGCGTGTTCGGCTGCATCGCCTCCGGCGTGTGGCCCACGGAGCTGGACGTGCCCCATGTGATCACGCTGGGGCTGGTGGGGCTGCAGCACAGGTAAAGGGGGCGGGGGGCACGCCGGTCGGGGTCGGGCTGGACGGGGCCGCCGTACGAGACCGGCCTCTCCGGGGCCGGGGCCGGGGCCGCGGCGGCTGCC